>NC_091457.1:109653132-110253132 GCF_027789765.1 Dendropsophus ebraccatus | reverse complement strand
AAATGAGGTTGTGTTGCCATTCAGAAGTGACTGTGACCTGATAGAGATGTTTTCTGTACTGATTTCACAGCCATTTGTGAGTCTCATCTTGGCCCAATTCACTTATATTAGCTAAGATCAAGTACAATCCCTTCAGTACAACACCACAGTCTTTGGCTTTTTTTCAGAGCAAATCCAAAAAGCTAAGGATTAATGGCTAAAACTCTTTCCCCTCTCTCTGTTACAGGAGTGATGCAGTACTGTATACAGGTAATATGTTGCATACAGGATATTTGCAGAGGCGTGTGGTTCAGGGCGCTGTCTTGTGTTCACCAATCAGATGAGAGATCCATCCCAGCCTCCTGAGAGGCTTGCCCAATCAGTGACCAGCATGTAAATACACCTCCGGTTACTCCCGGTTAATGATCCTGACATTTACAGACATTTACAGACATTGACATTGGCAGTAGTCAATAATTCATACAAATAGTATAACATTTTCTCTGCCCAAGAACCTTAAAGGAGAAGTCTGTATTGCCCCCCAAAAGTTATACAAATCACCAATATACACTTATTACAGAAATTACAGCTTTTTTCCCCTGCACTTACTACTGCATCAAGGCTTCACTTCCTGGATAAAATGGTGATGTCACGACCCGACTCCCAGAGCTGTGCGGGCTTGGTTGCTGGAGAGGATAATGGCAGGGGGACACTGAGGGACACAGGGCACTGGAGCGACACTGAGCATCCCCCTGCCATCATCCTCTCCAGCAGCCACAGCCCTCACAGCTCTGGGAGTCGGGTCGTGACATCACCATTTTATCCAGGAAGTGAAGCCTTGATGCAGTAGTAAGTGCAGAGAAAAAAGCACTTTATAAGCATTTCCCGTAATAAGTGTATATTGGTGATTTGTATAACTTTTGGGGGGGCCATACAACACTTTAATAAAAAATTTCGCCGGACTTCTCCTTTAAGTAGAACCTATAGTTAATGCAAAATGACAAATCTCTCTAAAGTTTGAGAAACTTTAGCTTGTTGTGTCTAATTATTTGCACTTGAAACCCAATGACTGTGCAAACAAATAGGAGGAAGGCACAGGTGCAAGTTAAGGTGCATTTACCCACAGTGTCTTTTGCACCACCTACTCTTAGCTCTGCCCTGACTGCTCTGTGTGAGGTTTGGCAGCTTCTTACTCGCTGACCTTTATTAACTGAACATATCTTATTCACTTGTTACGTGCAGAGCTACAGAAGGCGTCTATGTGAGGAAATTGCAAATCTAAAATTTATATAAAGCTTGATCACTGTAAAATAAAAAGTTGTGAAACTTTCTCATAGTCTTCAATTTCTGTATCTGCATCATTTGATACTGGCTTGCTGTCAGTGAATAGAAACCTTTGTATTTAATATTTGGGAGGGGGTCTAAAAGCCTGTAAACACCCATTACTTCTTGAGGCTGGGTTCACACACAGTATATTTCAGTCATTATTGTGGTCCTCATATTGCAACCAAAACCAGGAGTGGATTAAAAACACAGAAAGGCTCTGTCCACACAATGTTGAAATTGAGTGGATGGCCGCCATTTAATGGCAAATATTTGCTGTTATTTTAAAACAACGGCTGTTATATTGAAATAATGGCAGTTATTTACTGTTATATGGCGGCCATCCACTCAATTTCACCATTGTGTGAACAGATCCTTTCTGTGTTTTTAATCCACTCCTGGTTTTGGTTGCAATATGAGGACCACAATACTGACTGAAATATACGTAGTGTGAACCCAGCCTTAAGCTGAGAATTTGTTACAATTGCATCTGGCCATTACAATCGTCTGTGAAATAGGTACATTGTTAGTACTCCCCGTATCTTGTATCATTATGATGTTGGGAGCTCCAAAACTGTTTAAATCTTTGTGCTACTGTACTGACACCGCAAGCAGTAATTTTTTGTTTGTTTAAATCCTGAAAAATAAATGGACACCAGACGGAAACCCGATGGACCCCATTAAAGTCAATGGGATCTCTTGGGTATTGGTCTGTATCAGTTAACATCCATTAATGAACTGACCACCAGGCTCCGCCCTCTGGTGCCAAACATACCCCGCCCAAATTCACAACTGCATTGGATCTCTGTTTGGAGAGGACCTGAGCGGACAAAAGAAAAGCTGCAAGTAGTATTTTTTTCTGCTTAAAGGGAATCAGTCAGCCCAATTGGTCTGAATTTGCTTCCCTGGAGCCCAGTATAAAGCTTCCGTGCAGTTCGGGGCATGTACTGGACGCGGCTGCAGCAGAAGTTTTAAACCGGAGAAAATTAGGTTTTAATCCGCTGGCGCGCTGTAGGCAGAGGCAGGCAGGTAGTCATCTACCTTTTACAGGCGAGTTGCACAGAAGATTTCTACTGTGCTGCAGGGAACCAAATCAGCTAATTGGTTCCCCAGCTAATTAGACAAATGCCATTATAGTCAATGGGGGGCCCGTTGTGCAATGGACCATCCAGCTCAGTGAACAGACTCTGTGGTGGATGCATTGAATAGAGGTTTAACACAGCAGTATTTGGCTCAGTATATATATACAATATATATATATATATATATATATATATATATATATATATATATATATATATATACCACAATCTTCTGTGTTTTGGAGCCAGGTCTAGTTTTTGGCTGACAAGTACTAATGCAAAATACTTCGCTAAATACTGCCATGTAAAACCAGTCCTAGGTCTGGATTTCAGCCTTGTGTGTGTATAAACAAGATAGTTCCTATTTACTGACAACAGGCAGAGCTCATAAAAAGTATAAGGAAGAGATACAAAAAAATATAACAAAGTTTCAGAACTTTCCATTATACAATGATTATGCTTTATTTACATAAGAACGGAAATCTATTCACAAAGGATAAGAATAAAGCCCACATAAGTAGAAGCCATGTAGAATTAGGCAGGTGACCCCCATAGAACTTACCTGGAGACAGGACACAGCAAAGATTCTGGCAGGCTAAGACTCTCAGTGCAGAGTTTGGAGCTATTTTTTAGAGGCAGTAGGTGGAGAAGCAGAGGAGGAGTCTAGTAGCAGGACAAGATCCAGGGATGTTTTACTGATAATTACTGTAACACACAGGGCAGTGCATGGAGAGGTCAGAGCACCAGGCTCTATATTCATGACTCAAGGCTGCAAGGTTTGTTGGAGATATATAGAACTGACAGATCAGGAAGAGAAATGGAAAAGTATAAGAATAGCTGCTGTAGTAGTAGTAGTAGTAGTAGTAGTGGTGCTGCTGCACACAAGGGGTACCCTAAACATGGGGGGGGGGGGGCAATTCCAGTTCCTTGCCTCTAGGATTGGCCTATTCAACCAAAGCCACCATTGGTCAGCGGCACTAGCACTGATCAACATCCTCCCATTACTTCTTTTTCACCTATATTCCAAAGCATATTCTCTGTGTAATACAAAATCTATTGTTGTCAATGCTTTTTACTGTAGATTCCTTCCACCATGGATTTGAAATGAATAGGGTGAAAAATAAGTGAGATGTGATTAATGCATTTTTTGTGTAGGCAAATGCATAGAGCTGCCAAAATGTAGATTGGACTTGTGAATAGGGCTAATCCACGCCCCAAACCATGAGAGTATGCATCTGAGTTTTCTCACATATTCTATGTAAATATTTCCAAGTAGACTTTTTCCAAGAGAATAAAATATCTTCCATGGGAACCTAGCCTTAAAGAATTACTCTGGACTTCCAGCTAGTGTTAAGCAAACTTGCCAAATGTTTGGGTTTGGCAAGTGCCTGGAGAAGGATGCAAGAGTAGGATGAAATCTGTGCCAGGAGTCCTGCCTTATGCCATGACCCCACTAGGAGGTCTTAAAGGAACACTCTAGTGAAAAGTAAAAATCCAGGGTCGGCATGGGGCGGTCAGAACATAATAAAGAAGCTATACTTATATATCTCTATCACTCCTGCAACGCAGCATTCCCAGCTTGATCTCAGCCTCCTGTCTGCAGTTCCTCTCATGTTCTTGTGTCGTGAGAAGCAGGAAGTATCTGCTCAGCCAGTCAGTAACTGCAAAGATGTTCTGTCTCTCAGTCACTGGCTGAGCAGGCATTTCTAAGCTGGGCCGTGATGTGGCAGGACCAGGAGCTACAGGAGGTAGTAAGCAGTGACACTGTACTGAGAGGGCACAGGGATGGGTAGGTATGACTTCTTCATTATGTTTTTTTTTCTTGTGGAGTGGAGTGCAAAATCCAAATTGGACTAGCCAATCCCCCACATATAATATAGAAATATAGAAAATTGGTCAGCACATCCAAATGTGGGGGAGTGGCTGTTCCCATTTGGATCTTGTACTCCACCCATATTCTATGGGTGATTTAAGCTGGGAAAAGCTGGATCCTACATGTCCAAAATTTGTAGGCTTAGTGCTAGCCCATGAGAGGTATATCTAAAGTGTAGGGTCTGTCCCATTTCTAAGGTCATCTTACCATGCTGGGATGCTACACACTATTTAATCAAATCGTATGCTAAGAATCTCATTTTTTTCTATAGCATTATTGCAATTTATAAATATCTATATTATGCATATATCTTAGCATTTGCAGTCTATATGTCACTGTGTACTCCCTTAGGTGCAATCCCTTCCCTTTGATACAAAATAATTTTGGGGCTTATATTTAGGCCAAATGAGCTTTTATCTCTGGTCTCAAAAATAATACCCCTTTGAAACCAGCTGGTGTTCATCCAGATGGTATTGTCACTAAACTTTCTCTGTTACATAATTTGTCAGAGTCAGCTATGCCTAAGATAGTGGCTCAAATGAAAAAATCTACTTGATATTGAGCAGAATACAAACAGAAAACTATGAAACCCTTAAATACCAAGTGGTGTTGTTTCCATTTATATAGTATAAGTGAGTTGCAACATAACTAAAGAATTATACACTAGGTATACAGAAGATGCTATACATTAATCTATATTACATCTCACTCCAAAAAAAAAAAAAAACAGTAAGCAAAATTATGTAATCATTATCATGATCAGAACCAGAGTCTTCCACCTATCCGAGGCCAAGGCAGCTCATCCAGCAGTGAAAAGCACAGAGCTCAGGTTCTACGTTTCACTGCACCTAGTGTCTTCTAAGTCTGCAGTTAGGTACCAGGTAGTGTACTAAAGTGAGATAAGCTATGTGGTTTGTTTTATCCTTTGAATAAAGGAAGAAGATACAGAGCCTCCACTTCCTAATTAAAGCAGGATCTCCTTTCTTCCTGTCTTTTGGCTTTGAGGTGGTCAGTTCCCAGCAAGCTCTACATTATATACAGTTGATATCAGGGCTGGACTAGCCACCTGGCATTTCTGGCAAGTGCCAGATGGGCCAGTCTCTCTGTCGGAGTAGTACAGAAATTGCAATGTTCAGGGAAGTGAAACATATGCCACTGTTCACTCGCTTGAGAAAGGGGTAGGATCCCTGAAACGTTGCGACGTAGCACGTTCTGATTCAGTCTCCTGAGGGTGAGAGCCTCCTATGGACACTAGGAGCTGACGAGCACCGCTGCTCTGGCGCGAAGACCGGATTCTGTGTAGTGTCGGCACTGTGGTGATGTGACTGCTTTATTATTTACTGGAATTCTGTTATTATTTAACAAAGAAAATCATTGCAAATAGAATATGTGGTCTGGAGTTTTCTTTATGAATTAATGTTCAGGGAAGGCCTGCACTCAGATCAGCTGAGAAGGAAGATCACTCACCATTAGGTCCTCTGTAGGAGCTCCTGGTAAATATGACATCAGGAATAGGGCCTCACAGATTGCACTGCTGCATTGATCTGCGGTGTTCAGAGATAACAGCCCAAGGGCCCCTCAGCAGCCTGGCAGGTCACTAACCACAGGAGAACATGGTGTAACCGGCCCTTTAATATAAAAGCAGGTGTGCCATCATACCTATGTGCCCAACCGACACTGGAGTCACGACATAACATCCTAGGGTCTGGCTACATCTCGACCAACCACCACAGGAGTGGCGTCACTCTCTACTATCTGGCAAGTGACCGGCCGTACCTCCGCAATAGCAGCGCTGGGACACACCACAAGAGGACCCTGAAGGGAGAGTAAGTGATGATATTTTTCCATGGGTCTGTATGTTTGGGACCATATAGGGAGAGAAGTAAAGTTATTTACATGGGACTGTATGTTTTGGAGCCTTAAGGAAGGGAAGGTGATGCTATTTACATGGGACTGTATTACATGGATCTGTATGTTGGCGAGCCTGACAGGAGGGAAGGTTACGCTATTTACAGGGAACTGTATGTTGGTGGTGCAGTGAAAGGAGTCGGTTTCACTTGGGTATACGACTACAGGTCTGATGTCCTGAAATGACTGCTGTCACTTTGGGTCATCAGACCAACCATCAGGCCAGGACTTGCAGCCCTAATCCAGACACAAAAATGTGTTGTCTGTTATATGGCTGTGTAAAACCATGGCTTTACATGTTGCAGTAGTGGAGTAGTAGTGTTCAATGTGTGCAAGAACCTTGATTTACCATGGTTTGCCCTTTTTCTTACCCACACTGCCACAGGAACCTCCCTCATAATTGCAACCCTGTCCTGTTTGCAACCTTCTGTGAGGTGATCAAAGAGATTGGGAGATCGGTTAAATACAGAAGGATAGGGCAGAGCCTTCTTTTCCATTGAGCAGGTTAGGCAGCTGCCCGTGGGCCCATGACTCATAGGGGGCCCCTCTGCTCTCTGAACTGACTGTGAAACACTGACTCTGACAGACAAAGGAGTGATGAGCAATTAGCTTCTCTGTGTGTCAATGTCTTTCTCCCTTGTATGAACGGGGCTATGGACAGGGCCGATTCTAGGTTCTATGCTGCCTGAGGCGAAAATTGAAACTGCGCCCCTTCCCCCGCAAACACAACTATATACCAGCAGTGAACATTGCATATATAACTACATACCAACAGTCAAATTCAGGCTTTTATTTGATGCAACGCGTTTCGAGGGTGCAATCCCCTCTTCATCAGGCATAATACAGGTAACAAACAACAATCTTTTATAGTAAAACAGTAATGGATGACCCGGAAGTGCTTTCTGCTCTCTAGTGACCTCTGACATCATCATCCCACATTACACTGATACTAACAAACATTTGGCTAAAAACACATATCTTTCAACCGGAGATTGAATAAAATAAAATAAAAATACACATCCTCATAAAAAGCGTTCTTTACATTTAGTGGAAATGCTTCTCTGCTGTTTTCCAGACTTATAAGATCACTATCTCTATCCCATATGGCTTTATAGTGCTGAACATAGATCATTACCAATATCAGCTGCAGGAGGCAGAATGTCTAAATGGTCTAGTGGTAAGTGTCTGGCCTATGACCAATGAGCCTAGCTGAAGTCATGGGTTCAAGCCCCTTGGGAGGTTAATAAATAGAATAAGAGTATAATAAATTTCATTTTACATATATCTATATTGATACTACATAGTACAAGGTAAATCCACCCTACAGTGAGTGATTATGAATTTATATTGTGTGATTGATTATAACCTTAAAACATACATCAGATCTCTGCTACTTGGAAATCATTATAATATAGAATATAATATAAAAAGATATATAAAAAAATTGTATAAAAACGGCATTTGCTAAATACCTCTATAATATGTACTATTTGTGATCGTCGAACACTACCCATAGGTATAAGTATATGTGAATCTTCACTTGATAGACCTCAGAGTCTGTGGCTCACCTTCCAGCACAATATAAACATAGTTCTGTACTCCTGGGTTCAAATCCTCCATCCATCCAAAGTTTTCCATTATTGTGATCACTCGGTGTAAATCTAGGTCTAATAACATACAGACAATTGCCGCTGGCCAATAGTGCCCATATTACTTCCAATTAAAACTAGGAATACAGCTGTATAACCTATCTTGCATACAGGCCAAAATTAATTTTTGGTAAAATTCATGTACTCATTTACACTAGTCTACAATGCACAAAAAAAAAAAAAAAAAAAAAAAAAACAACACTTCCTACAACCCTCAGCAGTAAAGAGTGACTATCATCTTTGATATGGCGACCAAATAAATGCGTCTGGTGTGCACAAAAGCCAAAATCAATACAGTAGTGTAGTCCCATAGGTCTCAATATGACATGAAATACATTTGGAAGTGATGTCGAACCCCTCCCATCTGACATTCTTAATAGGGATCTGGGACCATGTTGTTCTACTGTATGTTCCTTTACTCGATTGGATCGCATGGTTGAACCAGTTGATTCAGACAATTAGTTCTGTTACTTCATTCAACCCTAAGGGCTGTAGTGTTTGCAAACGGTAGATCCAGTACATTTCTCGTTTGACCAACTGGTCAAACCGGTTACTGGCACTGGAATTAATCTGATCAATAGGGCAAACGGTCAAACCTTTGGGGTCAGAATCATGCATTTCATAGAAATGCCTAGAGACCCCATGTTTTAAAAAACCCTTTTTTACATTGAGTCTATGTCCATTGAGACGACAGTGCAAAGGTTTTTTAAAACATGGGGTCTCTAGGCATCTCTATGAAATGCATGATTCTGACCCCAAAGGTTTGACCGTTTGCCCTATTGATCAGATTAATTCCAGTGCCAGTAACCGGTTTGACCAGTTGGTCAAACGAGAAATGTACTGGATCTACCGTTTGCAAACACTACAGCCCTTAGGGTTGAATGAAGTAACAGAACTAATTGTCTGAATCAACTGGTTCAACCATGCGATCCAATCGAGTAAAGGAACATACAGTAGAACAACATGGTCCCAGATCCCTATTAAGAATGTCAGATGGGAGGGGTTCGACATCACTTCCAAATGTATTTCATGTCATATTGAGACCTATGGGACTACACTACTGTATTGATTTTGGCTTTTGTGCACACCAGACGCATTTATTTGGTCGCCATATCAAAGATGATAGTCACTCTTTACTGCTGAGGGTTGTAGGAAGTGTTGTTTTTTTTTTTTTTTTTTTTGTGCATTGTAGACTAGTGTATATGAGTACATGAAGTTTACCATAAATTAATGTTGGCCTGTATGCAAGATAGGTTATACAGCTGTATTCCTAGTTTTAATTGGAAGTAATATGGGCACTATTGGCCAGCGGCAATTGTCTGTATGTTATTAGACCTAGATTTACACCGAGTGATCACAATAATGGAAAACTTTGGATGGATGGAGGATTTGAACCCAGGAGTACAGAACTATGTTTATATTGTGCTGGAAGGTGAGCCACAGACTCTGAGGTCTATCAAGTGAAGATTCACATATACTTATACCTATGGGTAGTGTTCGACGATCACAAATAGTACATATTATAGAGGTATTTAGCAAATGCCGTTTTTATACAATTTTTTTATATATCTTTTTATATTATATTCTATATTATAATGATTTCCAAGTAGCAGAGATCTGATGTATGTTTTAAGGTTATAATCAATCACACAATATAAATTCATAATCACTCACTGTAGGGTGGATTTACCTTGTACTATGTAGTATCAATATAGATATATGTAAAATGAAATTTATTATACTCTTATTCTATTTATTAACCTCCCAAGGGGCTTGAACCCATGACTTCAGCTAGGCTCATTGGTCATAGGCCAGACACTTACCACTAGACCATTTAGACATTCTGCCTCCTGCAGCTGATATTGGTAATGATCTATGTTCAGCACTATAAAGCCATATGGGATAGAGATAGTGATCTTATAAGTCTGGAAAACAGCAGAGAAGCATTTCCACTAAATGTAAAGAACGCTTTTTATGAGGATGTGTATTTTTATTTTATTTTATTCAATCTCCGGTTGAAAGATATGTGTTTTTAGCCAAATGTTTGTTAGTATCAGTGTAATGTGGGATGATGATGTCAGAGGTCACTAGAGAGCAGAAAGCACTTCCGGGTCATCCATTACTGTTTTACTATAAAAGATTGTTGTTTGTTACCTGTATTATGCCTGATGAAGAGGGGATTGCACCCTCGAAACGCGTTGCATCAAATAAAAGCCTGAATTTGACTTCACACCAGTGCCAGGAGTTCTCCTCATTCAGAGAAGTTACAGGGGAACGTGGCCGGTGTTCCAATAGGGGTGGTTGCGCCAGACAAATCCCACCAACCTCTTCTGTTTACCACTATTGTGACTGACACCGAGGATCCACTTTGGAGAATCGGAAGGTGGAAGGCAGCATCCCCCGTTGATCCAGAGCGCTTATTAGAGTCGTGCCTAATTGTGTACGACCCACTCAGGTGAGCGTGCATTTGCACACATATGCATGTTTCTCCAAAGTGTGTTTTGACCTGCACATGCAGCGCCGTTTGTGTGTTTTTTTCTTTGCATGTACATACCAACAGTGCATACAGAACTATATAACAGAAGTGCATACACTAAGGGTATGTTCACACTGAGTAAAACAGGTGGAATTCCGCGGTGGAACTCTCCGCCGCAGGATCCCGCCTGTCTCACTGTCCCATAGCCCATCTATGGGAGAGCGTGCGCTCCTCCGCAGCCGCCGCTCTCCGCTCGAAGAAGTAACATGATACTTCTTTGAGCGGAGAGCGGCGGCTGCAGAGGAGTATAAGTATATGTATAAGTGCCAGTCTTAATGGTGGTGACATATGGGGAGCCAAGTGTTAGAGACCCCCAAATAGTATAGGCCTCAGACGGCCTAATACTGCCAGCTTCAGACACTCAATAATACTGTTAGCCTCAGAGACCACCTTACCCATATCATCATACTACTCCCCCCTTCATCCTCCTTCCCCCTCCACCATCATACTACTCCCCCCTTCATCCTCCTCCCCCCTTCATCCTCCTGCCCTATCATCATACTACTACCCCCACCTTTATCCTCCAGACCCTCCATCATCATACTACGACCCACTTTATCATCCTCCTGCCCTTCCATCATCATAGTACTACCCCTCTCATCCTCCTGCCCTTCCATCATCATAGTATAACCCCCCTCATCCTCCTGCCCTTCCATCATCATAGTATAACCCCTCTCATCCTCCTGCCCATCCATCATTATAGTACTACCCCTCTCATCCTCCTGTCCTTCCATCATCAAACTACAACCCCTCTCATCCTCCTTCCTCCTCCATCCTCATAGTACAACCCCTCTCATCCTCCTGCCCTTCCATCATCATACTACAACTACCCCTCTCATCCTTCTGCCCTTTCATCATCATAGTATAACCCCTCTCATCCTCCTGCCCTTCCATCATCATACTACTACCCCTCTCATCCTTCCGCCCTTTCATCATCATACTACTACCCCTCTCATCCTTCTGCCCTTTCATCATCATAGTATAACCCCTCTCATCCTTCCGCCCTTTCATCATCATACTACTACCCCTCTCATCCTTCTGCCCTTTCATCATCATACTACTTCTCCCTTCATCCTCCTCCTGTGCCTTGATCATCATACCACTAGCCCCTTCATCTGTATTTAAAACAAACAAAGCCATACTCACCTCACCAGTATGGACCCTCTAGTCTTCCAGGGACTCCTCTCCCGCTCTGCATGGGTGACATCACTCGCGCTCGGCAGGGGGCGGGGCTTCCCGCGGCAGGGGGCGGAGCTTCCCAGGACATGGTTTTGCCGGGGCTGTCTCGTCAGAATCAGGACAGTCCCGGCAAAACCTGAGGGCCCCCACCTGCTCCCCTCCTCACCATCCGGACCGGGATCCACCGCTTCTCCTTTCCCTCGGTGACAGGAGAAGACGCCACACAGGCCCCTCCCCCAGGCCAGGTCACAGCGCCATACACGCTCTCTGTTGTACAGCATTGTGACCTGGCCTGGGGGAGGGGCCTGTCACCCAGCGGATGCCGTACAGGGGAGAGGATTATAGTGTGAGTGGGGGCGTCCTCTCCTGTCACCGAGGGCCACGAGTCTGACGGCAGTGCATCCCTAGAAGCTGCAGAGCTGCAGCTTCTAGGGATGCGGAAAGGGGGACACCTGAGCGGGCGGCGGGAGTCAGATGACAGGGCAGAAGTTGCCACCCCTAAAGGGACCCCAGAATGTGCCGCCTGAGGCGGAATACTCATTCCGCCTCATGGCAGAAGCGGCCCTGGCTATGGACCACATCGCAGTCTCTCCCTCCTTCCTCCGCCACACAAATCCCTGCAATGAGAGGCCGATGGACCCACGCACCGCACGATTACATCATATTCACTAAGGTCGAGCGAGGCCTCAAAAGCAGTGAGAGAATATAGCCTAGTTCATTGGGGGTCATGTTTACACCTTTTGCCCTATGGAAAATTGACATGTTATCTATGTTGCTCAAGTCAGTACGATTACAATGATATTCAACTTATATAACTTTTAATTAATTTATTTGACGGCTTTTAAAAAAATTAAAACGAAATGTGTTTCAAAATGCTCTCTTAGGGTATAAACCCACACACCGTATACGCAGCAAATACGCAGCAGATTTGATGGTTTAGATTTGATGCTGTGTTCAGTTATTTAGATCTAATCTGCTGCATATTTGTTGCGTATTTGCTGCATATCGCAGCAGTAAATACGCTGCGTATATACGGTGTGTGGGTTTATACCCTTACCATGCTTTTAATGCTTTTATTTTTTGGTCTATGGGGCTATTTGGAGTGTCACTTTTTTGTGCTATGATCTTTACTTTTATCGCTACTTTGCTTGTGCATATGCAACTTTTTGATCACTTTTTATTACAATTTTTCCGGATTTGAGATGACCAAAAGTTCGCAATTTTGCACTTTGGCATTTTTTTTGCACTTGCACCGTTCAGCATGCGAGATCAGGAATACGATCATTTAATAGTTTGGGCGATTCCAAAGGCAGCAATATCAAATATGTTTTTTTTTTGTTTATTTTCATTTATTTTCATTTTATTATGGGATTTTTTAAAATTAACCCTTTAAAGACAGGGCCAATTTTAATTTTTTTTGTTGTTTTTTCCTCCTTATGCTTAAAAGGCCATAGTGCTTGCATTTTTTCACCTCGAGACTCATATGAGCCCTTATTTTTTTGCGCCACTAATTGTGCTTTCAGACCGTGGCCACTAATTGCATATAGTAGCCGTGATCGCGGGAGTTTAAAGCAGGGTCGCCGTTTGTCCCCCCTCTGAACTTAGGATGACCAAATTTACAGTAGGAAACTTCTCCCAGTTTCCTAGGACTGGATCCAGCTTTTCCCAGCACCTGGAGAGGAACAGCACAAACTTCAAATCCAGCAGCCTGACAAGCTGCCGGACGATCCAAACAAAGCTCTTTGCTTCGTTCCTACTGTACATCAGGCATCTGCTAAAAAGCTGAAGATGAATATCGCCTTTCTGCATGACAATAACCAAAAGCATACATCAACAATAGAATGACATAACCAGAAGAAGATTAAAGCTTTGGAATGGCCCAGCCAGGACAGAGGTCTGATTCTATTTGAAAATCTGTGGGTTCACCAGAAAAAAGCGCTATATACAGGGAATGCCCTCAGAATCTGACAGATTTGGAGCACTGAAAAAAGTGGAACATGTGAATAGCCCAATAGAAAACAATGGGCTATAATATTGTCCGTTATCACGAACAATTTCACGAAACATATGAGTAAGATCTAATGGTTGAGGTCTAAAAAGTTCTAAAATTCTTTTTTTTTTTTTTATATGAAACCTGGCCTCTTAACAGACATGTTAGACTTTTTAAAATATATACCTGTCTTCCAAGGTAATAATATAAGGGCAGACTAGATAGAGCTGTTTTTCTTTTTGCCAACAATCGTCTATGTTTCTATGTAGAAGAATATGTGTGAATAGGGAGATTTTCCACATGTAAATTAGAGAACATTTCCTGCACCTAAACTGAATTTCTGTATATCAGGTTCACGATGTTAGACAAGAATCTGGATTTATTACTATGCAGTTGTATCCTGACATTACTTGTCTTCGTGCAGAGCTGTAGTTACTCATTTACAGATGGTGTGACCGTCACAAGGTCAGCTCTCCATTATCTACAGTCACTGTTTTCCCTGGAGTTCACCATGGAAGTTTTGGCGGATGAAGACTCAGCACAATAATTCTGTCAATGTGGGACACTATAGCCATGTATGATTTGCTCCTGTAACTAAACAGGGTTGGTCTAGAATTGGCCCTGGCTCTGACACTATAATAGCCCCCTAGGAACAAAATGAGAGAGTATAGACCCAAGGGGTTTTATTTTTTTTTTAGATTTTCCAATTACCTTTGGTTTAGTTATGGAATAATCATAGATTTCACTTCATGGTCATTCTATGGTACAGCTATGGGGTCCAGAAGGTGAGGATTGGCCCACAACCAAACCTTAATGAAATTATCAAATTCTGGCAAAATCACTAAGGGAAGGGGAATGTTTGTGCACATACTGTAAGTTAAGCCTATAAAGCCACACTGTGCACCATTATAGACATTTATAGAGAAGAATTTACTATCCTGCATTACGGGAGAGTCGCAGGTTGTGTTATGGTATGGTATAAACATGTTATTTTTCCTTCTATACACTCAAGGTTTTCTGCTCACCTAGAACCTTGAAACAGACAAACACAAGAGAATTAGCCACAAGATAATAACTACATCTCCAGGGTATAGATAGAAGATCGCTGTTCACCTACCAGCCCAAAGGTCACTCTCCACCCCCAACTAGAAGAAGAAAAAACTGCCTGGTCATTCACTGTCAGCAAGACACAAGGCAAACATACCTGCTACCTGCAGGCTGCCATCCCCAATAATTTCACTCTATATATAGGGCCAAAATATTCAGCTGCACTTTACAATCCTGAGGCTACATATAGTTATACATTACATTGTAACAAACTAATGAATACAGGAGTGAGGGTCCTGCTCATAAGAGCTTACAATCTACAAGGTAATAAGGGGACATCTTTAATACTAATGGGGTAGTCTACACAAAATTGGATGAACCAATGACCAGCCAGTATTTGTATATGTACAGATATAAAATGCGAGTGAGTATATAGATTCGGGATGGGGAACACGTTGAAGGGGGAACATTTCGTAGTCTGTGGGCTATGTGTGATGACTTCATTTCCATGTGCGATGTCTGTAGGAGATGTCTTATGAAGAGAATTAGGAGGGTTGCATCAGGAGGAGGCTGATCATTGACAAAGCATAAACCACAGGTAGAAAGATGAGGTAAATCCTTTTACGTTTTTAGTTAATGCTTGCCTTATGTGTGCATTTGGTTTTTATTTTAATTTTGCTGTTCCAGCGGTCTAATTAGTGTCCCATTGTGCTGCTCATGCTTCTGCATTTCACTCTGAGCTGGAGGGTGGGCCCTTAGATCAGTTAGGGCCCTACTACACAGAGCAATAATCTGACGAATGAGGCTAATTCGGCAGATCAGAGCTTCATGTAATAGAGACAACGATTAGTGCGCGTCGCTGGGGCTTCCTGTACCGGAAGTCCCGGTCTGGGCGCACACTGAGCTTCCGGATGTGTGCGCTCCTGGAGAATCCCCCGGGGAGCGACGCATCGGGGGGCAGAAGAGGAGAGGAAGCAGCGATGGGGGAGCGCTGGTAGGGGAGTTGGGTGTTTGTTTTTTTTATCTGCTGTGCAGGGGGGAGCCATCTATAAGGGGGGAATATGGGGGAGCCATCTATACGGGGGGGATACAGGGGGGAGCCATCTATAGGGGGGGATACAGGGGGGAGCCATCTATAGGGGGGGATACAGGGGGAGCCATCTATAGGGGGGATACAGGGGGGAGCCATCTATAGGGGGGGGTACAGGGGGGAGACATCTATAGGGGGGATACAGGGGGAGCCATCTATAGGGGGGATACAGGGGGAGCCATCTATAGGGGGGATACAGGGGGGAGCCATCTATAGGGGGGATACAGGGGGGAGCCATCTATAGGGGGGGATACAGAGGGGAGCCATCTATAGGGGGGATACAGGGGGAGCCATCTATAGGGGGGATACAGGGGGAGCCATCTATAGGGGGGATACAGGGGGAGCCATCTATAGGGGGGATACAGGGGGAGCCATCTATAGGGGGGATACAGGGGGGAGCCATCTATAGGGGGGGATACAGGGGGGAGCCATCTATACGAGGGGGGGATACAGGGGGAGCCATCTATAGGGGGGATACAGGGGGGAGCCATCTATAGGGGGGATACAGGGGGGAGCCATCTATACGAGGAGGGGATACAGGGGGAAGCCATCTATAAGGGGGGGAATACGGGGGGAGCCATCTATAGGGGGGGATACAGGGGGAGCCATCTATAAGGGGGGAATACGGGGGAGCCATCTATAGGGGGGATACAGGGGGGAGCCATCTATAAGGGGGTAATACAGGGGGAGCCATCTATACGGGGGGATACAGGGGGAGCCATCTATAAGGGGGTTGATACAGGGGGGAGCCATCTATAAGGGGGGGGGATACAGGGGGAAGCCATCTATAAGGGGGTAATACAGGGGGAGCTATCTATAAGGGGCCAATACAGATGTGCAGTGTGTAGAGAGATGAGGATGGTGACAGAGTGTGGAGCCTAATATGTCTGTCTGGCAGATTCTGTGGATTCGTGGCTCGGAGAAGTTCTCATAACGGCACAGGGCAAATGGAAAAGAAGATGAAAAGGATAGAACTCTGATCAGAGAAGATGTCCCATGTGAGTCACTTGATGTATCTGCACTGTAATATACTGTATATGGTGTACAGAACCTGTGTAGAGCTGGGTACCTCTATATGACTGGATGAGGTGATAGTGATCTGTGTACAGTGGATTAGTCAGTAGCAGCGGTGGTGTTAGTCAGTATGCGGTGGTAATATTTGTTGCTTGTTATCTGGCATATATATAGAGAAGGGCAAAACAACATGTCTCTTATAGACAGAGGAGTTGTTTCCCTGTATTCTGTATACAGGGAAACAACATGGTTCTCATATATAATATAATAGTCAAGTTGTTGCCCCTCTGTATATATGAGACATGTTGTTTTACCCTTCTCTATATATAAGCCATGTTGTTTCCCTGTATATTGTATTATACAGTATACATACAGGGAGACAACATGGTTCTCATATATAATAGTCATGTTGTTGCCCCTCTGTATATATGAGACATGTTGTTTTGCCCTTCTCTATATATAAGCCATGTTGTTTCCCTGTATATTGTATTATACAGTATACATACAGGGAGACAACATGGTTCTCATATATAATAGTCATGTTGTTGCCCCTCTGTATATATGAGACATGTTGCACTGGTGTGACAATAAACCCTGCAGATTGCTGTTGGAAGTGCTGTCTCCATTGCGTTTTTTGGATACTTTGAAGCCAACCTGGTCTGGTTTGGTGAGGCATGCACGCACGGTTATTTTTTGTTTTTGCGCTGCTGAGAGACTGTGTTGTGAATTAAAGTTTATGTTAACAATAATTTGTATTTTTTATTGTACGTAATTGTACTAGCTAGGGGCGGGGTTGCAAAGATGGGGGGTTTTGATGGCGGCGGCCGCGGGGGGTGGGGCCCAATTCGCACCTCTGCCCAGGGGCCCATAATGCTGTTAAGACGGCCCTGGGTCTTGCCACATGCAAGACTCTGCCTAAGAGGACTAAATAGCAGGCTTATGCAAGAAAAATTATATTTTAAATCAACAAACCAAAATATAATGAAGAGCAAAATAACTGATATGACAAAAAAATGAAAATAAATACCACCTGCTGAGTCTATGTCCCGATGTAGTAGTGGAGAGAAAACTCACGTAATCCAAGTGGTGAGTACTTCAACTCCCCAGAGCCTTGTCTAGACATCTACTGCTGCTGCACGTGCTGCTGCAATCTTGCCCAACACGTGGCATTGGATGGTGTATGCCCACAGCTTCCCTCTGACCCATGACTTAACCTCTTCACCAATAGCTGCTTCAAGCAGCTGACACTAGTACCATCAGGTACCAGCACCAACAGATTTGCATCCACATGGATGTTGTGTATGGAAGGAAAATTAACACCTTCTTTACTGACAGTGTTCTTTATTTGATATAGGAAACCATACCTACCTTTTTTGGGTTGTGGAACGAATCATCTGCATTTCAATTATTTCTTATGGGAAAATTTGCATTGATATATGAGTGATTTGAATTACAAGCATGTTCCCAGAACGAATTATGATTTTAATCCAAGGTACCATTGTCTTTAGAATTTTTATGTGATGTGTACTAATCACACTGACCACTAGAGGGCACACGAGGTCCATTTATGTACAGCTACGGTCTAAGCCAAAATATATCAATTAACTTCTATTAATATGTCTTTTTGTCTTTTAGAAATAAGACAAAACAAATGTGTACATGTGTACAATTCATTGGTGACCACTAGCCATTGGCCTGTATGCTGATGGTCAAAAAGAGAATTTCAAGTCTCAAGAAATAATCAAACTACTACCACAGGGGTGACGCTTACAGCAGTATACATCAATCAGTCATAACTAGGGATGGTCGTACGAACCCGAACCCTCGGTAATGATTCCCACTGTCTGCCCGCTCCGTGGAGCGGGAGGATCCAGCGGGAGGACCGCCTGGAAAACTGGGAACTGTATCCCAGCTTTCCAGGCGTTACTCCCGCTGTCTGCCCGCTCCGTGGCAGATTCGTACCATCCCTAGTCATAACCATAACTAAGATGTCTAAAATTAAGCGAGCAGAAGACAGTTGAAGGCCTCTGCTTCTTGGCATTCACTTTCTTATAATCCACGTCTTGGAAGTAAGCCTTCTGAGATGTGGAGTGTGCAGGCCTAAGTTACAATCATCCAATGCGGGCAAAACTACACCTACACACAAAGTCATATAGTTGCATAGTATCTCCAATATTGTGGGGACACTGTGCAGTTACAGGATATTGCATGCGGACATGTTTTGCCTGCATGTAATGACCGCAATTTTGCTCCGCCCCCTCCCCATGGTGTTGCTTCTCACTGGTTCTTCATTGGTGGGCCCCAGCATCAGTTCTCCTGGTGGGCTACAGGTACCCCAGCGCCACACTGGGGCCTGCCTACACTGCGGTACAGCACAGGCATCAGGGCCCTAAATAAATACCTCCGTATGGCCCTCCTGGGAATCCAGGACACATGTTTTGAAAACCTGGGCGAACATAGTATTTATCTGTGCGTGTTTTTAAGGCAGGAGAGGGTAGTGATAAGATCAGGTTATGGGGGGCCTAAGCACATTTTTTTCACAGGGTCCCTCTGCAGTCTGCGTCTGCCCTTGCTAGGCAGTTCAGGTCAGATTAACATTCTTGTAAATGCCCTAACTCAAGGTGTTATAGTGCCGTGGCCCAGGGTGCTGAATGCAGATGTTGTGGCAGCTGGTGGGCACTGGTGTTTTGCGGTAACTTTGTCACAGTCGCCAGGAGTGGGGATACCCACCCCTGGACACACGGGCACTGCCCCTGAATGGTAAGCACTAGGTGTGGATGCAGGTGCACGTACAATCCACCAGTAAGATGACAGAGTCCAGCACTTTGCCAACTTTACTGGTGGTAACTTTAGTGCAATACCAAAAATATACAACAGGACTGCTCACTAGGTGCACTGCAAAGTAAGGTAACACCTGAGGTAGACTGCTCTGCCGGGATTGTGTAGTGTAGATACCTAAGGCTTGAAAGAAAAAATCCTTGTAAGTATATATATATATATATATATATATGTTAAGTATATATGACAGCCTTCTACCTAACCAGCTCAGAGACCATCAGGTTAGGTAGCACGAGTCTCAGGTTTCTGGGCTTAGCTAACTCCTTATGATTCCTCAAGGTAGTCCAGCATAAGTCAGTAGGATACTTTGGCTCTCAGCAACTTTGTCCTACTGGGGATCATTACCTCTTCTTTCCTTTAGGGGGTGACTGTCCTAACATTAAGAAGGATCCCAGGCGTAGACAAGGGTTTACCCACATTACGGTTACCCCACTTCTAAGGGTCTAGCACTGCATACTGTAGTCTTAGTAAAGTTCAGTCCCGTCAAGGGTTTGGGCCTAAGCCAGGCCTGCATAGTCACTGCAGCAGGAACCTTTTGCTTGTCTGTCTCCCACACCAGAATAGAAAACTAACTACAAGACCCAACAACAAAAGACCTCCCCACCAGGAACTACATCTCTTAAATAGGGCTGCCTGAGTCTACTATTGGTGGGTCTGGGACACAGGGAAAGAAGATAGAGAGTGTGAGGGTAAAAGGTCTGCACCTGTGATTGGCCAACATATAACAGATAGCCAAGCCTTTACATACTGCAGCTGTGCACAGGGGGAAAAGTGAGACCCCTAGTGGCTGGAGTGGAAATCGCAGCTCCCAGGTCTTGGTGTGACACCTGACAGAGATACTTTCACAAAGGCGGAGAAATAACTTAGTGAACAACCCGTACTGGCACACTAAACCAGCAGACAGTTGTCTAGAGGATACAGCTTCCACTGGCTTGTCTTCTTCCTATGATAGGGCCATCTGTATCACACAACCAGGATTCACCTGATGTAAAACAAAGCATGATGCGTCAGACCAAGCCCCTGATGTGCCCCTTGTAGGTGCAGTGGACATGGGCCATCATGGGCGTGCTGACTGGTACATACCTATGCTGCCCCATACTTATGGAGCTACAATGAGCTGTTAGTTCTGTCACTTTTCTCTCATAACCAGCAGGGGTCACCCAGCCTTTATAAAATGAAGGGGTTTTTCTCTACATGTGCTTCACACATGACTGTCCCTGTTGGGTCACATGATTGTCCATTGGAATTTATTACTACAGTGTTTCTCCAAAAATAAGCCGGTATGCACTAATCTGTGGGCTGTACCATTTATGTTTACAAGAAAGGGGTTACTGTGGAATTTACATACATGTATAACATGTCAAATATTCTTTATCATTAGTGACTTCCAGGCCTCAAAGAATTCCGAATGTCATACAAAGGACTGACTGGGATTTTTCTTTGCTAATGATTCCATAATCTTTTCCTTCGTCTTATCTGAAAAAAAAAATGCCATCAGTTTTATCTGCTGGATTTTTGGGGACACGTTTTTGTTGTTTGCCCAGATCCCAGGGGGTACATAATTCCCAAAACTGCAAGACAACTTATGGAGGGTAAGGTTAGGGAGCAGGGCGGAGAATGCACTTCACCTAGGGATTGCTATATTTCTATAAGAGTTAAAAAAAATTCCCTAAGCCTAAGTTGGTAACTTCCTTGTGCCAAGTATTTCAGTTTGGTTACCAAGTCCGACCAAGGAGTATGTTTGGAGTATACAGTAGCATGCTGTCGAAGTGATATATTGTAGTACACCTGAGCTGGGCCAAAAGTCCATTTCTAGTTGTATGCTGTAATTTTGCTGGACTCCAAAGTGCATCCTCCTGTGCTTGGAGTCTTGCAGTGTTGCAGTGCAGAAATGGATTGATCATGGCTGCTAGTAAACCCTTACCCATGCACAGGGCTCCATCCAACCTCAGCCTTTGACTTCAGTCACTTATATCTATGACACGATATATTTATTTGGTGTCAATCACCAGGAAACACTTCTCTGCCGTTTTCCCAATGACATGAGCTCCTGACACTGGGACGCTTCTGTTTTGGTGCCATTTGTTGCCCATCAGCTGTCTGTCACATGAAGGTCAAACTGTGTGACACCACCGGGGATTATTTTGGGAGCCCTCTATGGATTAGGCTGTGAGGACATAAGGTCCCAGAACACTTCTAGGAATTGGATGGCATCACTGCTCTGGTGCAGAGCAGAAAGGGAGGAGTATGGAGTCTCCTGGCAGAGAGGCACCGAAAATAAAAAATAAAGAAAAAGCTGTCTCATGTTTGCACATCGCTGGTGTACATGTGATATTAACACATTCAATGCCAAAGCTCTCCAATGATGACATAACAAACCCAGGTCCACAGTCAACATTCACTAAAGGATCTGTGATAAAGCCATGATTGTCCCCCTCCAGCCCTGGCAGTAATGGATACTTAGTGGACTGTATGGCTAGCCTAAAATAAAGGCTCTTTTGAGATATTTACATCTCAATATAAATCCCTAAAATACATCCTAGAATATGGATGTATTTTGGCACAAACTTGGCCAATTTTATGTCTGAAGTAAAATTAAACTGTGCAGGAACTAAGAGATGTTTTTCCATTGAGTTCAATGGAAAAAAGGCCCTTTCTGGACTGTTGCAAAAATTGTTGGCCCAAAGAGCTATGTGTGAACATAGCCTAAAAGTGTTGTATCAATAGCAAAATAATGATCTCTATATTAGAGGGGGGCACAGGAGTCCACTTCCTTGAGTGTCACTGGAAGAACCTTCAGAATTGTCAGTAAGAAAGGAGTCTTGAGTCTTTATAACCTTCAAGTGTGTGTGTGTGTGTGGGGGGGGGGGGGGGGGGGTCTGGAATATCTTTTTATAGTATTTGTCTATTTCGAAAATAGGTATAAAAAACAATGGCTAAATAGAATTGTTAAAGTGTCCCTGTCGAGAGACATGTCAAAAGTTTTGATCTGTCAGGTCTGAATGTCCAGACCCTGACTAGTCTCTAGATCAGGAATAGGGAACCTTTGGCCTTTACCATGGACCCCGGGCTGTTCACCAAGCTTGGGCCCCCCAACCCACTGTAACTATGCCAGCACTAGCTTTAGTCTTTTTCCTCCATAATGCAGCCTGTAAAGGACCTGTGGTGACATCCTTGTCACATCCTTCAATATGTTGTCTAATGTTACTGCATTGTCTCCTGGCTACAGCTTTGCCCTGAATTGTGCTAAATTGCAAAAAGCAATTTAAAAATTGTAAAAAGCAGTGATTTATATGCAAATCATGACAAAACTGTAGCCTGGAAATAATACACCACTGAAAGTATAAGTCTGTTTGGGGGGCGGTGGGCCCCCCAGGAGCTCGGACCTTAGGCTACCGCCCAAAACTGACCTATTGTAATCTGCTACTGGCCGGAGGTTCCCCCTGAACCTCTCTCCTCCTCTCAGCGCTTCTCTCCTGAGCTCCTTGCTATCTCTGTCTCATTGCACAAAATGAGCTCCATAAACTTATAATGCAGCAAGACAATGATTGAAAGAAGCCGGAAAGTAAAGCACTCAACTGCACAACTCTCCCTGCTATATTCAGAAATCCGAACAGACTTCAACTGATCAAAAGGTCTTTTAGAAACAAGTTTTTCTTATAATGACAGGAACACTATGAATTCTAGTTAGCTATCTCTTAGTCATATCTATTTCCCAAATATCTATGGCTGCCTCTGTGCCTTCCACAGGGTTTTTGGTGAATACAGCATTGAATACTATAGTCACATTAGCCAGCATTCTCAGACTCTGAATCTGAAACTCTCTAAAGCACCCTTATTTCTGTAACTAACAATGTGTAGGAAGATTTAACATTCTGAACACAATGGAGATGGCAGCCATATTTGTTGTCAGCCATCTTTGTAATTGAAATTACTGTGAATTTTCGGATTCATGGGGGAAATGATGTGACATAAAGGTCCGGTGGGCACTCCTGTAATATACTTAAGTAATTAGATTATCAGTTATAATCATTATGGGTTTCACCATCTGACTGCAGCTCTGATCCAAGTCTCTGCTGAGTCCTGGCTAGCAGTGAAATTGTCCCTGATATTTAGACGCAGTTGTGTCCATGGTTACCGCTGTGCAGAGCTCGCCACTCTGTGTCCCATGACTGGGCAAGGGTCCAGCTCCCAGCAGGATCAGTGACCACAGCTGTGCCTAAGCACAGTTCTGTCACAACGCCACAGGGGGCAGTCTATTAATGCATTGCAGCTGTCTGTGTCTCTTCCAAACGTAACACCTTAAGTCCTGGGTTGAAAGATATCAGGAATTATTTTAAAAGTTCCTTAAGATCATTCATAAAAAAAAAAAATAACATTTCATTTATAGTACATACTCCTCATATGGAGAAGAGATATTTTGGGCTCCATTATGCTCCTGGGCCTGGATACAACCACACACTCTGTGCCCACTACTTATTTACCAACTAAAGTATAAGGGCCCTATTCCACCGGACGATTATCGTTCAGATTATCGTTAAATCGTTCGAATCTAAACGATAATCATTCGGTTGAAATGCAGTTAACGATTAACGACCGAACGAGAAATTGTTGATCGCTTTATAAAACCTGGACCTATTTTTATCGTTGTTCATTCGCAAAACGTTCGCAAATCGTTCGCATTGAATAAGACATCGTTGGGTCGTTCGCAATAGATATGAACGCAGTAGCGAATAAATAGCGAAGAAAAAACTATCGCAATTACGATCATAAGTAACGATTATCGTTTCATGGAAATGAGTGAACGTTTTCAGGTCTTTCGCAACAGCGGTCGTTTGAGATTGTTAATCGTTAACGATTATGCAAACGATAATCGTCCGGTGGAATAGGGCCCTAAGGCTGGGTTCACGCTTAGTTTTCACTGTCCATTTAGCAGATCCGTTTAATGGAAAACCCAGATGAAAAAAGGGATGCATTTGTGTGCATCTGTTTTGATCCATTTTTCCATTTACTTTCTTTATGCATCCTATTTTTAGTGTACACAAAAATGTGGTTGACTGCGTTTTGATCCATTTTTTTAATAATAGAAGTCAATGAAAAAACAGATCAAAACAGATGCACTCAAATGCATCAGTTTTCTTTCATCCGTTTTTCCATGAAATGGATGCGTTAAATGGACAGCAAAAAAGCATATATATATCCTAAGATAATAATAAAGGAAATACTAAAAGGGCAGACTAGATGGACCAGGTGGTCTTTTGCTGCTGACAATCTTCTATGATTCTATGATTTGTACTGTACAACCAGTTAGGACTTAGTATTTTAGACCTTATAGTGAACAGTCATTGGGTAGATAACGGCATAACACTGGGTCTTGTAGTAACCAACTAACCCTGCTGGGAGTTGTAGTGCTGAAAAAGCCCTCAGTTCTGCAGAAAGATAAACATGTTCCAGCACAGTATCTGGCATTTATGATTCATGAACCCCCCACGCCTGCAGTGAAGTGAACCAGACTGATCTGGATCCCTGAATCACGGCTTGAGAAACCTCATGTCTATTTACAGGATTGTGTCAGAAGTTATGGCTCACAACGGTCTCCTGTAAGACGCTCTGCCGAGAGGAAAGGTCCAGAGAAGAACTAATTATATTGCTAGATGCTTCTTGTGATGCTTAGCATAGATATTTACTGGACGCTGGGATACCTGAGAGTGCAATTTCACTTATCATTCCCAGACATACCATTGATTTATTCACTTGACACACAGCTTTTCTGTGGTCCTGAATTTCAACTTAAAGGGGTACTCCAGAGACAAAGCTAAAAAAAAAAAAATTAATTACATTATATACTTTATAATAAAACTTTATTTAAAAAATGCATTGTTATTTTACTGGCAGTGGGGACATGGCCCCTCTGCTGCCATTGTTTGTGTCGGGCCCCTGCAGTTCCCGATCCCCTACTCTGTTCTAGCACTACAGCATATGATCATAGTGTGCAATTGTGTATTCTTATATACAGTACCCAAGTACACAATAGCTGTGCCCAGCAGCCTCTGAACAGTGAGCGGTGGTTGCTATCACTGCTTACCAAGCAGAGCGAGTGGTGATAGCAATCACTGCTCCCTCTGCAGAGGCTGCTGGACACTCAACGACCTTGTCAGAAAGACCCCCTCCCGGTGCTGTATATAAGATTATACAGTACACTGTAGTAGTGACCTACCCGGACTGTTGGCGTCCTTCCTCTACAGAATCCAAGGCAAGGTTAGTGACCAAATCCCATACCGCAAAGGGACCTTGCTGGGGGCGGGCACACAGCTCCCAGGCTAGCCCCGCCCCGGCCTGATTTTCTTGGCTGCTCCACTCCGGGTTTCCTAGCAGTCAAAATCAGACCCTGGCGAACCCCCGACCCTAATCCGAACGTTTAGTATTAGGTTTGGGGTTTATTTCGTAATGTGTTGCTGGTAGCAAATTGTCGGATTTTTGTAAATTTTTTGTCCATTTTTAGTGGACCTACACATTTACTAGAGGTACACAATTTGTCCAAAGACCTAACAAACCCTTCATTTTTGTCCAAAATCCCACCAAGTGGTAGGTATGTCATGGATGTGTCCTTTAAAACCTGCCACAACCAACAGATTTACTAAGCAAACCTTTGTTTTGTTGACTGGTTTTCTTTTCTAAAATCCAGTCACTTCTAGTATGGCGGCATGGTCAGGTATTACTTTTGTCCTGTGAAAAACCTTCAAGATTTACATAGGGCATGTGCCACATTAATGAATTTGGCGCAAAAAAAAAATGACACAAACAACAGCTTAAAATTTACACATTTTTAGTAAATGAGGCCCAATGTATTAAAAACTCAGTTTTTTTTTGTCTCCAGAGTACCCCTGAATTGTTCAGCTGAAATTCACATTCCAAACTGCAGACACTGCTTGATAGTCAAGGCTTAGCTTCCATTTTATGAGCAATCAAGCAGAGATAGGGATGGGAGGGAAGTGAGGAAACTTCAGAAGCTTGAGAACGTCTCTGTGACTCTGCACTAAAAATAAAAGCATTTTTCGTTGTTCCAGAAGCACAAACAGATATATGAAAGATACCATGTGTCTCCTTGTCCTTACAGCTACAGTTATTTAACAGTATCAGCAGTTAAGACCCTGAATTGTAGATGACAGATTCACCTGAAGCAGTGTTAAAGAGAAAAAGGATGTATGCATTACTGAATTTGCTATTTAGGAGCATAGGAAAGTGGCAAGGCATATTGGTTGTGATTCAAACAGACAAATGTATTATTATTATTTTTTGATTGTTTCTTGTAAAGCTTGGCACGGAGTATTGGGTCATGTGAAAGTGACTGTCTTTTCCAAGTCAAACAAGGTTGCAGCAGGACGCAATGTCCCTGTCACTGAGAGATCTGTAGTGTGCCCCAAGGATGACACAGAGAAACACATTACAATGAACCCAGAAATCTGAAAACAAATTTTTTCCCAGTCATTCCACTCTTCAGGTATATAAATCACAATTCTGAGGGTATGTAACACAAATATCCAGTCTAAACAATGATAATCCATGAACTACTCATATCATTAGGAGAAATCTGTATTCTATTCTCTGATTGTTTTTGTGGCTAGACTGGATACAATATAACAAGTATTTAATATAACAAAATTTCCGTTTGGCAGGTTTGAACCGAACCTTAAACGAACCGCACTAAGGCTATGTTCACACAACGTATATTTTTGTAAAACCATTATTATTACGATTATTTCGAAAATATACGTTACCTTGCTGTCTATGGGATCCCGGCCTGAGCATATACACATAGTATTCGCTCTGGCCAGGATCCCTAGCGGCATGTCAGTTTTCTGTGGCCGCTATTCATTAAATAGCAGTCGCAGAAAACCATGTCAGTGCACACTATGGAATGAGCGGCTCCGGACGCTCGCTCCATAGCGTGCAGTGGGGAGTTCAGATGCCATGCTCACAGATGTGCCAGCATCAGAACACTGCAGTACCGGCTGGGAATATTTCAGTAACGGCCGGGAAGATCTTTTCAGAGACTGGCCGGTCTCTTACGTTGTGTGAACATATCCTCAAGCAGCAAAGCAATTGCAGCTACAATAGTGGGAAAATAGGGTCTCTTTTGCCATGAAAAACATGTTTTATGTAGGTGCTCTTTTTGTGGCAAAAACATAGGAAAAATTTTATATGGACGCGGTGTGAAGTGACTATTAAAAGTTACGAGGGTTCTCTGTAACATCATTGACGCTGATTACAAATGTTGTTTACAAGTTCCTTATGAAGGACTTAAAGAGAGTTTCCAATTAGGCAGAAGCCCATCCTAATAAAAAGTTATAATAGTATTTATTGTGATATTTATGCTTATTGCGCTACATTGTAATATTCACCTATGCTGCTATTATATTGCATATGAGGCATATGTGTTGTATTGGATATATACTTTGGACATAATTTTGCACAAATGCTATTAGTATAAGTCTAACATATTTTTTAAATGAGAAAATGTTAGGTTCCAGGAGCCATCCTCATCCCAGCCAGTGGGAGAATAGCTTATTTCAAGAGGGGGAACTTGCAGTAAACTGAAGTTAAAAACATATTGTCACCCCCCTTTCCATATAAGGAGTTCTCATTATCATTCTTAAGCTCATATTTTGGACATTTCATATCTTATCGTACAGAGGATTTCTTGGTGGTCTTCTCATTAAAAATGCATGTTATCATTGGTGGACAGTGCCATCTGGGTGGGGCTTCATGATCATCGTGCCCCATATCCCCACCTACGTTAGAGCCGTAGACCCCGCCCCTGATTTTATCAAAGCCTGGGCTGACCTGGAGGCCTAGGCCTCGACATGTGGTGTTTAACCCACATACATCGAACTTACTGAAATCCTCCTTCTGGTCCTTTAGATGTCAAAGAGGGAGACGGGGCCTAGGCTTCAAGGTCGGCCCATTCCGAAGACGTCATAGAGGGGGGTGGGGCCTAGGCAGCAATTACGTCACAGGGCAGGGGCTACCATGCTGATGTAGGTGGGAATATGGGACACAACGACCATAAAACTCTACCCAGATGGCACTGTCCAATAACAATAACATGCATTTTTAGAGACCATCAAGAAATCCTTTACACAGTAAAATATGAAATGGGCAGAATACAAGCTTAAGAATGGTGCTAAAAACTCCTTTTATGAAAAGGGGATGATAATATCTCTTTGAGTCCTTAAAGGTGGGCCTAATGTGGGACCTGTGTTACATATTTAGGTGTATGTTGATGCATGTTTAATTCATTGTATACAAGACAGATGGGTCATCTTAAGTCTCTGGCCCATCTCTGGCCATTGGCCATTTTGAAGGGACTCTACAGAAAAAAGACTGTAACCCGTTGTACCAGATGTTCAAGTAAAGTGAGCCATAATAGCTCATTTCCCTGTTGCCTGATTTCTACTGCACCTCACTAACACCAAGTGTGTCATGCTGTATTAGGGAGGAGGGGGAAACTTTAAGATCCATCAATATCACCAATACCTAGGTGCAGCCCCCCTTAACCACTCTGGCAGATCTCCTCAGTGGAGAAGGTTATAGGAATCTGCCGGTAAGAAAAGAATGTATTATTCCTTTAACATATTCTCTCCTTATAAACAGGGTTAACCCCTCTCAGGAGAGCTGTGGACGTTGGTGGATCACTGGCGTACAATGATTACGTTTAGGTGGATTTCCTGCGACTACATGGCTGTGGGTGTGGCTACTTGTGGATCACAACACTATTCTATTCACTTGCATGAGTGGTGGTGCTGTGCCATCAGTGGTTCCTGGTTGCAGGACCAGGAATCATTATGTAGCCCCAGTCTTAATGGGGTACTCTGTGGGTAAATAATTGTTTTCAAGTAAACAGATGTCAGAAATACAAATAGAAATACAAATTTGTAAATTAATTCTAGTTAAAAATCTTGAGTCTTCCAATACTTTCAGCTGCTGTATGACCTACAATAAGTGGTATTTTTTTCAGCCCACAGTGATCTCTGAGGGCACCTGCCTATGACTGTATCCATGATTCCAGGACTCCCTAGGGCTGCATCCAACTTCTTTAGCCACCGGTATTCAAATGCCAAACAATCGGACTGAAGCATGCTCGAGTTGTGCTTATCTCTAATAAACAACACAGTACGAGAGTATACATTAAGAGATTTTACTCTGTCAATGCCTCAATGAGTGATAGCTCTTTTGGCAGCAAGACCAGAACCTGCACAATATTAGCGTCAAAGGGGTATTTTCATCTCAACTAATATTTCTAAAACTCATCAAGTATACATTGATTTAGCAAACTTACCTCCTTATTCTGATATGCTGCTCTTTCCCTCCCATTGTTGACATCTTGTTGTCTAGGTTACCGACCACCACTCTGCTCTAAAAGCAGTGCTTTGGCTGATTTTGCCATTGCGGAGAGCTGTTGCATTTCTCTGTGTTTTTGTGTGTTTACAATTTCAGCCATAGCAACGTGCTCCTGCCTAGTGTGAATGGTGTTGTAGGAGAGCTGACCAAATTTGTCTTTTTTTGCAATAGATATTGTGCATATAATAATGTGTATGCAACAAAATCCAAGTGCTGAACGGCATTGTGTGGGCATAAAGCTCCAGTGTGTGCGCTACCTCCAGGTAGACAGACTCAAAGCTTCTCCAGAATCCAACAAAAATTTTTTTAAAAAAGTGGCTCTCCAATATAGGTAGAATAATCAAATGCTTTATTTTCAAGCTTTCATTGGCTTGAGAAAGAATTCAATGTGAGATTGAAAGGATGCCCATGCACATGACAGGTGAATAAAGCACTTGATTGTTCTACCTATATTGGAGTTTCACCTTTTTCATTTTTTTTGTTTTAAGGGAACCAATCACACAAAAATTGTCCATAAAGCTAAAGAAACATGCTGGTACATCAGCCAGCACGCTTCCTAACCATCCCCCTGTCCCCTCCGTCCCATGAACATTTAGCCCGCAAAGTTAGTTTAATCGTGTTCCGCGCTCTATGCAAATTACCATACAAGTAGTCACGGTGGGCGGACGGCTGGTCAAGTAGTTACGGTGGGCGGGGGCTTCGTCAAGTAGTCACTGGGTCCTGGGCCAGCTCCGGCACTGTAATCACGCCCCTCCGGGCGTGTTGTAAAGCGGCGCCTGATGACGTCACTCGGGGGGGCCAGCATTGCACGTCTTTACTAAGCTGCGCATGCGCAGTGCAGCCTGAGAAGACGCTGCTGTACTGCGCTTGCGCGGGGTAGTACAGCAGCGGCTTCACCCACTTTACTGCGCATGTGCAGCTTAGTAAAGACGTCGGCGTGGCCGACGTGCAATGCTGGCCCCCCGAGTGACGTCACGAGGCGCCGCTTTACAACACGCCCAGAGGGGCGTGATTACAGCGCCGGAGCTGGCCCAGGACCCAGTGACTGCTTGACGAAGCCCCGCCCACCGTGACTACTTGACCAGCCGCCCGCCCACCGTGACTACTTGTATGGTAATTTGCATAGAGCGCGGAACACGATTAAACTAACTTTGCGGGCTGTATGTTCATGGGACGGAGGGGACAGGGGGATGGTTAGGAAGCGTGCTGGCTGATGTACCAGCACGTTTCCTTAGCTTTATGGCCAATTTTTGTGTGATTGGTTCCCTTTAAAGGGAACCTGTCACCTAGAACCTTGCACACTAAATTTTCAATTCCACATAGAACATAATGTCCTGGAAGGAAGAATCTTAGTATTGAGTATGTACTTTGTCACAGGGTCCTTATTGCCAAGCCAGAAACGCTAAGAGCATAAGTCAGAAAGTCACCACATAAAGGAATTTTTAAAAAAAAGGAAATAAATAAATAAAGCATAAAATAAAATAACAAATAGTAAATAAATACATTAAATCTATACATATATCCGTGCTGCCAGTTTTCAGATACCAGTCACACGAGCATTACATACATGCCTTTAGTGATGCTGTGTGATCTGCCAGGCTGACAATATCACAGAGGTGGGTCCATGATACAGTCAGCTCCTGCCCTGCCCTCTGGCTGCTTCTGAGTAGAGATGAGCAAACCGGCCGAGGTTCGGGTTCGTATGAACCTGAACTCTTGGCTTCTGATTACCGCTGTCTGCCCGCTCCATGGAGAGGGTGGATACAGCCTGAGGACCGCCTGGAAAACTGAGATACAGCCTATGGCTATGGCCGGTTTGCTCATCTCTACTTCTGAGTCTTTAGGCCGCTACCCACCTCCTTCAGAATGATTTACAGTGGCCTGAAGACACAGTAGTGGCCAGACAGTGGGGCAGGAGCTGACAGTATCACAGACCCACCTCTGTGACACTGTCAGCCTGGAAAAAACATTTTTACTGAAGATGACGGATCACACAGCATCACTAAAGGAATGTATCTGATGCCTGTGTGATTGGCATCTGGAAACTAGCAGCACCAATATATGCATATTTGTGCTGTCAGTTTACCTTTAAATGGGTTCTCCGATTAAAACTTACTTGTCCCCTATCCTTCACCCCTAGTAAGAGAGCATGGGGGGGGGGGGGTTAAACCTCTGTGCCCTCTGGCGTTCTCCACATAGGCCCCAGACTCATTAATCGGGAGACCTCTTTAATCGATCAACGAAAACAATTCAATAAAAATACAAAGAATAAAACAAAAACATTAAATAAGATAATTAAATGAATACAATAAAATATTGTAATACCATATTAAAAATAATTAAAATAATGTTTAAATAAAGCAATGAAAACTTATAGATTGTAATAAAAAAATAGTACAATAAAAGACAGGACCAGACCCAGGAACCGGCAGCTGCGGTGGAGTGGGACAGGTAAATATACCACACTGTCATGTCCACAGCACTGTCATGCCTGACACTGTCTCTCTGCTTCCCACTGCTGTCATCATGTTTACAACTCGGCATAAATCTATACTGTCTTTGTTGAGCTGCCATTTCTGGTGGGTGCGGATTGGGACAGGTAATTATACCACACTGTCATGTCCATCGCAGCCCCAGCAGCATCGCTGATTATAAATTTATCTCAGACAACCTCTAAATAACTTTTTAACAAAAAAAATGGTACCTCAGTTCTTGAACTTTATGTTTTCATATAGGAAATAATGTAAATTTGTTTAATTGGTTCCAGCACCCACCAATAATTACCTACAATACTCATTTATTACATTAAACAGTGCCCAGTATTATCCCTGCAGTACAGTACAGAACAGCCCCTATAATATACTGTACATTATATACAAGAAACATTCAACCAAACCAGTACAGTGGTCACTAACTCCTCACTCATCCTTTACTGTATAGTGCCACCCACCCCATCCCAGCAGTGTAAAGGATGGGAGATGGTGGTGTACTGGCTGTACTACTACTGTGCTGTATGTGCACTCCAGCAATCTTATACAGTACAGGATGGGAGATGTTGGTGCACTGACTGTACAACTACTGTACTGTATATGCACTCTAGCAGTCTTATACAGTACTGCACTGTATGTGAAGCCTCACCAGTGGTACAACTCACCATCTACGCTTGCAAAAACGTTCAGATACCGAGTACTTCAAGGCTGGGGGCCCGAAAAGTGTTTGAGAACAAAGCAAGAGTTTGAGAAACAAAGCAAACTTTCCTTGAAAATACAGTTTGAGTTCCAAGCAGTTTGAGAACCGAGGTACCACTGTATACTAAAATTCCTTTAGTCCAATATGAACAATTTATAGTAAGCATCAGATTGTTAGTGATTCTGAATAGGAAAGTATATAATATCTGCTACTATCCCTGGTATTCAATCAATAGAGTTTATTAATTGATTTTCCTAAAGACTAATAGTCATAGGAGTGTTATTATTAGGATATTTACAGCTGGCTAATCCTCTGGGGATGGAGAAAATTTTAGCAACAGTAAACTGGTATAGTGGTGAATCTGACGTTCTCAGAGATAGACTATCAGGGTATATCCACATATAATGTACATGTTGCAGATTTGATGCTATGTAACTCAATAAAAAAATAAATAGCTGAACTAAGCATAAAATGTGCTGCATCAAGTCTGCAGCATATACAATGCATGTGAACATACCCTTATGGATCAAAGATCTAGTCAACAGATTCAGGTAATAGACTATCACTGGCCTCACTATCTATAGAGGGCTGCTGTGTAAATCTGTAAAATAAACGAGTGTAGTTTTGGTTGTTTAGGCAATGAAATCACATATTTATGTCTGATTTTTTTAAATGCTCAATTTGAAGTTTCCATTTATACAAGTCACATGTATATTTCCTTAAAAACACTTGGAGAGATGGGGTGGGGGAGGACTGTGTTCCAAATGCGGCTGTAGTGATGACTTGTCATTTCCACATGTGACCACAGACGCAAAATCTCTGCAGCGGTGTAAAGGATTACCAACACCAATACCGATACACAAAAGAAAAAGCTGGTTTCGGTATTCCTTACATTCTGCTTTTTTACTAAACTGTTGGTGACATTTAAGGGTGCCTTCACACGTAACGGATCCGCAGCGGATTTCACACTGCAAAGTTGCAGCAAAATCCGCTGCCGATCCAGTGAAATCCCGCTGTGAGTTTGTGAGTTAACCACCCACCGCCGAGATCATACATTACCTGCTCGGCATTACTTGCATGTGAGGCTCCCGACTCCGGTCCCAGGCACTGATTGGCTGAGTGGGACTGGAGTCGGAAGCCTCACATGCAGCTGCGGCGTCAAGCAGGTAATGTATGCTCTTGGCGGCGGGCAGCGGGGGGTTAACTCACATACTCACAGCGGGATGTCAATCCCGCTGTGAGTATGTGTTCTCATAGTGATGAATGGCACTGGATCCGCAGTGAATTTTGCTGCGAATTCGTGAAAACTGCTGCAGATCCGTTACGTGTGAAGGCACCCTAACAGTTCTTGAATTTGATGTGTTGGAACTAGGAAATATAGACAAATGTAAGGATAGCAGTGATAAGGATATGGGTCAAATTTTGATGGCTAGATAATTGGGTCAAAGCAGCTCCAAGTGCCAGATCATGAGGGGTGTTCCTGGTATGCAGTGGTTAGTATTTGCCAAAAGTGGCCATGGGCATCCAAAAATCACTTATGCATATAGGGACAAAGACTGACCAGTAAGGTCCAGTCACACAGAGCAGCTATTGTAGCACAGTAGGTACATTAGAACCGAAACTGATCAGGGGCCTGGTCTGATAAATCAACATTTTATGTTTATTATGTGAATTGTGATCGGTTTACTGTGTATGGCAATTAGTTGGTGAAGAGATTGCACAATGATGCACTATGGGAAGAAGGCAAGCTGGTGGAGGCAGTGTGATACCCTGGGCCAAGTTCAGCTGGAAAATCTTCTTTTATTTGGATTACCAGCTGCAAAAATTCTTCCAGAAGTGGAACATAAGAGTTTAAGGTGCCTCCTAATTTCCCAAATTACAATCTGATCGAGCATCTGTGGGATGTCCACAGAGGGTAACAATTTTTGCATACACTGTGACCCCATTAGCAGTTCAGTGACACAATCTATTCTTTCCAGTCTGACACAGTGCTCTCTGCTGCCACTTCTGTCCATTACAGGAACTGTTTAAAGAAGGAAATGATTTTCTATGGGGATTTGCTACTGCACAGGACAGTTCCTCTGACAGACACAGGTGGCAGCACAGGGCACCATGTCAGACTGGAAAGAATACACAACTTCCTGCAGGGCATAAAGCAGCTGATAAGTACTGGAAGACATGATATTTTTTATATAGAAGTAAATTACAAGTTTATATAAGTTATCAACATCAGTTGATTTGAAAGAAAGAAAAATTCACAGAAATACAGTACTCCTTTAAGTATACTATAGTTAATACAGCTCTGCACATTGACATCTTACAGTTGTTTTATTCTCAAATATAAAATATATATATATATATATATATATCCCTATTATACCACATGGAATATTCTATGTTGTTTAGAGTTTTATTCTTGGAGAGATATAAATAGCCGATATTGATATTTGTCATTAGAGTTCCCCTACGCTGCTGCTATTTTCCCCTCTGGTTTTCTCTTGTGGTTCGCTGCAGACCACAGTGTTGACTTGCTGGTGACCACAAAGGATTCTGGGAAGGAGACTGAAATGAATAGACATAGTGTGTTAGGGACTAATGTAAAGCTCCAATCTGTTGTGGTCAACATGAAAGGTTACTTATTTTGCCCTAAAATACACAAACACATAGGGTACAGATTTACTAAACTGCCTTGTTATGATAAATGCAGATATCCACTGGTGTCACTATGGGGGTAGAGAGGTTGTAGTTACCAGCAGGCACTACTGCTGGGGGTACCTGTATGCTGTATACAAGGACAGCAGCCTCATAGGTGGAGCCTGTACCCTAGTATGATGACTACACAATGATACAGGTAAATAGCAACATTTTATATTCTATGTTATAATATGCTATTATTCCTTAGGTCATTTTTTTTATATACCTACATAGTGGTTGTACCTGATCCAGCCTAATCATCCTCTTGACTAACAAACTAAAATGACAATGCTGTCCTCATCTACAAGAATATGACATATAATTACATAGGAGAGAAACGGTTCCAGCACTCACAAGTTTGGTATGAATTCTTGCTTTTATTCCGAGTTGTTCAGGTTAGCAGGTAAAGTGGTGCTAGAGCGTCTCCAAAGGCGACAGCCGTTTCAAGCAACATAGCCCTTCTTCAAGCCAGGAGGCGTTCCTGGCTTGAGAAATGGCTAAGTAGCCTGAAACGGCTGTTGCCTTTGAAGACGCTCCGGCACCGTGCTGGAACCGTTTCTCTTATATGTATCTATATGTCTAGACTCTATGCATTCCTAGCACCTTAAATTGCTTTAGTGTAGTGCATTAGGACTGTCTGATCCCACACCATTACGCTAATCACAGGAGAGTGCTGACCACAGCAGTCTTACCTTACCTATCGCTACTATAATACTGCCTTCCATGTACACAAACATAACTACTATAATGCGGAGAGAAGAAATATTTCCAGCACTCACCAGGTACTTGATAGCAGACTTTAAACTTCTAGCTGAGAGCCTCTGGCTCTCGGCTAGACGACAGGCCCCTGTGGCCAGAAACGGCCGTCGCCATTAGACACGCCACGCACCTATCCCCTCCCTGCTGCCATAACCTCATGAAATAAAGAAAGTTTAAAGCCTGCTATCAAGTACCTGGTGAGTGCTGGAAATATTTCTTCTCTCCGCATTATAACATAGACTGTTTTCTCACCCGTGCACCGCCTGAATAGGCTGTCTTTATTGGAGTTGTACCCCATCTGCGTATGTCCCGGGCTCCATTGATTTAGTGGCTGAATTGTTGCTCCGGTAGTGCTGAGGTCTTTGCTACTCTACCACCTCTATAACTACTATAATGTTGCCCCATGTGCAAGATAGTCAGAGGAAATACCAAATACCAAAAGCACCGGCACTCCGGTCACATCTGTGGTGCGGTGCACGTAGTAATAATTGTAGCAATGATGAAGAAATCCCGGCACTCGCAACTGTAGTTTCATAAGTGATAAAACTTTATTGCGTGAGAGCTGCACACGTTCCGACCACACTGGTGCTGTTGACAAAGACCAGTGTGGTCGTAACGCGTGCCGCTCTCACGCAATAAAGATTTATCACTTATGAAACTACAGTTGTGAGTGCCGGGATTTCTTCATTGCTAAGGCTATGTTCACACACTGTATATTTTCGAAAAACCATGGCCACTGTACAACAGCCGTGATTTTTACTGAAATATACGTGTCATTGCTGCCTAGGAATCCCGGCTGCGATCTCTCAGTTTTCTGCGGCCGCTATTCAGTGAATAGCAGCCGCAAAAACCCATGTAAGTTCACACTGTGGAGCAAGTGGATCCGGCCGCTCGCTACATAGCGTGCAGTGGATTGTTCTAATGTGGGTGCGTACGGATGATCTAATGTGGCCGGGATGATCTTTTCAGAGACCAGCCATTCCGTGTCCTGGCCCTATCTGAACATAGCCTAAGCAAATATTGTTGCATTATTTTCCAAACTGTCCCAGTTCTGAAACCACCAAAAATTGATTTGTTTTCAGGTGCTAGTGCTGTACTTCCTGGTTGAGCAGATTTTCAGTCCAATAATTCCCAGAATGCATTGCATTCTCTCACCTCTCCATTACAGTCCTCCCACGCTACCAACTTCCTACCTACAATTTTTTTAATGTTTGTATACATTGTTACATATTTAAGCACTATACCTCCCAGGCAGTGACATCCGCAGGCTGGAAGATGCGTGCAATAGACACGTGAAACAGTCTGTTACCTTGGACGCTCCTGCGATCACTTCCCCTTCACACAAGAGCTATATGGAATTACAATAAACGGACTGAGTTGCAGCAGAACTGGTTAGCGCAATAGCTTTTTCTTTTTGGTACGGCTTCATTATATACTGTATTTGTCTTGCCTGTGCACCGCAGAGCTGCCCTACGGACGCCTAGATTCCTCAAAACAGACTGTCCTAGCTCATGGATTTCCATATGTATAGAGTGTCATGAACATTGGTGCTAGCTCAATCCAATTCTGCGCAGGTTTATAACTACTATAATACTGCCTCTATGTACATAATTATAACTACTATAATACTGCCCCCTATGTACAAGAATATAACTACTATAATACTACCCCCTATGTACAAGAATATAACTACTATAATACTGCCCCTATGTATATGAAAATAACTACTATAATACTAACCCTATGTACAAGAATATAACTACTACAATCCGGCCTCTATGAACATAATTATAACTACTATAATACAGCCTCCTATGTACAAGAATATAACTACTATAATACTTCCCCTATGTACAAGAATATAAGTACTATAATACTACCCCCTGTGTACAAGAATATAACTACTATAATACTTCCCCTATGTACTAGAATATAACTACTAGAATACTGGCCCTATGTACAAGAATATAATTACAATAATACTGCCCCTATGTACAAAAAAATAAATACTGTTACACGGCCCCGATGTTCAGTGTACTTGTTTCATATTGAAGTACCACCTACTCAGGTTGGGACTTCTAGGGAGTGAATTTACCTGGAGTGTGAGAAGAGGGAAGTGAAAACCACCATGAATGTATACTTGTATGACAAATATGGTTGTCATTTATATCCAGTGTGGGGTAAGGGTCTTTCTACAGTTATATATGAATAACTAAATATCTCTCCTTGGATAAACATTGTTAAGGTGTTTTCTCACGCTCACATGTATTATTTCAAGTTTCCTATGTTGGTGAGCTATAAGGGTTAATCATGTTTTTTGCTCTTCACAGTCACTGCTTCTATAATGGCTATCCTTTTACGCAAACTCGGAAATCAGGGATAAAGTAGAAGACGAGAACAAAGCCCCAGCATTTCCTGTGTAAGAAAACTCTCTTTTAATCACGTTGTGTTATTTTCCAGGACTGAGCGGTACACAGCGATCTCAGTCCATGCGGTGGAAAGTGAGCGTCCGTGTTTGTGCGCGGCTGGCTGACTCATTAACATTCAGAGCATGGAGCTCACACAGGTCTCTCTATGTGAGACAAGGCTGTTTTATGTAACACTCTTCAGGCTGCCAAGTCCTCACGCTGGCATCTCTGTGCTCCGCTGACATCAATACCTGACATGGCCGGAGCCAGGGAAGCATCTCAATGGCTGGCTTGTTAGTCGCCCTCCTTGATGAACTGAACTCATTTTTAAGGAAAACAGAATGTTGTGTTGCAGAGATGTTTGATAAATGAAGCATGGAGGGGACGGAGAAGTTCTGTACCAAGCGATACGATTGTCAGTGCTAAAAAGGCTAAAGAAGTGAAGCAATGGTGACCATAGAAATGCGGCAAAATTGATCAAAACTATCCATCAGCAAGGTCTTGATGTCCACAACACCAAATTGTGGAAGCTACTTTAGCACTGGTTGCTATGGGCCTAGTTTTGAATAAGTGGACATTATGGTGGACCATTTCCTACTTTTGACATAGACGGCAGGTAGCTCATGAAGGAAGTATAAGGTGTATAAGGTGTGAGATAGGTTGTCAGCACACATATCCCTCACTGCTGTCATGGGTAAATGGGGCAATTTATCAGAGTTGCAAAAAGCGATGATTATTTGCTTACAGGCCAAGGGTGTTAGTATTAGTTAAATTGCATAGTTTGGGGTCTGCTGCAAGTTTGTTGTGAGTGGAGAAATGGCACCATTGCAAACTAGCAATGAAGTGACTGTGGAGCACTACGTGCCATTGATATGATGGGGGGAATGTCGACTACAAAAGTGCAGGAAGGTGCACCGAATGGCTAAAGAGGTGAACCAGGGGGCTACCAGCCATGCCTCTAAGACAACAGTTTAGTAAAAACTACTGTGTATTGAGCTCCGAAGCAGGCGGACGGTCACCGTACCTCTGCATCGGCAGAAAATGATAATAATTTTCAAAGTAGTATGGGAATTGGACCTCCACAAGGAGCTGCCTTCTCCAATGAGTAAAATAGATAGATAGATATTGGCATGTCAGGCAAAAAACATAAGAGAACAAACAACCTGCAATTATTACTGGAAGGACACAAGTCGGTGGTAGCAGCATTATGGTCGGGCCATGTTAATATGGCATTCTCTGAGTCCACTCATCCATGTCGAGGATGCTGTCAACTAATTTGGGTATGAATCCATCCCTGCAGATCACATTTACCCATATATACTGATTGTCTTGCCTGGGAAGGATGGGATATTCCAGCAAGATATTGCAACATGTCACACCGATAAAAATGTGTGACATTGGTTGAAAGGGCTTCCAAGCACTACCTTGGCCCCCAGTTCCCAATTGAGTATCTATGGAGCAACCTTGATTGTTATGTCTGTTTTATGGGTCCTCTCTTTGTGGTGTGCACGCGCATCCGCAGCCTTTTTGCTCTCATTCATGCCGTGGGACCCTGGAAGTGAGGAAGAAGATGAAGACGCGGATGGGGTTGACAAGGACCGCGGACTGCGGGATTTTCGAATGGCGATTGACTTAGGAGGGATGGTGATTAGGATTTCAAATATAAAGTACATTAGAAAGTTTGAGAATGTTTTATTATACAATAATTAAACTTTACTTACATAAAACTGGGAGATTTAAGAGGGAAGGAAGGAGGGAGGGAGGGAGGGAGGGAAGGAAGGAAGGAAGGAAAGGGAAGGGAGGGAAGGAAGGGAGGGAAGGGAGGGAAGGAAGGGAAGGGAAGGGAAGGGAGGGAGGGAAGGAAGGAAGGAAGGGAAGGAAGGGAAGGAAGGGAAGGGAAGGGAGGGAAGGAAGGAAGGCTTATGTGCTCTGATCCCACTTAGCTTCCATTCTCTGCTAATCACCATGGCTTGCTTGTACATGTGAGATGTAGTCCCTGAAGGAGCTGTCAAGTGTAAGCCGTGTACCGGTGTGGGCAGGGCCGTCTTAACAGGATTATGGGCCCCTGGGCAGAGGTGCGAATTGGGACCCACCCCCCGCGGCCGCCGCCATCAAAACCCCCATCTTTGCAACCATGCCCCTAGCCAGTACAATTACGTACAATAAAAAATACAAATTATTGTTAACATAAACTTTAATTCACAACACAGTCTCTCAGCAGCGCAAAAACAAAAAATAACCGTGCGTGCATGCCGCACCAAACCAGACCAGGTTGGCTTCAAAGTATCCAAAAAACGCAATGGAGACAGCACTTCCAACAGCAATCTGCAGGGTTTAATGTCACACCAGTGCAACATGTCTCATATATACAGAGGGGCAACAACATGACTATTATACTGTATATGCGAACCATGTTGTCTCCCTGTATGTATACTGTATAATACAATATACAGGGAAACAACATGGCTTATATATAGAGAAGGGCAAAACAACATGTCTCATATATACAGAGGGGCAACAACATGACTATTATATTATATATGAGAACCATGTTGTTTCCCTGTATACAGAATACAGGGAAACAACTCCTCTGTCTATAAGAGACATGTTGTTTTGCCCTTCTCTATATATATGCCAGATAACAAGCAACAAATATTACCACCGCATACTGACTAACACCACCGCTGCTACTGACTAATCCACTGTACACAGATCACTATCACCTCATCCAGTCATATAGAGGTACCCAGCTCTACACAGGTTCTGTACACCATATACAGTATATTACAGTGCAGATACATCACATGGGACGTCTTCTCTGATCAGAGTTCTTCCCTTTTCATCTTCTTTTCCATTTGCCCTGTGCCGTTATGAGAACTTCTCCGAGCCACGAATCCACAGAATCTGCCAGACAGACATATTAGGCTCCACACTCTGTCACCATCCTCATCTCTCTACAGACTGTACATCTGTATTGGCCCCTTATAGATAGCTCCCCCTGTATTACCCCCTTATAGATGGCTTCCCCCTGTATCCCCCCCTTATAGATGGCTCCCCCCTGTATCCCCCCCCTTATAGATGGCTCCCCCTGTATCCCCCCCGTATAGATGGCTCCCCCTGTATTACCCACTTATAGATGGCTCCCCCCTGTATCCCCCCGTATCCCCCCCCTCATATAGATGGCTCCCACCTGTATCCCCCCTTATAGATGGCTCCCCCCTGTATCCCCCCCTCGTATAGATGGCTCCCCCCTGTATCCCCCCCTATAGATGGCTCCCCCCTGTATCCCCCCCTATAGATGGCTCCCCCTGTATCCCCCCTCGTATAGATGGCTCCCCCCTGTATCCCCCCGTATAGATGGCTCCCCCTGTATTACCCACTTATAGATGGCTCCCCCCTGTATCCCCCCCTATAGATGGCTCCCCCGTATTCCCCCCTTATAGATGGCTCCCCCCTGTATCCCCCCTATAGATGGATGGCTCCCCCGTATTCCCCCCTTATAGATGGCTCCCCCCTGTATCCCCCCCTCGTATAGATGGCTCCCCCCTGTATCCCCCCCATAGATGGCTCCCCCCGTATCCCCCCCCTCATATAGATGGCTCCCACCTGTATCCCCCCTTATAGATGGCTCCCCCCTGTATCCCCCCCTCGTATAGATGGTTCCCCCCTGTATCCCCCCCTATAGATGGCTCCCCCCTGTATCCCCCCCCTATAGATGGCTCCCCCTGTATCCCCCCCCTCGTATAGATGGCTCCCCCCTGTATCCCCCCCTATAGATGGCTCCCCCCTGTATCCCCCCTATAGATGGCTCCCCCTGTATCCCCCCCTATAGATGGCTCCCCCCTGTATCCCCCCTATAGATGGCTCCCCCTGTATCCCCCCTATAGATGGCTCCCCCCGTATCCCCCCCTATAGATGGCTCCCCCCCGTATCCCCCCCTATAGATGGCTCCCCCTGTATCCCCCCTATAGATGGCTCCCCTCTGTATCCCCCCCTATAGATGGATCCCCCCTATAGATGGCTCCCCCTGTATCCCCCCTATAGATGGCTCCCCCTGTATCCCCACTATAGATGGCTCCCCCCTGTATCCCCCCCTATAGATGGCTCCCCCCTGTATCCCCCCTTATAGATGGCTCCCCCTGTATCCCCCCTATAGATGGCTCCCCCCTGTATCCCCCCCTATAGATGGCTCCCCCCTGTATCCCCCCCGTATAGATGGCTCCCCCGTATTCCCCCTTTATAGATGGCTCCCCCCTGCACAGCAGATAAAAAAAACAAACACCCAACTCACCTACCAGCGCTCCCCCGTCGCTGCTTCCTCTCCTCTTCTGCCCCCGGCTGATGCGTCGCTCCCCGGGGGATTCTCCGGGAGCGCACACATCCGGAAGCTCAGGTACAGGAAGCCCCAGCGACGCGCACTGAGGTTCCTGATACGTGCGCTCCCGGAGAATCCCCCGGGGAGCGACGCATCGGCCGGGGCCGGATTTCCTCTTGCGACTGCAAGCAAGAAAGTGCTTGCGGTCGCAAGAGAAGGGTAAGGGGGGGCGCGCAGGGCCGTCTTACCCATTGGGCATGGGAGGCGGCTGCCCGGGGACCCTTGCGTCCTAGGGGGCCCCTGTCTGCTGTGACAGCGGGCAGGGGCCCCCTAGGACGCAAGGGCCCCCGGGCAGCCGCCTACCATGCCCAATGGGTAAGACGGCCCTGGGTGTGGGCTCCCCCAGGATACAGCGAAGTCAAGAGCGAGAGAGACGACTCCAACACAAAGTTAACCGAAATATAATTTTACTGAAATGCACCAATACTAGTATCACAGGTACCAATAACCCCCAAACCCTCACAACAATACAACAACTAGTGGAGACCCCTGTGCTACACAGCGTGTCGCCACACTGTATCTAATCCGGATATTCACAACAACTTTTACCTACCAGCAGTCTCAGATAGACCGGACGCTATTTACCTCTTAATACCCTCACAAGACAGGAACGATTGTGTGTGGATGCGTTCCTCAGGCGCACTCGCGGTGTAGCACAGCGGATTACAATCTTAACAATAAATCTAAAACCACAATTTGACAATAAGACAACAATCGGCCGAGAATATTGTCAGACAGGCAATGCTGTGGTATATGAGTCCCACACCTGTGTTCTGTGGAGAAAGGCTTGTAGCCTAATACGAACAAGAAACCTAACTAACTACTTGTAGGCCGTGACTCTCATACTTTGGCGTGCACGCTACTGTCTCACTGTGTCCAGTTGAAAAGCTCCTCTGCCAACATCCAGTCCCACGATGGCGACCACTGTTGACAGCAGCACGATCCAACTCACAGAGGATCCAATCACCAGCAACAACAGCTGATCTGTGCCGCAACTAGAAGTACCAGCAAACCGATTCCCAGCTTGGATGGATCAGGATCTTCACCAACAGCTCACAGGGAAAATGGCCGCTCTCTCCTTGACAACCAAAAGACCGTTAGTGATGTCACAGACATGTGACCAGTCACTTGTACTTAATGTTAATGCTCAACAGTGACATCTTGTGGCCAAAATAAAGAATTGCAGGTACAGTTACAATGACATCTCCTACACAAGCACTGGTTTAAAAGTGTCTCCACTGCAGCCAGTGATTGTCTGATGAGCAACAGCAACCAGGGAACAGTGGTGAGCAGCAGGGACTGGGAGCTGAGGGGGATCAGGCAGGTGAGTATGGTTTCTTGGTTTCCATTACATTTGTCAGATTGGGAACGTATTGTCTCTTCTATTGGTGAGAAGGTTACTTCTAAGAACATGGAAGGACATACAGATGTGGTTACAGCCCAGGTCGAATTCAAACTCAGGATCCTGGCATTTTCAAGGATAAAGTGCTAACAACTTGACCCTTGGACATTGCTAATTCATCACTGTCACCTTAAGGAGGGAATATACAATGTAAAAGATGAATAGATTACTCTTGGAGACATGACACAGGTGGACAACATCTACGGTCAACGAAAGCTCAATAACAAGATCACAAGTATCAAACATCTGAAAGAAAAATGGCGGCTCTGTTCTGGTGCCACAACAAGCCTTGAACATGCACTTTATCAGCACAAACAGCGTCAGGTACAGGCAATTAAGACCCCGTTACATGACTTTGGTGCCGGCTGCCAAAGCAAACATCTTGAGGAGGAGCTGTAAAGAACCTCTTATGGCCTTTACATCTGGAAGGAGCTCACTGCGTCATCATTGCTTTCTTAAGACACATGTTGCTTCATTTAGGGCCTGCTGAACAGTAGGGTAGTCAGAATATTCACCCTGGAGGATGGTTGCTGAATTACCATTGTAACATGTCGTAATAAGATGTAATGGGCTGAATACATTAGTTTCTATTAAGTAGACTGGATGTGTTTGGATGAAAAGTCTGGCTTGTTATGCAATTTACATGAATAATTTGATTCAATGATTCCACAACGATTACACGTTAGGTAAAGGGACCTTTATTAATTTTAATAAATGTGCTATATTATGTGTACATGTAAAGCAGAGAAGTACAGGAACTTGTATGAGGCTGATATACACAGTGAAAGGCACTATGGTAGAGCAATTTGCACCAGGGTCAGTCTTACTTAGGGCTCCATTACTGCCCTTTTACCCGAGGCTTGCAACTACTAAGAATCTTAACAACTTGTAGAAAGGGGCAATTTCCCTCCTTGATGACAGACACTTTTTTATTATATAGGCAGCTTTGAAACCTAGTTTATTCTCCTTGTGCCATTTTCCTGAAATATATAGGGATGTATTTTCGTGTAATTTTTCTATTCGTATATAATTTTTTTAAATTAATAGCATGAAGTGCTGCTGAAATAGTAAAGATTGTGTCCTTTTTCTTAAGTTACCACCATGTAGGGGATGTATATACAGGGTGGGACCAGAAATTGCTGTTCACACTCAGCAAAAACGGCGGAATTCTCCAGCGGAGCTCTCCGCAGCGGAATCCCGCCATGCTCAGTGTCCTGCAGTGAGTGAATGAGAGGGTGCACACGCTTCCGATTCCTCCCCTCTCTGCTTAAAGAAGTGACATGTCACTTCCTTGAGCGGAGAGTGGTGGGAGCAGAGACGCGCCCTCTTATTCACTCACTGCAGGACACTGAGCATGGCGGGATTCCACCGTTTTTGCTCAGTGTGAACGGGGCTTTAAAGGAATTAATCATGAGAAAAAAAGCTGTTACAACTGTAAATATATCCCTATATGCCCCCAGCACTGCTTCTGGGCATATAGCTAAAAGCTATGAGTGTTACTTACATGTCCAGAAAACATACTGATGTAGCCATGTGGGCGGTCCAGAGTTTCTGGAAGTGTTTTAACCCGAAATGGTCATTGTCTCAGGATACGCGCCTGCGCCTGATTCCACCACATCAGGGAGTAGGCAAGCAAGGGGGAGGATGGTAAGAAGGCACATCTCCTGAGATGTGCCACTTACCCTCTTCCTCCTTTCTTGCCTGCTCCCTGAAGTCTACAATAAATTGAGGACATTTCTCAACTACTTGGTGAGTGCTGAATTCTTTTCGCTATTGCCTGGATATATGTACAAGAATATAACTACTATAATACTGACCCTATGTACAAGAATATAACTACTATAATACTGCCTCTTCTGTACAAGAATATAACTACTATAATACTGCCTCTTATGTACAAGAATATAACTACTATAATACTGCCCCTATGTACAAGAATATAAATACTATAATACTGCCTCCCATGTAAAAGAATATAACTACTATAATACTGCCTCCTATGTACAAGACTATAACTACTCTAATAATACTCCTATGTACAAGAATATAAGTACTATAATACTGCCTCCTATATATAAAAATATAACTATAGTAATACTAAACCCCTATGTACAAGAACTGCTATAATGTTGTAGTCTATAATGCTGCCTACTATATGACTGGAAAAAAAAAATCACAAAAAGATCCCACCTGTGTAGTCAGTGAACATGAGTAAACTACATGTACAAGAGCACAAACTATCACTGAAAACATGTAGACTAAAACTTAACCAATTTTATTAGATATGCATTAAAAACTATTAAAAGTGTGGTCCAAAGATAAAGGTCAATAATTAGTGTAGGATACAGCACTATATAACAGAATACATAAAATAGTGTGTTAACCAATCTGTGCAAAGACTCACTATACCCCTCACAATAAATCTGTCATAGATAAGATATAGTGGCACCTATCTGCCACCCCGGTCTCATAAATCTGTCATAGATAAGATATAGTGGCACCTATCTGCCACCCCGGTGTCATAAATCTGTCATAGATAAGATATAGTGGCACCTATCTGCCACCCCGGTCTCATAAATCTGTCATAGATAAGATATAGTGGCACCTATCTGCCACCCCGGTGTCATAAATCTGTCATAGATAAGATATAGTGGCACCTATCTGCCACCCCGGTCTCATAAATCTGTCATAGATAAGATATAGTGGCACCTATCTGCCACCCCGGTCTCTACGCGTTTCTTCCCTCCGGGATCATCAGGAGACCAGACATGCGCTTTAGGTTTATTGTTGTCTGTACCATTGCCTTGGTGACACCAATGACAGCGTGTTTCCTCTGATGCGCAGGAGACTTCGGCCGCGATCACATGACTGATGATGCGAGTCGGATTCTCCTGCGCACTGCGCATGGCTGCAGCTGGAAGTCGTATCCTGGGACGCAGACGTCTCGTGACTCGCGGGCTGGTAAGGGATCACGTGACGTACGTACAGCGTTGCGTTTCACTGTGGAACGCTTAGATACTGTGTGTGTGTGTGGGGGGGGTGCTGCCGTCTCCGGAGGCGTGAACCGCTCATGAATAAATAAGGGGCGGGACCTAGGTTCAGCGTCCTCGGCACTACAGCGTGAGATCAGACATCGGTCTGAGGGGATCGTGAGTGGCTCGCTTGAGCCTGTTTTCATTAATGCACTGGTTTGTCGATCGTGACACTTGCAACTTGACAGATAATGTGTATCTTTTCACATATGCAGGTTGATTTATCACCTTTTCAGTGCTTTATTTCTCATTGGTCCGGCATTGTCCATAGTGACATTGGAGAGTGGCAGCATTAACCCCGTTGCTGACCTGTTTGTTTTCTTTTATGTTTGGTCTCCTGATTATCTTGGAGGGGAGAAACGCGTAGAGACTGGGGTGGCAGATAGGTGCCACTATATCTTATCTATGACAGATTTATTGTGAGGGGTATAATGTGTCTTTGCACAGATTGGTTAACACACTATTTTATGATTTCCGTTATATAGTGCTGTATCCTACACTAATTATTGACCTTTATCTTTGGACCACACTTTTAATAGTTTTTAATGCATATCTAATAAAATTGGTTAAATTTTAGTCTACCATATGACTGCCCACAAATAAGAACAGTACAAGAATGTACAAGATTATAAAAATAAATGAGTAGAAAAATGTTTTGTTCTTTGAGCTTAAAGACTGTAGCTGTTCTTATCACAAAGACAGTCTTTGTACTGACGGCATGCAAAGTACTTTTGAAGACAGTTATCCAGCACAGTGATCAGGAGTCCTGGGGGGAAAAGGTTCTAACAATAGCGATTTGGCTGAGAGACCTGGAAGCCGCTGCTGAGCGTTGAGAAATTTGAGAGGCCCCGCAGCTGTTTTGCCACATGTGGCCTAGTGTGCAATATAGCTTGAGGCTCTGGAGCCATCTCCCTACAAGATACACATGTTCTTAATTCTATTCCCTTTGCTTCTTCTCTTAATTTATGAAACTTATTTCTCCTCTTGCAAAACCCCACTTAGCTTGGCACAGAAATCATTACTTCTGTTACAGAGTCTAAAATTGCTAACTCAGGGTTACAAAGCACACGCCATCCATGAGATGCTAAGAATTCCCAGTGTGTACAGCACACAACGCTTGTGGGCCCCAATGCAAATTCAGGAACTGGTCCTGCAGCTACCATGTGCCATTTACATGCTATCTGCCACCAGTCCTGAATTTGACAGGATTGTCCCTATTTTTAAGGGTAATTCCAGTGCACACATCTAGGCTTGGACATCATCAAGATGTTATGTACAGAGCCAAGGCAGTGGAGCCAGGGGTGAGGAGAGGTGAGTGATTTATGTTTCTGAAGTCTTTGGTCCTCCTTATATTCTTATGTTACTTTATACCGATGTAAGTATCAATCATATACAGGGCAATTGGACACATTTCTATCATGCTATTAAAGGGGTTATCCAGCGCTATAAAAACATGGCCACTTTCTTCCAGAGACAGCACAGCTCTTAACTCCAGTTTGGGTGAGGTTTTGCAGCTCAGTCCCATTGAAGTGAATGGAACTTAATTGCAAACCGCACCTGAACTGGAGAAAAGAGTGGTGCTGTCTCTGAAAGAAAGTGGACATGTTTTTGTAGTGCTGGATAACACCTTTAGGCTATGTTCACACTACGTATATGTCTGGCCGTAGTTCGTACGCGGCCGGACATGTGCGGCTGAAACTACGGCCATGGGAAAAATAGACATGCGGCCGGATTGTGAACATGCGGGCGAACCGCGAACATACGCCCGTAGTACAGTTATGCTTCCTAGCTTGTTTCGAAGCGATCTGAGGCAGGTCATTTACTTGGAAATCTTCGCCCAACCCAATAAACCACACAGAACATTTTTAATCTAAAAATCAAGTTCAATTTGGCTGAAATAAGTACTCCGTATGGGACCGCATTGAAATCCACGGCCGTGAGTTGGAACAGTTCCGGCCGCAAACAATGGTCTTGTTCATTTTTCACGGCGCCGTATACGATCCGGCCGTAGGGTCATACTGTACGTAGTGTGAATTGTGCGGCCGGAAATCGTATACTTCCAAGCGTAAGCATCAACCTCAAAACTACGGGCGTATATTTGTGGTTTGCACTACGGCCGGAAATATACTGTACGTAGTGTGAACATAGCCTTAAAGGACATAGGACAGACCAGCAATTCTTCTCATTGTAATTAATAAGGTGGAATTAGATTGAATTGCATCTGTCATAGTTAACTGGAAAAAAAACCCTCAAAGACACATAACAGTAAATTACATTGCCAAGTGTCCATCTTTTGAGATATTTCCATAGTCCTAAATTCACCTTTCCATGGCTGTGGGGTCACACCACAGTTGCTCTAGGCAACTACTCTTCTTCTCCTTTGCACAAGCCATGATGAATCTTCCCCATAGTTGCTAGTAGACTGTGTTATCTTAATAAAACTCAGCGGGCCCACCACAAATACACTGGGGTATACAAGAATGCCTTTTTGAGACCATAACTCTATAGAAAACTGGTAATTAGTTCTGAATCCCCCAAAATGTCATCCCAAAATGAGAAAAAATCTATAAAGATTTAAAGAAAAATAAACAGATAACTAATATGGATAAAGCAAGTCCTTACAAACGACAGTCAAAAAGAGCTATTGGAGACTGTAAATTACTTCCTATGTAGAGGACTGGACTGTTTTCAGGATCCTGTAAAGATGACACAGGGTCCCAGAAAAATAACATGAAAAAAAAAAAATAATAATAACCTGGTGCCCAACGAAGCAACTCATCCTGGCACAGGTACAGACCAGTACAGGACATGTAGTATCTCACAGTACTATAGAGAGGAGATACTAGACAGCCAATCACTGAAGGCTCTTCACTAATACTGGGGCTTTAACAGTAAAATGGCCACTTTTCTTGGTTGATCTTGTAGCTATTGTAGCATTGTATGTTGAGTCTGGTCTTAAGTTACCATGTTCCAGTAAAGACCATTGTATGTTGGAAAGAAAAAAAAACAAGCCTTACCTGTGTGGCAAAAAATGGTTTGAACCTTGCCATACACTAGAATACATTTTAAAAAAAATTTTCTCTCCAGAAGAGCATGCACTCAGGCAATAAAAAATACGATGTAAACTAAACTTGGGCAGCACAGTGGCTGAGGGATTAGCACTGTAGCCTTGCCGCGCTGGGGTCCTGGGTTCAAATCTCACCAAGGGCAACATCTGCAAAGAGTTTGTATGTGCTCTCTGTGTCTGTGTGGGTTTCCTCCCACATGCAGAAAAAGCAAACAAACATACAAATAGGTAAAGTGCTGCGGAAACTGTGTGCACTATACAAATAAAAGCATTATTATTTAGTACACCAAACAATCATCCAACCCTATGGATATGCTAATGCACACATGGCTGTTTTTGTTTTCTGGCATGTACATTGGATATATGGTCAAAATTGGGGCTAGAATTCTAGCAACCTGCAAACACCACTAGGGGGAGCTTTGGAGCACCTTACATGCTGTCTATATGTCAAACCTAATAATAACATAGTGTCAGATCTTTTTTTTTTTTTTTCTTCTCATTATTTGTTTTTCTTTTATATGTACAAGTTTCCATACTATCTACTTATATAAATTGACATGTGATCATCTCTACATTGTAGTGAAGTGTGAAAGTAGAATTTATCGAAGTTCACAACTACTGGATCTCTACTGTAACTTTCTGTAATCTCTACTGGACCTTCTGAGATTGTAAGTACATTATTAAACCTCAGTATAGTGTAAACATCAGCTATCTACCCATGTCTACAGTTATCAGCATGATATAAAGCTGACAGGTTCCCTTTAAAGGTACACTCCTTATACCCCTTATACTCTGCACTAGATGTATAACAGTCAAATAATCCAGGATTATCATCCAGTTAATAATCCTGCATATTATCATCCAGATCTGCAGCTACAAAGGTTATTTAGACTCCGGCTGAGATCAATTAACCCAGAAAGTAAGTTTTAAAAGGAAACAGAAAATTCTGCATCTGTGCAGTAAGACAATGATAAATGACAGGGTTCAGATAATAACATTGTGCTTGGCTGTGGACACCGTAATATTGCAGTAGGTGGCTCTGAACCACAGATGGAGTGCACCCCTATAGCTAAAGACCAGACCCATTCCTAGCAATCTATGTAACAAATGAGGTTTAATCACTGATAATCCAACACTTACAGTATATAGTTAAAATGGATTACTGAGCAGATATCAATCCACTTTTCTGACTGACACCTGAGTTTGCTTATTACTATGCCTAATGATGACAGATGATGTTCATAGGCACAGCTATCCTCTGGTGCTTGCCCACGGAAACAAGTTTGTCTACATTTGGACATGTAACAGCTTAAATAAAATGCTGTTCCTGTTTTGTGAGCTAACACAATGCCTTGCCTTCTTACAACGGGAAATAAGCAAAATTTTTAAAGCAGCTTTGAATGCTCAAGCCTCGAATTAAACCTGCCAAATGTTGCTAATACTGCTAATCATACACTGCAGGAACATACATCTCTTCCCTGTGTCCCTGCCTACTATGACCCACAAACTTTCTTATATCAACTTCCACGCTGTATGTAAATGTGGGCGAACAAGTCATTTGGTCGGGCCTAGACACCTAACTAGTCACGGTACTGGGGCTAGTGAGGGACTGTAACTACACCTTTCTGGGCGTGATTGACAGCGCTGTAACCTTGCTGCGTCACACAGTGGTGGGCCTGAGCGGATACATATGGTAAGGCCCACCTCTGTGTTACACAGCAAGGATACAGCAATGTTAGGGGGTAGTTGGCATGGTGCGGTTCACTCACCTCCTCCCCAGGCATAGTGCAGAAGTGTGACCTGCCCGGACAACCCCTTTAAAACTTTGGCCAGATGGTAAAATGTAGACAAAGATAGTAAATGATGGCCCAAAAATTCTACAACTTCTCTTTCGGCCACAGTACATATATTACTTTGCAATAAAAAGGTGCAAAATGTTTGGTTATGATGGTTTATTTAATTCTATGAATGACAGGACTTTATTTGCTAATCTCATGGCACCGAGGGTGCTGACGGACAAGTGTAGGCTCTGGGGAGGTTGCTAGGAGAAGGATTTTATCCATGAGGTAATTTCGTCCTACAACAACAACACATTACATAGGCCGTGGTGTGCATAGAGAAGACTTGAAGACTGTAAGAATGTGCCCCCTCTCCCTCTCGAAGAATGTACCCCCCCCCCCCCCCCCTCTTCTTTCCAAATTGTCACAAGACTCAACCATGCAGGACATAATCTGTAAACATTGCCTTTGTATCATTTATTCCATTTGGGGAAAAACCTATGTGATGGAGTATATTATGTGTAACAGGGTGTATAGATCATAGGGTTAAACACACAGCTCATGGGGGCCCCAACAGATTTAGACCCAAGAGGGCTTTGATTTGAACACCTCCTCTTAATGTAGAATGGTCTTTAGTGGGGGGAGGACAGTGCTCTGGATGGGATCCTTAAAGAGTGGCCTACAAAGAGTATCTTTCCCCCTAGAGGACTTACTACAACTTTGCAATACATGGATGGCCAATCAATTTCAATTGCCGCTTTATCTAGCGGCAGCTGTGCACCACATTGAGTGCTTGATGCCAGGTTCCCTAACAGATTGCTAGTGATCAATTTATATCCAGGGATCCATTTTTACAGATAAAGATTTTTCAGAATTCTTTTTTAAGCTATATTGAAAATATTTCAAGATATAATGGAGAAGAATTCATCAACTCCCATGTACTAAAGATGTTATTTTTGCTCTGATTTACATTCTGCTTATATCTGATGACACAGCGGGCATCATGAATGTGGGTGGAATACAGAATAAAGTGAACAACTTTTTAACATTCATAAGATGGAGATTGCAGAGGAATTCTCATACAAGTTTTTCTTCAGGATTTCTCAGTTTTTGTGGAAAAATTTTCTTTCTGAGATACCTCATAAAGTTTACTGGGCTTGCCAATTTAGGAATAATTTTACAAACATGTTTTGGTATTGAGGCAGTAAGACATCGTGTACAGATGACACAGGGCAAACCACCAGCACAGCAGGAGTCAAAGCCAAAGGCAGTAACTGTAGAAAATCTTCCATTTCTGTTCATTACGGTACAATCTATTATACAATTAAACTGATATTATCATACTGTTCTAATAGACAAGAATATAATATACGTACCACAAATTACAAGAATATAACCACTGTAATACTTCTCCCCATGTACAAGGATATACCTACTATAATACTGCCCCTAAAAGCAAGCATATAATTACTATAATACTGCTCTCTACGTGCAAAAATATAACTACATTAATACTGCCACTATGCATACAAGTAAAGTTGCTATAATACTAACCCTACATGCAAAAGTATAACTGTTGTAACACTGTCATCTATGTACATACAAGATTTTTTTAATAATAATCCTATGTGCTGTACTGCGATAATAATGCGCTCTATTCTATAATGTTGCTCCGTATGTTAAAGATTATATTTTCTATAATACTGCTTTCTATATACAATATATATATGACTACTTTAATACTGTTCCTATATACAAGAATATAACTACTATAGTACTGCCACTATGTACAAAAATATAGCTACTATATTACTGCTCCTATGTACAAGAATATAACTACTATAATACTGCCCCCTATGTATGCGCCCGCCAGTCCATCTGTCCTCTCTTACCTAGGATCCGAGTCATATGCAATAAAGGACTTTCAAGATTGAAGCCTTGGTGAGTGCCCGATTCTTCTACTCTCCACTTTGTTACATTTGCATTCTTTGTTAAATTGGGAGCACCCCATTTACAAGGGTCCTGAGTCTCGTCCTGCACTCTATACCCGTTGGTTTGCGGTGCTGGCAGTGCCAACTGCACTCTATAGACATTAATTTCATAACTACTATAATACTGCCCCCTAGGTACAAGAATATAACTACTATAATGCAAAAATGGAGAAAAAGAAGCGTCTACACCTCACACCCATGGCTAACATTCCTCTTGACTACATTTAATAACCAACACCATGTTGGTATATAATTTGATCAAACCATATTGTCGTCAAGCAACACAAGTGTGAACAAGGTGTTACTACTCACCAATACACCAGTAGGTAGAATAGGAGAAAGAGGAGGTACTTACCGTATGTCCACAGGTGCTTCCTGCTACTTGGGGTCACATGGGTCTTGCAAGGGAGGAGTGCTAGCTACATTTTTAAATGTAGCCGAGAGGCATTAGTGGCAGCCATGGGTGCGAGGTGCAGCCACTTCTCTTTTTCTCTATAATACTGCCCCCTATGTACAAGAATATAACTACTATAATACTGCCTCCTATGTACAAGAATATAACTACTATAATACTGCCCCTATGTACAAGAATATAACTACTATAATATTTCCCCCTATGTATAAGAATATAACTACTATAATGCGGTTCAGGGAAGAAACAGAGTGCTGCACCTCACACCTATGGCTGATACTAGTGCCGCTAGGCTAAATAAAAAACACATCAGAATTTTGTGTATGAATTGATCAAGCCATACTGCCCCATGTACCTCGTGCCGGTATCTGATACACATGGGTCCCTACACTAAGTCCACACCGCGCCAGTCAGTGGCCACCAACCCCGCAGGCGTGCACAGTCAGGGAACTGGGGCCATGGGACGGCCCTGCGACCCCCATGCCACAGGACCAGACCCAAAAATAACTACTATAATACTGCCCCCTATGTACAAGAATATAACTACTATAATACTGCCTCCTATGTACAAGAATATAACTACTATAATACTGCCTCCTATGTACAATACTATAACTACTATAATAATACTCCTATGTCGAAGAATATAACTATTATAATACTGCCTCCTATGTCGAAGAATATAACTACTATAATACTGCCCCCTATGTACAAGAATATAACTACTATAATACTGCCCCCCATGTACAAGAATATAACTACTATAATACTGCTCCCCTATTTACAGGAATCTAAGTACTATAATAGGAGAAGATTCATATAGCATTGTACAATTTAATTAACAGAAGATTTGCATTCTGCGTTCATCAACTTTTCCTGAATAAAATGTCTTTTACAAGGTAACGTGGAATGCCAGGTATGTCAACTAAAATAACGTCTCATATATCCCTTGCAAACCTTTCTCCAGCCCACATTCTGGCTCCACAGCTGCCAAATATGTTGCAGTAGAGGCTGCCCACTGGTCACTGCGGTTAGGTAGAACTTTGTGCACTGACATTGTGGCTGGGGGTTAGGTCAATATCTGTACTACATATACATAGGACTGCTGTGCTGACCCTGTGTGGTGCTTTCAAATATTTTTTATGTATGTCTGTGACTATTAAGGAAAAGACAGAAATAGTCATCAGCATACAAAATACACTCAAGCTTTATTCCTAACTTATCTCACGTTATAAGAGCATCTCCGCAGAAAGAACCACTCACTCCAGGACGATTAGTGGCACCGTTCCATTCTTGCTCCAAAACTGAGCAAGACTTTTTTAAATCTTATTTAATCCTGTAATCCCTCCAGAAATGTATGCAAGCACATCATTGCTCATATATCTAGTGAATTTTAGTAATAGCTTATATGTAACAATACTAGACAAGTCAACGTTGCTGCTTTGTCACTATGATATGTAAGTGTTTAAGGCTATGTTCACAAAATGACATTTTGCCACCATTTTGCCACTATTTTAGAAATACTGATCATGATTGTTATTTACAGCCATAATTAAAGACGCCCATCTTTTGGCATCAAAATGACAGGCATCCAAAAAGACGATTGAAAAACAAAACTGTGTGGACACTGTGTGGTCTAAAAATGATAAATATTCTTTAATTAGCCACTGTCTTTTCAACGCGCTTAGATCAACGGAACAGGAGAATATAAGCAATGTGCAGTGCATTGCAGACATAATAGACATTAGGCTCCAAGTAGTTAAGGTTTAAAGGGGTACTCTGGCGCTGATTAAAAAAAAATCTATCAAATAATCAATCAATCATAAACATAATTTTTACATTTACCATCCCTCCGGAGTCTGTCTCTGTTTGAATTTCCCACTGTGTGCAGGTTCCTGAACCTACAGTTGGTGGCTTCATTTTTTCTTTACTTCCTGGTTTGGGCTTTCCCATAATGCACTTTGTCTCCTGTGATATCTAACTTTATGTCTCCTGTGATGTCTAACTGACTTTGTAAAACTGTTAGATGGCTTAAATCTTGTTCAGCCAATAAGAGCTGAGCAACCTGTGTCATCTGACAAAGGGAGGCTGGCTTTAAAGTGCTTAGACCCGCCTCCTTCTTGATGATGTCATTGTCACAAAATGGCTGCCACAGAACAATCTGGGGTCAACAGTCGTTAGGTAAGAATGAGATTACTTCACTTCCTGCTGGGGTATTGAGTGGGGGAAAGATAGGGAAGGGGGGCAGATAGGTGATTGAAGCATATTACAAAGTTATATAACTTTGTAATGTGTTTCAATTACTGGGAAAAAGCTTTTCGCTGGAGTACCCCTTTAAGTGGAAATTATAGATGAAGTCTGCAAAGCAAAAGTTATATAATGAGTAGAAATAGTGTTACTCCTCATATTCACACAAGGCAGCTAATCCTAAAAAAGTTACCTGAAACAACAGAAGAGTGTTGGTGCAGTAAGAGAGTCCTGTTCCATCTAGTCCACCCTTATAATATTTCCTTTTTTGTTATCTTAGAATAAATATATATTTATCCCAGGCAAGTTTACATTCAGTTACTGTGGATTTACCGACCACATCTGCTCGAAGTTTGGTCTAAGTATCTACTACTCTTTCAGTAAAGTAATATTTTCTCATGTTTCTGATCTCTATGTTGCTTCCGATCTTCAGGCTAGGGGGGAAATTTATCAAGGGTTTTGCGTCTATTTTTCGGTGAATAATTGGATTATAGCTGTTTTACTGATACAGAGCTTCAGATCCTCTGCATACACATAGCAGAGGGTTTGTAGCTTTCTGCAATCGGTTTTATCATTCAGTTTGATGTATACACTGTATACAAGTTCTGAAGCGTCCTAAGTGCTGCTTTCAGGGAGCTAGAATGACTATGCATTTGGAGCTATGTACCTGAGAGTAGCTTCAACTCTTATAAAGTTTATTACACAGCACAGAACGGTGCACCAAAAAATGGCATGGTCAGTGAAGCTTCACTTTTAGTTGTCTCTTAAGCTTCATTGACGTCATGACATGACGACAAGTGCAAAGGCACCAGATGCGGCACTTGTGTATTTTCCAATACTTCTGTCTGTGATCTCTTAAAAATCCAAGGTCTCCATCGGTCAGTCATGTGAGCCCGTGAAGTCACTAAGGCCTATGAATAGAAGCATAATACGGAAATCAGTAACCCGATCGCATTACAGAATAACTTTCCTGCATGCTCCATCCACCACCCATTACTCTGACACCATCCCAGCTATAACAGCACAGCTAAAAACATCTCCCTCTTATATCATTACAGCTCAGAATATCCCTTCAGTTTCCCCTCCTGCGGAGCTCCTAATATAGGAATCACTTGAGCATAACATTGCTATGTAACCAGTTCTTGGAGATAAGTAGCATCCGGGTGATGGATGAATCCAGTAAATGAGATATAATAATGTATATCTTGGCAGCTATGACAATCTAGACTTTTTTATATAATATAAGTACATTTAACTTAAAGGGGTACTCTGAAGAAAAAAATGTAAAATCATCCAAGTGCATTGTTGTTTTACCTCGTTTCCTTTGTTCATAATTTTTATAATTTTTTATTTTACTGTGCAGAAGAGGGATGGTTCACTATAAGATTATTGGACCTACATATTGTAAATGCCATAAAGCAAATTCTCACTGCTGCATTGTTCATACAGACAATGCAAAAGGAAAGCTTGTGAATTCCCTTTTCAATATACTATGTGAAATTTAGTGAAAAACTCTCTTCAAGCCGAAGTCTGATTGGTTGTCATGATGATATTTTCTCCTAGGCAGGTATATTTGTTTCTTATGGAATCCCTTTAAAGCACAGAGATAACATAAAATGTGATATTTATGGCCTATATGATGACGTAACATTTCCCAGAAAAGAAATGAGGTAAAACTCATAGTATATGGTGTTTATTGCAGCGAGAAGATGGAGTCTCTGTGAGATGTAAGACGTCTCTCACACCAAGAACGCTGCTTTCTGTTAAGTTGCCTGGGAATAGATGAATGGAAATAAAAACACAAGACATTTTGCATTTCCAGGAACTTTCACAGACTCCACAGAACATTAGTTAATCTCCCGCCAACAGCCCAAGCACTGAACGAAAACAGGCAATAATAATAACAGGATGATAATAACTGGATTATTAACCCCAAGATTTCCCCAGTGTAGAGTGGACTAAACTCTCATATTCCTTCATAGTCATCTGGCAGACATGAGGTGCCATGAGATCCAATATTCTAGTAATGGACAATCTCTTAAAGTAATTTGTTATATTTCACCATTAAATAAGAAGTTCACCCCATTCTATTTTCCCCTGCCCTCCTGTCTGCACATTCCCTATTTACCCCAAGGTTCCATTCTTTCCTAATTACAGAAGGTGAATGTAAACCTCTTTGTAATAATGTAACAATGTAGTCTTCAACTGTCATTTCCTTATTGTAGTGAACCTATTACTCCCAGCATGCTCCTAGCTGATATATGGGAGCTGTAAGTGTGGTGTCCTACCACGGGTGTTACAGTTCTTTACACCCTTTGTAAAAGTCTGTACTTATTGTGCTTGTATGGTGATGAAAGTAGTACTAAAGTTTTACCACTAGATGTCGCTCTATTAGTTATTTGTATCTGTAAGCTGCACAGCTAAAGAATGTGGAGGGTTATTTCTTTATGTGTCACATGAATCTGTAGACCAGTAGGAATCTGTCTTTCTTCACTCACAGCGCACGTTAGTTACGTTAGGGAAGTAAGTCACATGGGTGGAGAAGGTGCAAGAGGTCTTTCGTTTTGGACATTGTGGAGGAAGGACACAAGCTAGATAGCTCTCCACAGTGGTCCTATTCGGGCCCTGGCCCTTAACCAGGTCCCCGTACTCTCAAAAGTGAGTCTTAGCTAGAACCCCGTATGGGAAGGACACAAGACAGTACTCAGTTTTCCTCCTTGGTAACACTACACAGGGGCGCTGTCCGGATGATCGCTAGATTGTCTGGGCAACCACCAGAAGATAGCGTTGGTCTGCTGCCGCCGCTCCTGTTGATCAGAGATGGCTGCATTTTGCTGCTATCTAGATCATTGATGTTTCAACATGTTGAAAGACAACGATCAGCTGACATTGTGCAAGTTGTCTTCTATTACATGAAGCGATTATTGTCCGAATGCGGGCGATAATTGTTTTGTGTAAAACACTCTTCACAGAAAAGGAACCTGGGCTAGAGACCCCCCCCCCCCCCTCTATAATGTTAATATGCCCTAATAGGAAATATTTACAGGGTAAAATATTTGAAACAAATAATTAATAATATTTGTATAGCACCAACAGATTCAGCACATTATGTTACATTGCATTCACACACTACAGAATTAAATAATTAAAATAAGTAAAAATACAAAAGGAGTGAGGGACCTACTCGCAAGAGCTTACAGACTAGGAGGACTGGGGGTGACACAAGAGAAAGTAAGTGCTTTATTTGCAGATGGTCCAGCTATCGTACATAGAATCGGAAAGTTCCTATAAGTGTTGGGTAAGCCAGTAACCTGCCTAACTGAGTACAGGTACAGAGTGCATGGAACTGTCAGAGATATAAAGTGAAAGGGGAGGAGACAGCAGAAGAGAATAAAAAATTTAGGGAATGTTATAAGAGTGCTGTAAACCTGAAGACATGAGTTGTTAGGGCGCACTTGAACTGTAAGTGTTGGTAATAAGTCTAATGTCTTTGGGTAAAGCATTCCAGGGAACTGGTGCAGCTCAAGAGAAGTCATGGAGGCGGGAGTGAGAGGTTTTGATTCTAGAAGATGTCAGTGTAAGATCTTTAACAGTATTTAGAGCATGGGTAGGATGGAAGGTGGAGATGAGGAAGGAGATGTATGGAGGGCAGAATTTAGGAGAGCTTTATGGGTAAGGGAGAGGAGTTTGAACTGAATTCTGGATATAATGGGCAATCAGTGCAGTGACTGGCACTGGATTACATTTAAGATGACCATACATATAGGACTTTGATCAAACAAAATATGGCCAATCAATAGTCCCTGGGATCAATTATATTAATGATCCCACTAACAACATGCCAGACTAAACTAGCAGATCACAATGTTTAAAAAAAAAAAAATCTTAGTGAGCTTGTATAAAGTGGTAGATGAATATACTCGTGTCTTTGGACGACCAGTGCTGCAAGAATCCAACTTGGTGGTTTCCATTTTTGGCAGACATTATCATACAATTTTTAACCAATGGTGGCTGAAATGGCCAAAATTAGCCACTTTCCCTATCCCTCTCATGTATATGGCTAGTTTTAGGATAATAAAACAAATGAATCAGACCTTATCTTGATACAATAGAAATTGTTTCCTTTTGTCCAATCACTACTACTATATGGGTTAGTGACCTCCATGTAACCTACCAAAGACTGATTTTGCTAATGATGGGATAATGGGGGTAGTGAGTGTTGCTGATGCCAAATAAAGCATCTTTTAACCGTTACTTGCGAGTGCCGCCTTCATCATATCTTTCATTGTGAGGTAGTTATTTTAGGTCTGATGCAGGTGTAAAACCAAAGACAAAGTGATCGCTGAATACAATGCACCAGCAAGGTCCAGTCATAGGAAAACATTGCTTGCAGCTGTCCTATTATTCTTTCTTATTATTCTTTCTTACTAAACAGCTGGGTCACTTTACTTGTGGTCTATATGTATTTATTCAGATCTAGAATAGAAGTAGCCAAGGATTCTGCTTATTCTGCTCTTAAAGGGATCTTCTCACTCAGAAAGATTTATAGTATTTGAAAGGGTATAGGGAAATGTGTAACCAGTGTATTCTGTTTTTAAAATACTAAATAAAGCATTTTGGGGGGGTAAAAACACACCTAAAAATGCTGGCAAGACATATAGTGCATATAAAAGAAATTTAGACTGTACAGGGTTTGCTTGAAGTCTATTAATAGCAAGACACATTGGTCTGTTTTAGTTTTATTTAGATGAAGACAGTACATGTTGATTGTTAAGTTGCATATACAGAGACTGTAAAGAGACTCTGTCAGTATTATTATGCTGTCCTATCTAGTGACAGAGAAGCTGAACAGAATGATGTATCACTTACATTGTTCTGTGTAGCTGATCCAGAGATATCCCCCTGAACAACACGAACAATAAGTAGTCCTCTTCATTTTGTGCATGATGCCAGTAGTCCTTCATATTCATGAGAAGCAGAAAACTCTGCCCACCAGCTGCTGATTGGCAGTTATCTATCCATGCTGTGTATAGGCAGTCAACTGTCAATCAACAGCTGGAGGGCGGGGGAGGGTGTGGCAAGAATCCTATTCTCCTGCATATTAGGGGAACAGCTGAACTGAATGATGGAGGTAATACACTGATCTGTTCAGCATTTCTGTCACTAGTTTATGCTGCCCTCATTTAAAGGAGAAGTCCGGCCAAAACGATTTTTTAATATGTTATTACTTATGGAAAGTTAGACAAATTTCTAATGTACATTAATTATGGGAAATGCACATTTTAAAGGGGTAGTGCAGCGCTAAATTATTCACAAAATAACACACATTACAAAGTTATACAACTTTGTAATGTATGTTATGTATGTGAATGGCCCCCTTCCCGTGTTCCCCGGAAGTGTAGTGCAGTATACATACCTGATCCGTGTCGACCGGCCCCGTCTGTAATCTTGTCAAAGACATCATCTTCGGGAGGCCGGCCGACCCGCTCCTGCCATGGCTCATGCCGGCCCCCCTCTGCCGTGTCATAAATGTGCTTAGCCGCGATTGGCTGAGCACAGTTACGCTCAGCCAATTGTGGCTGGGCAGCTGATGACGCGGCCACTTCCTGGTGTCCCCGGCCGGCACGTGTGATCTGAGAGCGGCGGCCGGGCAGGGAGTCAGCCATCAGATAGTGTAAAGTTGCCGGATCCCGGAAGAAGCAGGAGGAGAGAGCGGAGGGGGATGATGGCTGCACAGTGATGAGCGGCGCCCGGCAGCATCAGTGGTGGCAGCGATTTCATGGCGATAACCAAGCTACTACACCTCCCATCACCTGCTCATGCTATGGGCAGGTGATGGGAGTAGTAGTTCAGTGTAGTCCAGAGCGGCGGCGGTTCGGCGGGCTCACTGTGATGGATATCCAAATGTACTGATTAATTACATTTATGGAATACTTTGGGGAGCAAGGACACTTGCTCCCCAAAGTATTCCATAAATGTATTCAATCAAAAACATACTGTATATTACATTTACATACACATCCATTGTAATTCCAATGGAGTGTCCAGCAGGGGCGCACTATATATAGAAGTCAATGGTACTCATTGACTTCTATATATAGTGCGCCCCTGCTGGACACTCCATTGGAATTACACCCCCGGTTCGTGACGTCACTTTTTTTTAGAGAATCTGAAGTCTCCCTGATCTACTAAATTAAGGGAAATAGCCCTATATGTGCATTTACCATAATTAATGTACATTAGAAATTTGCATAACTTCCCATAAGTAATAACATATAAAAAAAATAGTTTTGGCCGGAGTTGTCCTTTAAGGCAACATAAACCTAGTGACAGATTCCCTTTAATATAATATAATTTAATATACAGCATATGGAACGACTCTTTTCTCTGACAATAGGGGCTAAACAGCAAATGGTGCCCTTGAAGCAGGTGGTGTGGCCGAGGCAGAGGTCCTTGAAGGCTCAGACAGCTAAGAGACCCTTGAAATTACCTGAGGATCGGGCTTTGTATGGGACTGCTTATTGTGTATGGGGCTGTCCAGGCACTGTACTGATGGCAAATGTCAGAAGAAGATGGATCAGGCATGTTGAAAGTATCTAGCTGTGCTTTTCCTCCTCTCCTTCCTGAGATTGCATGCAAGTTGGACAAAGCCAAGTTTGCATGTGCCTGGGAGGGAAGTTGGGAGAAATAACTTAGCATTTGGCCAACAGCTTTCCAAGCTGTATGGCCATCATAACTCTGTAGTTACGAGGTCATCCCTATCTAGAAGCCTTTAGTGTGAGGAGATAAGGATCCTGCCATCTCTGAACATCTGGAAACAAGTAAAGGAATGTGTCTATGTTTAATGAACACGCAGCCCTGGATCCCAAACCCTTTGATGTGTGTCCCTTCACTCTATCCCTGCAGTTTTATCATTAACCTTCTGTAAAAACTCTGCAGGCAGTCAGCAACATGACAAAACTGCAAGTCATTCACCCACAGAGAGATACCGAATTAGAGGAAGGAAAACGATTTATCTAGCTAGCTATCTGATTCAAATAATCTATAATGGCAGGGCTTAATACACGTAAGTAATTCCAAAGCAGGTGGAATATAAGGGAATGAGGGATAGGATCAAATCAGAATGTTATGTCTCTTACCTTCATCCTCGGCCCCATTCCCATGCACTTAGTCAATTACTCCTCGGTCCGCTAAAACTGTTAGGAGCGCTGCCCTGCCCCCCGGCCGGCCCGCTCCACTGAAAATTACAAGGAGTGGGCCAGCTGGGCGGGGGACGCTATGGGTGAGGGCAGTGCAACTAACGGTCTTACCGGACCATGGAGCAAACAACTATCTGCATCGGAACAGCGCCAAGGACAAAGATAAGAGATATACCTTCCTCCTGCACAATAGGGACATATCAGCAGGTTAGAGTTGTCTATCCTGCTGATAGATCCCTTTAAAATGTTCATGGGAAGTAATACTCTTTTCAGTGTAAGGGATGAAAAGCCATATTTAGGTCATATGACCACTGTGTGTATTGTTTCACTTTATCCTCAATGAAGCTAAAGTCTGTCTTAGGAGAATCAGGTAATTAGATAGTTAAGCTCACCCAGCCAGGATATATGGAAGTAAAAGTCGTGGGTCAGCACATCTGTCTTAGGAGAAGTGAATGTCTCTGACTGCTCCAGGCCTCCTGGTTCTTCTGTTGGCACAGTCTGCCCTCCCTGGGCTTGAAGGTCTGTGCTGCTCGGATTTCATGAGCAGTCTGTACTCATGGGTACTCATGGGTACTCAGTCTGTACAGGCTCAGGATCTGTCTGTCTCTGGAGTTTGGTATTTTTCCCAGATATGGGGATAGCATGTACCCCCTCTGTAGACCCTGGTAAAATGTTGTTTTCTATATTGTTATTTCTTCTATTTACTGATACATTTGGATGAAATATTTTAGGATGCCATGTTTGCCTTGGGGCCCATTGATATAGCAAGATTTAAAGCATTGTCATGAGCATAAGGTTGGGTTAAGTGTATGACAACGGCCGTTTTGTGACACGGCCACGTCACAGACCAGCTGCTGTCTGTGAAGTTCACACTGGCAGGTATGGTAGTTGGGGCTAAATAAACTTCTCTTCTTTTGATTTGAAATACGAGTGGCTCAGAGCCGCACTTTACTGCAATGTCAGTTTTGTGCGGCCACTATTCAGTGAATAGTGGCTGCACAAAACTGACATGTCAGTTTTCTTTGCAGCTGCATGGAATCCCGATTGGAGTGTATACAATCTGGCTGGGACTCCATAGGACACAATGTTATTTTAATTTTCTACAAATAGCAGCCGTGGTTGCAACGAATGCTATTTATTAAAAAATTACCATTACATTGAGGGATTATAAATAAAAACGGTGAAAAAAATTGAATCATCCACCTTAAAAAAAAATCCATCACCATGTGTAGAAATGTCCAAAATATTAATATTACAAGCTGTCATACAGTTCCTTCAGTGGGAGAAGAGAAGGGTTATAGCTTTTAGAAGACAAGAAGAAAAAAATCCCTCATCAAGGGATTATAGAAAGGGAGGAGCTGGGAAGATTTATATAGTGCTGTGGGAAACATTCAGTATTTGTATTGTGCCTATTTTATTTTCTGCTTATTATGGGTTCAGTGGTCTAGCAGGTTGTCCTTATAAGTGACTAAGGCTGGGTTCACACTACATTTTTGCAATATGTTTTTTTCATCTGTTCCATTGATTTCCATGATTAAAAAAAAAAAAAAAAACGGATCAAAATGAATCCTTTTTTTATGTACACAAAAACATCTCATTTTTGTGTCCTTTAAAAAAAACGGATCTGTTTTTTTTAAATGGAGGTCGGATCAAAATGGATGCACACAAATGCATCCGTTTTTTATCCGTTTTTTGCAAAAAGTGGATGAAAAAAAGGGATTACAAAAACGTAGTGTGAACCCTGCCTACCAGCTAAGGGCCCTATTACACGGGACTATTATCGTGCAGCAAACTGTTATAATGTTTGAATTTAACTGGTAATCGTTCGGTGTGTATGCAGACAACAATTGAAAAGTCGTTCGTCATTGATCGTTGATTTAGATCTTACCCTAGAATCATTGAAAATCGTTTGCTGTAATTCCACATTTATTTACTGCAATTCCGCATTCGTTTACTAATCGTTCAGTGTAATTCAATATTGTTAATTTTTTTGCCGGGATCAGATGGAGTAAACGATGGTAGTAACTATCATAACTAAGGGTCCATTTACACAGAAAGATTATCTGACAGATTATCTGCCAAAGATTTGAAGCCAAAGCCAGGAATGGATTTGAAGAGGAGAAATCTCAGGCTTTCCTTTATGACGTGATCTCTGTTTATAGTCAGTTTTTGGCTTTGGCTTCAAATCTTTGGCAGATAATCTTTCTGTGTAAATGGACCCATACGACTATCATTCTGTGTAATATGGTGAGTGATTTTAGGTTAACGATAAACAATCTTGTTTGCGATTGTTTATCGATAACCCTAATGTATGCGAGCTCATACAAGTAATGCTGTGATGGTGCGTTTACACAGAGAGATTTATCTGACAGATTTTTGAAGCCAAAGCCAGGAACAGACTATAAACAGAGAACATAAAGAAAAGACTTGAGATTTCTCCGCTTTTTAAAACCATTCCTGGCTTTGGCTTCAAAAATCTGTCAGATAAATCTCTCTGTGTAAAGGGACCCTAAGACCGACCACTAGAATCCTAAACCAGGAAGGAGCTAGAAATTTAATTAAGAAGTTACATTAATATATTATATCTTTATACACTAAACTATGTATTAATTTGCTAAACTCCTATTGTTGTACAATATGATGCTAGTATAACAAAAGGCCATTTTCATGGTGATAGGTTCCCCTTTAACCTGATACAGGTGTTTTCAGGTGGCATTAGTAGCTTTGCATGGTTTGTCTTTTATATTTCTATGGGTGAATTAAAATCTCTAATTGATGTATTTTAACACCTATGTATGTGTACCTGCCAATGGTATTTAGTTCACACAATGTCAAACAAAGAGACAAGGTGCCTGCTTTTCTTATTGAAGTCAATGGAATGACTGATGTCCAATACACATAGGGGGAGATTTATCAAAGGGTTTAAAATTTAGACTGATGCAAACTGCCCACAGCAACCAATCACAGCTCAGCTTCCAGCTCTAGTAAAAGGAAAGAGGAGCTATGATTGGTTGCTGTGGCCAGTTTGTATCAGTCTAAATTTTACCCTCTTTGATAAATCTCCCCCATAGTGTATAAAATGACCAACGCTATCTGCACGGACGTCAAAATAATGATTGTGTCAATTATTTTCGGACATCTATTGCAAACAGCGGACGTTATTTTTTAGTTGCTTACATACAGTTTTTCTTTTTTCACCATCATTTCACCGTATTTACTTTTAAATTCAATGGACTTTTCCATTAAAGACACACCCAAAGGGCAGTCAGTCCACCTAAACTAGAATAATGTACCAGCTGTTATTGCACTGGTGGACGGCCAAATAGCGAAATGACGGACGTCATTTTAAACTCAAAGTGACAGACATCATTTTGAATGGAGAGGAAAAATGTTATATGATTATAGCCAGTTACTGCCAGTAGCACAAAGGAAGGATGTCAGTCTGTTTCTTTACCGGAACCAGAGATTTTGGACAAATGGGTAGTCCTCATGTGGTGATGAATTTCTTTAAAATTAGCACTTTGTCTTGTCTTGGCCTTTTACACATGATCACAGTAGCAGATGGTCATAGTATACCACAGAAATTGTCAGGAGGGACATGGTGCCGAGGAGGATTCCAGAAATCTGGCTAGTTCTTTGACATAGATATTGAAGTCCATTGGAGGGGTACTCTGAAGACTAAAAAAAGTTTTCTGATTTTTTTTATTGCTATTACACTAATTTATAAAATTTATATAACTTTATAATATAACCTAAAACAAATGTATAGTTTTGTCTTTATACACAAAGAATGGAAACCCTGCACTCTCTTCACATGACAAAGCCCCATCATACTCCACCAGTATAATCAAAAGGTTTTGCTATAAAAAGTGCTTGACCAACCAGCATATAATATAAAAAGACATATATACGGTTCAGTGGCAATGTTGTGATCTAGGTCTCCCAAACCATTTCCTAAGAAAAAAAGTTGTGCCTTGGTGCGCAAAAAAAGATCTATACCAGTTCCCCGACAATTTGGACAATGTACCATTCTAAGTGGCTCCATGTGGCAAAGTTGGTAAATTAAAGGGAATGTGTCATCAGAAAATGACATATTGTTTAAATAATGTCTTTATGTTAAACATATTTTTAAAGATTTTTTTGGGGTGACACTTTGTCTAATTTTTCATTTTTCTATCTGTATTATAAAATAATCCTCATATGTTGCAGTTTTCATTTTCACCCTGGGGCTAAAACTCAGCTGAGACTTTCTGTTGTGTCTGTAGCGATAAGAGGGAGCTGCTGTAAAGTGATCTGTGCAGAATTGCAGCAACATGTGACACCAGTAGATAGAGGAGACAATAGCAGTTCCCTGTGGAATGATCTCTTCAAAGGTCACAGAGCACACTCAGACATGTTTTACATTCATCTCCAAGGAACAGAGTCTGTCTATTGAGGTCTATGTCCATGAGTTTTGCTGTAAAGCTGTTAAAAGCAGTTTAGGCAAGATGGCAGCCCCCATAAATACAGTATGTACAAAAAGTGAAATAAAAAAATTACAGTCAGAAAATAGAAATAGATTGGAATAAAAGAACAAATTTTAGTATCTGATTCTAATCATTAAAGAAAATTTAGGAGACACATTACCTTTAAGGCATACATTGCATTACTCTAAACTGAGTATCTCTTCAGGACGCATTTAAAACTGGATGCATAACCACCACCCAACCTTTCACTATTTTATAAGCCCATTGTCTAGCCTAAGGCTTAATAAAGCAATCCGAGGAAACTGATAAAAGTCCTTTATATTGTAGAGATTGACAGATCAAACTCCACAATCAGTAACCGAGTGCTCAGACTTTATGTCCCTAGACTAAAATAGTACAGTATAATTTTGATGCCACCTGATCTTTTGATTACATTTAGGTGCATACAGGTTTTTGTTGTCCGTTTAACATTTTACGAAAAAAACGTATAGTAAACACATATGCAGTTGTATGCCATTTGTTAGGATCCAATTTTCATTGATTTACATTATATATAAAAATAAAAAGTATTGAAACAGATCCGTCTGTTTTTTTAGTTTTTTAGTGTACACAAAAAATTGGTTAACACGTTTTTCTGTTTGTTAAAAGGAAACATTTAAAAAGGTAAACGGAAAGTAATAACACAGAGTGGCCCTAGCCTAATTCTTTTATTTTTATACCTATGGAGCCATGTGAGGGCTTGATTTTTTTTGTGCTGTGATCTGTAGTTTTTTATAAGTGCTATTTTGGTGCAGCTGTAACTTTAAATTGCTTTTTATTTAATTTCTTGACCAAAAATGAAACCAAATGTGACCAAAAATGAGCAATTCTAAATATTTATCTACACTGTTCACCATGTGGAATCAATAACTATATTTTATTAGTTCACATAATTTAATAGTTCAGATAATTCCACATGGGGAGATACCAAATATGTTAATGTTTTGAGTTAAGAATTTAAACTTTAAAAAAATGGGGAAAGGGGGGGGGGTTGATTTGAATTTTTATATTTATACTTAATTATACTTTTACATTTTATACTTAAAAATGAACAGCATTCACGTTGAGTGTTGTGATAAAAAAATTTTGAGCAGCCAAGAAATTTGCGACAATTTCTAATCTAATCTAATCTTGACTGTTCGGCTTTGACAAACGGTTTCCTCCTAACCCACAACTACCTTGGTGGAACCTGTGAATAGCCAGCACTTTCATACCCAAGCCTTCTTCAAGAAAGATGTAGGTGAAAGTGCAGGTGCTGGGGGGGACATTTTTCCATCAGAGTTTCTCCTTAAACTCTTTCATAGTTGATGGTGAGAAGCCAAGTATCACTTCATAGTGTATATCCTATGCATCCTCTAAAGCAATGACTGTGAAAAATGCCCCTTCCCAAAGCTGTAAATCTCCCCTTGTTCTCCTACTTCTGCTCAGAATGGGGCCTCTGGCAAACACTGATCCATTCATAGTGAACGACTAGAAACCGCTAGCGAAAAAAAAAATACACACACTATGGAAATAGCAGCTCTGGTCCTGACCAGTGCACAGCATGAACGGGCTGATGGCTTTTCATAGAGCAAAGGCATCTACTGTCCCCAAGTCACAATGGGCCACTCAGCAAGGGGCTATGGGGCTGTGATTAATGACTTGGATTTTTCTTGTAAGATGTAATGTTTGGATTTTAATGTGTTAAATGGCTCTGATCCCCATGAACATTAATGAATTATCTATTAGGAGTCAGCCATGCCTCTCCATGTGAATAGCAGGGACTGATGTTAGTTAGACTATGCTTTAAGATCTCTGTGCCAAGAACAAAGATAACTTGAGTGTCTTCCCTTGCAAGGCTATAGATTCAGCGTGAAATTCTACAACATTTTAAGGGGATATTTTCTTTGTGGACACCCTGGCCCACTTATCCTGTTAGGGAGTATGGTTTAATTGAACAACACAAAAAGTACCTCCATGTATTACATAGATGCCCACTAAGTTCAAAAGACTAACGCCCTCAGTTCACCCATCCACACGACCCGCCGGCCCGTCCCTCCTCATGAATATTGAGGTGGAGTAGTGTTGATCTAACTGTGCAAGTAAAGTTAGGTTTGCGTCGAACATCTCAATTCTCTCGAACTCAAACCAAACATTTTACTGTTCGTTCGAGTTAGCGTTCGAGCGCCTTTTTGCCAGCCAATCAGTGCAGAGCACATAGAATTGTCAGGAGCTTCATTGCTGGTGTGTAGGGGTCTCATTGGCTGCTAAAATCACATGACCATCTCATATAAAAGTCACTGTGCTGCGTTCTGGACGCTATTTTCTACTCACTCACTGTTCTGGATAGAATGCTCTCTAAGTGTCTCCTAGTTTCATTGCATGCTGCCATTTTGATAAGTCAGATAGGAAGTGAGATTAGTGAGATTAGTGGGGTGTTTAGCAAGGTTAGAATAGCATTTTTGCAACAAGTATCTTCCTGTGCATAGAAAGCATTCCAGTCACAGCAATACTTAGCTTTGATATTGCAGGCTGCAAATTGGATTTGCCAATGTATACATAGTGCCTATTTTGGTCTGCTCACATCTGTTATACAGTAATTAAACGTACATCTGATTTGTGTATGTGTATTTGTTCAGTGATTACAGCTGTATTCCTATCAGCTCAAAAACGTCCTCTGTAAGTCACCAAAACTAGGAAATACTAGACATCTTTTATACAGTAATTAAACGTTCATCTGATTTGTGCACGTGCATTTGTTCAGTGATTACAGCTGTATTCCTATCAGCTCAAATATGTCGTCTGTCCGTCACCAAAAATACGAAATACTTGACATTTGTTATTCAGTAATTAAACGTACATCTGATTTGTGTACGTGCATTTGTTCAGTGATTACAGCTGTATTCCAATCAGCTCAAAATTGTCCTCTGTCCGTCACCAAAAATACAAAATATTTGACATCTGTTATACAGTAATTAAATGTACATCTGATTTGTATATGTGCATTTGTTTAGTGATTACAGCTGTATTCCTACCAGCTCAAAAATGTCCTCTGTCCGTCAACAAAAATACAAAATACTTGAGATCTGTTATACAGTAATTAAACGTACATCTGATTTGTGTACGTGGATTTGTTCAGTGATACAGTGGTATTCCTATGAGCTGACATATGTTTTTTGTCTGTCATAAATATATGGAATACTTAACATCTGTTATACCCGGTATTTAATTGTACATCTGATTTGTGTACGTGGATTTTTTCAGTGTTTACAGCTGTATTCCTATCAGCTGACATACGTTTTCTATCCTTTGTCAAGTATTCTGTATTTTTTGTTATCTGTTATACCCAGTAATTATTTGAACATCTGATTTGTGTACATGGATTTATTGAGAGTGAGTAGATCTGTTGATTTTTTTTTTTGTTGTATCTTCTATTTAAGATTTAGCAAAAAAATGGGTGTGGAGACAGCATCCATCCAGTGAAAAATTCTTTGCTTTATTTTAAGCCATTGCATATAAAAATACTGACGTTTCGGCTCTAACACTCCTGAGCCTTTCTCAAGTATATCACAATAAAGTGCAAGGTACATATTTATACATATAAACACCAATCCCCATACACTATCAATAAAAACACAGCCAATCGCATGAGGGCATAGGCGGGATTAATTCATCCATCGTAATTATCCAAGGTTTTAGTCCCCTAACTTCATAATAATGTCCATTCCCCATACAGGGTTATATGTAATCTGTTTACTACCTTCACATCATTAGCGATCTCCGGTCCCGTACATCAGTCCTGCTCCACACGGCGGCTGCGCACCACTGTTACACTGATTGGCTGGACTGCATACATGACGACTGTCCTACGTCCATAGGTTCAGAGCAACTACGCTCCACACATCTTCCAATTGGAGGGATCACAGTCATGGAAACCGTATGCTGGTTACCGGACGCCGATCTCATGCACACGGAACTCTACATAGGTTCTATCAGTCCATAGCAAATCATGGAACTCCATATTCACTCAGTCCATTTGTGACAGCACATGTCCATAATGATTAACACTTGGAATTCCATCCATACTCAGGACTGCCACACAAATTCCTTCTCATTTCCGGTATTGTTGGTTTTAGTGGTGTCACTGCTGGTAATACCACTTCGCCAATAGGTGTAGTTCACATTTCAACATCACAAGGAAGATAATGATTTTCGTGCAAGACCTGCTACTCACCAGGTTAGCATAAGCACTTTTCAAGTTGGTCCGGTGCTGAAAATGACACCTTCATACTCTTGTGGGATTGTCCCATGTGGTATTACCCCTCTACTCACCGAGCAACCACTTATGGTCCATCAATGTTCTTATGCGAGGCGCCATCAAAGCACATCAACACTTTTCCATTCCTTCAACATTTTTCTAAACTTAAACAGGCACCCTGGGATCGCTACGCCCATCATGCCTGTGGACAGAGCATAAAAAATTGTACATAAATAACCCATAATTAAAAACATAGCACTCAAAACACAACATGTGAACAGGTCTGGGAGGGAAAAAATTACATTAATCAAACATGTGTAAACTGTAATCTAGATTCATACCACATGGCCAAAGGCAATCACGTTATTGTATCCATCTCATCTCCTTCTGTTTCAGCATTTTTTACCTATCCCCTCCCCTTCTCAGTATCGGGACACTATCAATAACCCTGAACCTCAGCTGGCTTATTGTGTGTCCCAACTCAATGAAATGTTTCGCCACTGGATATTCCACTTTTTTTTAATCTCACTGTACTTTTGTGGTTATTGATTCTTGTTTTTACCTCTGTAGTCGTCTCCCCCACGTATACCAAACCGCAAAGGCATTGGATCATATACACCACATATTTAGAGTCGCATGTATATCTTTCCCGGATGTAATATTTTTGGCCCGTATGGGGATGCTGAAAGGAATCTCCCTTAACCAAACTGTTGCAATTACTACAGTATAAGCAAGAGAAATTTCCCGTCTTCATCTCTCTCAATACTCTCTGTGATTCCCTCTTAACAGATCCTATGTTAGAGTGAACTAGTGTATCCCTGATTGTTTTGTTCCTTTTGTAGGCCATCATGGGGGGAAGATTAAACTCTGGGATTTTATCCCCCAACCCCCTCTTGAGGACTGACTATTCGCTTTTCAGGATCCCCGCTATTTTATTACTATAGGGGTTATACACCGACACAAATGGGATTCTTTTGTGGTCCTCACTCCTATTTTTAGGGATCATGGTATCCCTTCTTGATACCGATTTAAGTCTCTCCCTATGTTGTGATATCAACTCCCCTGGGTATCCGCATTTGATAAACTTGTCACACATCAAGTTGAGGTTTTTTTCAAGATTTCCTTCCTCACTTGTAATACGGTGTACCCTGAGGAGTTGACTCCAGGGGAGTATTTGCAGTGTGGTTTTGGGATGATTACTATCGAACCTTGTCAGGTTATTCCTGTCCGTATCCTTCACATACAGATCCGTGTGAAACACATTATCCTTAATGTATACCTTGATGTCCAGAAATTGTAATTCAGATTTAGATTTTACCATGGTAAATTGTAATTCATCATGGATGCTGTTGATATAACCATGGAATTCATCCAACAGCCCCTCCGGCCGTCCCAAATCATGAAGATGTCATCTATATAGCGTAGCCAGCACCGGACGTGATCCATGAAGGGCGAGGAAAAAATATGCTCCTCCTCAAGGGCGGCCATGTACAGATTGGCGTACTGGATTGGGTCATATTGGATGCTGTCTCCACACCCATTTTTTTGCTATTGAAGTATCAGGTGTGGGCTTGCCTAACGGAGACTGTGCACCCTGGGGAGATTCCGCTGTTCCTTGGATCTGTTCTATCTAAGATTTCATATCTATCTTGTGAACGTGGTGAGAACCAGAGGTGGTAGGCAAGCAATATCAGGTGTAGGAAGGGGAGATAGAGGTAGTGCACAAGGCACTGCTTCCAGTCCTCCGGCCTGTCCTCTCTTGCCAGGTTTCCTGTGCTCCTTATTAATGAACAGCGTTGTCAATCTGTTCTTCAGTGGTTATCGGACCCTGAATCAAGTGCTTTGACCTCCTCTTCCTCTCAGTCACAGCTAAAAATGTCATCATCATCATCGTCAGTCCAACTGGATGCAAACATGGGTAGAATGTAATGGAAAGAAGGTGCGCATGACTAAGATTATGACTAAGCGCGCATGCGCGAAACGCGTCAATCTACTGGGCCACACAGCACACATAGCTCTGCTGTATTTTAACATGATTGAATAAAATATAAGATTTTTAACTTACCTTGGAGTGCTGGATCCGCACCTTCTTTCCATTCCATTCACCTATTGACGGCTAGCCACCGCCTGGAACCGTGCACCCTCCCTCAATGCATTGATATCCGAACTATACAACAACAAGGTGAGCTGATCTCCATTTTTTTTTCACTTTCCATGGGTAGAATGTCCCTACCCAATATACAGTTCACTGAAAATAATCCGGATTCCGAAGAGCTCTTTCACCACACACTGCAGTTGGGGTCAGAAGGAGGTTCAAAGAGGATCATTTAATCTGCTCTGACGTCCAATTGCTGATGCCCTCAGAGGAGGATCAGGAAGCTGGTTTGTCATCAGAAGCGGTAAGCAATGCCTGAAAGTGCCTGTGGCTTCTAGCCCGCAGTTTGAGTATGTAGACTGTCACTTAGAGGAAGTCACCCGTCATGACGATGATGATGATGACATTGTGGATCCAATGTGGTCATTGGAGCAACAGCTGCCAAGGGCATCATCAGTGGAGGATGGGGAGAATGAGGTAGTTACAGTGCGGGTCCGACCTATTAAAGAGAGATGGTCGTTGCACAAGTCCGCTGATATTACTGCACCAGTGTCAGGATGGTATCTTTGCGGAGCGTCATGCGTCCCTCTGCTCATGCTGTGCGGCCGAGAAGGTGCTGATTTTCTTGCATTCTGTTTCTGTGTTTTGTTTTGTAGTGTGTGAACACTGGTTATTTGCTCACCTTGAGAGACACACCCGACTTTACCTGCTGAGTTCTGTCTGGCCATGTCAGGGTTAATCTGTGTTTTGGTTCTGCTGTGACTGACAGGTCTTCCTGCCAGTGGATCTGTTTTGTTCTCAGCTGTCTGTGCTTGGAGTTCAGGGGGATGGTCCAATTATGTTCTGGATCAGAACCCTGGCCTCCTATATAACTACCTCAGTCTGGGATATCTTTGCCGGATATTGAGCTTGTCTCTGCCTGGTTCTGTGTTTGCTATTCTTGCTCTGTTTATTCTGACTCTGCTTTGTATTTCTGACCATTCCTGCTTGCTGCCTGCCCCTGACCATACTGCCTGTTTTTTGACCTTGCCTTTGGATTGTGATTTTGTACTTTTGCTGCCCGATTGTTGTGACCCGGACTGTCGACCATTCTTTATTGTGTTTTGTCTGTCTGTCTAGTCCTTGTGTCCCACCTAGCCAGTGCAGGGACTGACGCCCAGTTGCTCGCCGCCATCTTAGGGCGGATTGTGGCAAATAGGTAGAGGACAGTGGGCGGGGCTGAGCTTAGGGATCACTGTCTTGTCTTGTCCTGCTGTCCGGTTCCTGACAGAATATCCGGCCCAAAAAATTTTTACTCCTTACCTGAGGCTAGTATGGACTCAGCACAGGAGTTGTCTGCCCACTTTGAGGGTCTTGCGGCCCTCGTTTCTGAGCTGGCCAAGCAAGTTCAGTTATTAGCCCAGCAGCTACCAGCTACCACTCCTGCCACCCCAGTGGTCACGCTCAAGGAGCCTGACAAGTGTGCAGGGGACCTGAACACATATCTGACATTTAAAGAAGCTTGGGTTAGTCACCCCACCCCTAGCTCCTTTGAAGAGGCCATTTCCCTGGCGATTTTTATCAATCGCACGCTAAGGGATCATAATGAAAATAGACCATGCCATGACCACCCCTGTGTCATTGATGTTCCTTCCTCTGTCCCCTCTAAACCTTTGCCTTCTATAACTTGTCCTCTGGTCACCCTGGAGGAACCTCCGGAACTGGGCAAAATTAATAGATCCCTGGCCCGCAAAGAACACAGAAGAAGGAATGGACTCTGTTTTTATTGTGGCGAAAGTGGACACTACATCAGCTTTTGTGCCAAGCGTCCCTCGAGGCCAGATCATCAGCGTCCAGGTGACTACCAGGAGGGTCATCTGGGCGCCCAGGTGGGTGTAGTTAGTGTATGTCCCGCCGAGGATACCAAGTCTGCTGATTTGTGTAAGGTGGAAATTGGCTCTGTATATCCTGGTGATTGTGCCATATCTGTGTCTTCATGTAATGCTGAAGTTGGCTCTGTGTCTGGTACCGATTTGAGCGGTTATGGGAGATCTGTCAGGAGACCAGTTGTCCATCACTTGGAGTCTGATTCTGATGAATGGGAGACGGACGATGAGATCTCTAGCGATGTTGAGACATGTATTGTAAGAGGTCTGTTTCCTCCCAGGTCTGGTTCGTCTGGTGAGGGTCCTGAGGCCCCTCATGAAAAGGGGGGTACTGTCAGGATGGTCATGCTCATGCTGTGCGGCCGAGAAGGTGCTGATTTTCTTGCATTCTGTTTCTGTGTTTTGTTTTGTAGTGTGTGAACACTGGTTATTTGCTCACCTTGAGAGACACACCCGACTTTACCTGCTGAGTTCTGTCTGGCCATGTCAGGGTTAATCTGTGTTTTGGTTCTGCTGTGACTGACAGGTCTTCCTGCCAGTGGATCTGTTTTGTTATCAGCTGTCTGTGCTTGGAGTTCAGGGGGATGGTCCAATTATGTTCTGGATCAGAACCCTGGCCTCCTATATAACTACCTCAGTCTGGGATATCTTTGCCGGATATTGAGCTTGTCTCTGCCTGGTTCTGTGTTTGCTATTCTTGCTCTGTTTATTCTGACTCTGCTTTGTATTTCTGACCTTTCCTGCTTGCTGCCTGCCCCTGACCATACTGCCTGTTTTTTGACCTTGCCTTTGGATTGTGATTTTGTACTTTTGCTGCCCGATTGTTGTGACCCGGACTGTCGACCATTCTTTATTGTGTTTTGTCTGTCTGTCTTGTCCTTGTGTCCCACCTAGCCAGTGCAGGGACTGACGCCCAGTTGCTCGCCGCCATCTTAGGGCGGATTGTGGCAAATAGGTAGAGGACAGTGGGCGGGGCTGAGCTTAGGGCTCACTGTGTTGTCTTGTCCTGCTGTCCGGTTCCTGACAACCAGACTTGGTCAGTGGTGGCAGCGGGGAGACCGGTACTAGGTTTTCCCCGTCTAAGAGGTCCCGAACCTGTAAAGCCTGGGCCTTTTTTGATCAAGCCTCTGATTCTTCGACTGAGGTGATATGTAGTATTTGCTGACAACGCATCAGTAGAGGAAAAAATAAAAAGTGTTTAAGTACCACAAGCATGAACATGCAGGGAAAGCATGAATTGCTGTGGAATAGTCGCTCAGAGAAAAAAGGCCACACAGGTTCTGAGCTTCCAACTACCGTGACATCTACTGCCTCCTCCTCCTCCTCCACTTTCAAGCCAAAGCGGCCCTCTTCCGTGCCGGTGCAGCACGACCAAGCACCGTCTCCACTCAAAGATACTGTCGGCTGCTCGCCACCAACACAGCTGACACCTTCTCCTACCACCAGTGTGACCTGCAAGTCGTACAGCTGCCAGTCTGGCAGCTAGCCTTCTGTGTACCAGGTGTGAAACACTTTCACCCCAACCATCCAAAGCCAAAAAACTTAATGTTGGCATTGCCAGGCTGTTAGCTTTGGAAATGTTGCCTTTCCGCCTGGTGGACACAGATGGCTTCCACCACGTTCTGGCCCTGGCATGTCCCCAGTATCAGATGCCTAGCAGGCATTTCTTTGCAAGAAAAGCTGTCCCTGCTCTGGCCCAGCATGTTGCAGAAAGTATCTCAAGTGCATTGGCTGTATCTGTGTCCACCAAGGTCCATCTGACTACAGACACATGGACCAGTGAACCAGTAAGGTCAAGGTCATTACATATTCCTGACTGCTCAATGGGTGACTTTTGTGGCTGACACTGCCTGTGGTGCCTCTGGGTCTCCGTCGACAGTCTCCAAAACTGCTGGGATGGGGCACAGCCAGGATCCCCAACCTCGACAGGTAGCATCATGTGGTAAGAGAAACTAGGCCGTTCTTAAATTAATTTGTCTTGAAGACCGTCAACACACAGGTCAAGAGCTGTGGAGGGCTTTGCGCACTCAGACCGACAAGTGGCTGGGTAAGGTGGTGTGTAACAATGGGAGCAATCTCCTTGCTGCCCTTAGGATCAGCAGACTTACGCACGTGCCTTGTCTGGCACACGTCATGAACCTGGTTGTGCAGAAATTTCTTAAGTGCTACCCTGGTTGACAGTATCCTGAAGAAGGCTCGAGGTCTTTGCTCCCACTTCCGACGTTTTCACCCTGCTGCAACACGACTGGCATTGTTGCAACGAGATCTGGGCCTCCCCGTCAACCGTCCCATCTGTGATGTGGCAACACACTGGAATTCCACGCTCCACATGCTCCAGCGGTTGTGGCAGCAGCGTAATGCCATTATGCAGTACGAAATGTCGCATTGCCTGACTAGCAGTGGTGCTGACCTCGGGGTGTTCACTCATAGAGAGTGGAGACAGATGAAAGATCTGTGCACCATCCTTGCCAGTTTTGAAGAGGCCACCAAAATGGTCAGTCGAGAGGATGCCCTTATCAGCATCACTGTTCTGGTGATATTTTTGCTGGAACAACCGTTAGGCACTCTGCGGCAGCAGGTCTCAGCAGTGATGGAGGAAGGGGAGGAGGAGGAGGAGGAGGAGGCAGACACGGAACCTTACTCACCGGAAGATATAGAGGACCCAACTGTTACACAGTTGTATAAGTCTCCTTTAGGCACTGGTTATAGGTCAAGGGCAGGTAAAATAATGAACATGCCTATTATTTCCAGGCACTGTTCGCCAAACAGCATCTGGAAACAAAAGCTGTTCACATAATGTAAAGTACGGACGGCAGTACCCTACTCTGGACTGCGCACCTTCAGCTCTGTTCCACCCTTATACGCCTGCATATCTAGTGGCATTATAAATTATTTTGTCCAGTTTATCGACAGCCCCATGGGACTACCCAACCTCTTAAAATCCTGTATAACCAAAGGTAAAGTACTCTCAGGGCTGTCGACAAACAGAAGAAGATCATCAGCATACATCAACATCTTTTCCTCTTTACCCCTCACTCCAAAACCTTTATAATTATCCATTTTCCTCATCCATTCAGCCAGAGGTTCTAAATATAATGCAAATAAAATGGGTGATAAAGGGCATCCTTGCCGTGTACCTCTAAGGATATTAAATTCTTAAGTAGTCCTCCCATTTATCACCAACCTCCCCTTAGGTTGCCTATATGGAATTTGAATCCACTTAATTATGTTATTGCCAAACTAAAAGTTCTCCAAGGCCTTCCAGAGGTAGGGCTATTCCACTTGATTAAATGCTTTACACTCATCAAGAGCCACCAGGGCCCTATCCACCCCTCCTTTTATCTGCAAATTAATAAATGTCTGTTTTATATTATTAAACACAGAACGGCCAGGGATGAAGCCATTCTGATCATCTGCCACCAAATCCCCTATTATCTTATTAATGCGTCTAGCAATAAGCTTGAAAAACTATTTTACATCACTATTTAAAAGGGAGATAGGACGGAAGTTACTCATCTCCAAATGGTCTTTACCTTTCTTCTTAAGAAGCACAATATTGGCTTCTTCCATGGAGTGGGGCAATATGCCTTCCTCACAGGCTGTAACAAGTACTTCCAGAAGAATAGGCAAGATACATCTGGCATGCCTCCTATAGAAAGCATAAGGGAGACCATCTTGGCCCAGAGTGGAATTACCAGTAGTGGCGGCTAAAGTCTCCTCAAGTTCTAACAGCTTGAATGGTGCCTCCCTTTGTAAACTAGATAAACTCGGGAGATTGATCTTGTTAAATAATAAATCATCTATTTCTGATAAGTCTGGAGTACTTGATGTGTATAATGTAGAAAAATACCTAACAAATTCCTCCTGTATTGCTTCCTGGCCTTTAACTATACCACCGGCGTCTCCTCTAATGGCCGTGATCTCATTAGACTCAGCCTGAGCTTTAATAATATTAGCTAGCAAAGAGCCGGGTTTATTTCCCTCAAAAAACCTCTTCTGATCCAAGAACAGTATTTTATTTTCTGCCTTAACTTTAAGAAACTTAGCTAGCTCTTCCTGAGATGACTTCAACTTTTCGAGATCATTGGAGTCCCCACTGAGCGAATATTTCAAGTTGTTATTCTCCACTTCCTCTACCAATTGCTTCTCCTCCTTCCTAAAACTCTTTTTTTCCCCAGCAATTTCTTTCACGTATAACCCCCTTAGATATGCTTTCAAAGCATCCCAGACTGTTTGTATCCTAGCCGAATTCCAATTGATTGACATAAAGGTTTCAATCTCCTTGTTAATAAGATCGGTGTCATCCGATATGTTCAACCAATGGGGATTCAGCCTGAAGGTTTTTCTCGGTCTCATACATCCACTACCGAAACACACATCCCCAATAAGGGGAGAGTGATCAGAAAGACTTTTAGGACCATAAAATATATTTTTTACTGTTTCCATCCCTGCAACATTACATAACATCAAGTCAATCCTAGAGGCTGATGCATGAGAGGAGCTAAAACAAGAAAAAATATTTAACACAGGATTCATACTCCACCATGCATCTACCCATCCCATTTCTTGACAAAACCTCAAAAGAGGGGAGGGCCCCTCTTTAATAACCCTTACACTGGATCTCCTATCCCTGTTCTCCATTTTGCAATTGAAATCCCCTATAACATAGAGAGCAGCATCGTTCTTATCGCTGGCAAACTGTACCAGGCTTATCAGTACCTCTAATGAAAAGGGGGGCGGAATATACACTGCCGCAATGATGGAGTCAATACCTTCAAGAGTCCCAAATATAAAAATAAACCTGCCTTTCTCATCCGTCTGGACTCTTCTAATCACCAGGCCTACCTTATTATGTATCAAGATCGAAACGCCCGCAGAATAGGAGGATCCAAACGAATGAAAAGAATGGGCAGCCCACCTCTTAGTGACCACATTTACAGTATCTTTAGTTAAGTGGGTTTCTAACATAATCACAATAGCTGGCAACAATTTTTTAATTGAATCAAATATAGCAAAACGTTTGAAGTGATCAGCCAGACCTCTTACATTCCAACTAATAATCTTAGTCATTTCCTAGGGTCATGACTTTCCTAGGGTCATTGACTATCTAGGAGTAGTAATAACTGGGGCCCCCAATCAATATATAAAAAGTAATATCAAACCCCTTTTAGCAAAAATTAGTAAAAAGGTGGATGTGTGGACGAAACTGCCGTTTGGCATGGCCGCCCGGATAGATCTTATAGAAATGGTTCTCCTACCACAGATTATTTTTTTTCTAGCTGCATCGCCTGTTTGGATTCCTGATAAATATTTCAGAAGAATCGAGGTATTGCTGAATGAATTGATCTGGGGGAGGAAAAGGGTCAGGATACGGTATGACTATTTCTGCCCTAGATTAGAGAGGGGGGATTTGGATTGCCCAATTTTCGTTTATATTTTTTGTCTTTTCAGTTGGCTTTTATATTGGCTCACAGGGACTCTGGGTGGTTTAAGACAGATAAATTCTTGGGGGGAGCTAAAGATATCTATATTAGATTAGAATCTGGTGGTATACGTGTGAAAAGTATAGGTAAAGATTGGTATGGGATACTCTTTAACAAGGTTTGGGTGGAGATTTAAAAAATATTTTTGATTCAGGGGAGTTTAAATTGCACAGAAATATGGGATAATCTGTATTTTCCTGAATTTGCTGGGTTATCTGCCCAGAGGTTCTGGAAGGAACAAGCACTTTGTAAAGTGAGTGATTTTTTTGTTGAGGGGATTCTGAAGGATCCCAGGGATATACTGGGACATAGTGATATAGCTTGGGTTTCTAAGTTTAGGTATCTCACTAATAAGGTTAGGAACACTGGAGATAAAAGTAGGTTTTTTGTTTCACAGAGCGGGGCACTTGATAAAATTATGAACATACACGGGGTTAAAGGTTTGCTGTCGTAAATGATGGAAAGATATGGTATAATCCTTCCGGGATATAGAAATAAATGGGAAACTGATTGTGGTCTCAGTTTGGAGGATAGCTGGGAAGAAATAGGAAGAAACATTAGGAAAGTTTCTTTTAATATGGAGCATAGGTTAGTACAGTTTAAAATTTTGCATAGAATTCACTATACACCACAGTTCTTGTATATAATTGGGGCAAGAAATAGTTCCTCCTGTAGTTATTGTAATCAAGAAGGGGCTGATTTGGTTCACTTATTCTGGCTCTGTCCTCAGAGCAGATTGTTTAGGGATGGAATTGAAGGTATGTTACGGAGTAAGGGCTTACTGACTGAGACTCTTTCCCTAGAATTGGCGGTTTTGGGTGCATCACCTAAGGAAAAAAAGAGACAGATCCTTCTGGTAAAATTGATATTTTATGCGAGGCTAATTATACTGAGAAATTTGATGAGTGATAGGTTGTTATCAGTGGATGAATGGGTTAACCAGGTTAATATTATTAAATCTCTGGAATGGGTAAGGGAGAAAGGGCAGACTCCTAGAGAAGTGCACAAGAGATTCTGGAGTGGCTGGTAAAGGGTTTTGTTTTGTTTTTTTTGCTGCTGGACAGGGTGGGGAAAAATTGCTCAAATCATGATTTGATGATAAGGATTATGTTTTTTGGTAAAAGAAATAAAGAAATATTAAATGTAAAAAGAAAAAGTACGGACGGCAGCCATACTTTACATTGTAGTCAATGGTTAACTGCGGGAATTGCGGGCACACTCAACATTGTCCGCAATTCAGTTGTAAAAAGATAATGTTCCTGCAGCCAATACAACAGCAGTAATGCGCAGAACGCCACCCGGCTGCCAGCAGTATAGCACAATCAGTTGCCCAATGCTGGGTTCACACTATGTTTATGCAATACATTTTTTTCATCCATTTTATGCAAAAAAAAAAGGAAAAATGGATGCATTTTGCGTGCATCCGTTTTAATCCGTTTTTCCATTGACTTCCATTATAAAAAACAAACTGAAAGAAACTGGATCAAAACTCATCTGTTCTTTTAACCCCTTAACGACCGCGGGCGTAAGTGTACGCCCCCCAAAACCCGTGCCTTAACGCAAAAGGGCGTACATTTACGCCCACGGTTTCCCCGATCGCTGCGTGTACACACGCAGCGATCGGGGAAGATGGCCTGCTATAATGTATAGCAGGCCATCCCTGCTTGTCGGCACGGGGGGTGATTAACCCCTCCCGTGCTGACGATCGCCGCTATTGGCTGATCAATTCAGATCAGCATATGGCGGCGATCTGCAGCTTTCCGGGTCACCGGTGACCTGATGGCCCGGAAAGCAATGGCGGTCGGTGCTGTCCGAGGACGACACCGACCGCCATTACTGTTAAAAGTAACGGTGGCCACGGTGCAACGTCCCGATCGCCGATATAAGTACCCCATGAAAGGGTTAAATACCTGCTGTGGACACCTCAGCTAGGTAGCTGAGGTGTCCAGAGCAGGTATTGACCCATACTCACCGGATCCAGCGTCCCGATCGCGTCTTCCGGGTTCCGAACGCGACTTCCGGGTTCCGAACGCGTCATCGTCTTCGTCGGCGTCTTCGTCTTTTTCCGTCGGTCCCCATCGGTAATCATCGGAGGTTGGATTTGGCTAGAATGGATGATGAACGCCATGTCGCATTTATAGAGCCCTTGTGCTGCCAAGACAGTGGAAACCCCCCACAAGTGACCCCATTCTGGAAACTACACCCCTCAAGGAATCTAACAAGGGGTGCAATGAGGATATGGACCCCTTGATGACGGGCACATTTGTGCCGTGAAAGTGAAAAAATGAAATTTTTTACTTTTACGTCACATTGTACCACATTTGTGCCCGTCACCAGTGGGGTCCATATGCTCACTGTGCCCCTTGTTAGATTCCGTGAGGGGTGTAGTTTCCAGAATGGGGTCACTTGTGGGGGGGTTCCAGTGTTTTGGCAGCACGAGGGCTCTGTAAATGCGACGTGGCCCTTGAAATCCATTCCGGTGAAATACAGCTTCCAAAAGCCAATTGGCGCTCCTTCCCTTTGGAGGCTCGTCCTGCGCCCGCTTGGCACTTTATGTCCACATGTGGGGTATTTCCGTACTCGGGAGAAACTGCGCTACATGTTTAATGTTTTTTTTTTTTCCTTTTATCCCTTTGTGAAAATGAAAAATTGAAGTCTAGAACAACGTTTTAGTGTAAAAAATACTTTTGTCTTTTTTCACGCCATATTGTTGGGAAAATCTGTGAAGCACCTGTGGGTTCCAGATGCTCACCGCACCCCTTGTTACATTCCTTGAGGGGTGTAGTTTTCTGAATGGTGTCCCTTTAGTGGTGTTTTTTAGGTTTTGGCACCCCAGAGCCTCTGCCAAGCTGAAGTGATACAGTCAGAAATGACCAAATATAACGGAGCCATTGAAATGCACTAGGCACTCCCTTATATCTGAGGCTTGTGGTTGCGTCAAATAGCGCAATAGGGTCACATATGGGGTATTTCTATAAACTGCAGAAACGGGGCAATAAATATTGGGGTGCATTTCTCTGGTAATAAGTTTATAATTATGAAAAATATTGGATTACAATAAAATCTCTGCACAGAAAATTAAAATTTTCAAATTTCTTACACACTTAGCTTTTATTTCTGTGACTCCCCTAAAGGGTTAAAAAACTTTCTGGATCTGCTTTTGCAGAGTTTGGGGGGTGCAGTTTCTGAAATGGGGTGCTTTGTGGGGCTTTCTAACATACAGGCCCCTCAAATACACTTTTAGTAAACCTGAACAGGTCCCTAAAAATATCTGATTTTGAAATTTTACTGAAAATTTGGAAATTTGCTGCTAATGTTTTACGCTTACTATTGTCTAAAAAAAATGAAATATAGTTTAATAAATGCTGCCAACATAAAGTAGACATGTTGCTAATGCTATTTAATATATAATTTATGTGGCATAACCATTTTCTATATAAGCAGAAAAGGTTTAAAGTTGGAAAAATGCATTTTTTTACAATTTTTACGTTATTTTGTTTTTTTTCATAAAGATTCGTTATAAGTATCGACTCCAATTTACAAGAAATGTGAAGTACAATATGTCACGAGAAAACAATCTCAGAATCAGCCGGATAGGTAAAAGCATCCCGAAGTTATTAATGAATAAAGTGACACAGGTCATATTCATAAAATTTGCTCCGGTCCTTAAGGCCATTTTAGGCCCGGTCCTTAAGGGGTTAACGTACACAAAAATGTAGTTGACCATGTTTTTGTGTACGCTAAAAAAAGGGTGTGATTCGATCTTTTTTTGATCGTTTTTGTTTTTTTATAATGGAAGTCACTGGAAAAATAAATCAAAGCAGATGTACACAAATACAACCGTTTTTTCATCCCTTTTTTTTTTTTTTTTTTTTTTTTTTTTTTGCATAAAATGGATTGCAAAAATGCAGTGTGAACCCAGCGTAAGAGACTATCTCTGAACTTGACTTCACAGCAGTAATATCAGTAACACAACTGTAGCTTCACATGGATTAACATTTAACTTGTAGTTTGCAGTAAAACACCTGACCTTTCCTTTGTACACAGGAAAAGGGATAACTTTCTATCACTTGGTCTTGTGGACAGTTCAGAGCGACTGGTGCCAGAAAGGGGACAGCACGTGGTCCACATAGACCCCAAAGAAATTGTCCAAAGTCCTCTCAGTACTCATTTTTGCTGCTGCTGTACCTTGGCTTGCTGGGATCAGTACTGCAGCTCCACCTATCCTGTGCAGTGTAACGCGTGCTCTAAAACAAACAGCACCTGGTACCTGGTACACACAGACTCCATAGACTACACCAAAAGTCCTCCCAGTTGCACCTAGTTGGGTGCTTTCCTAACATGTGCCAGTACATTGCCCATGTGCGTTGCCCATCTTGGTCTGGGTCAGCAAAATTGTATTGAGGGCCACCACCCGTCTGTTGGCCATAATTTGGCATAATGATGCAATTAGCCAGCCCTAGAGGCATCCATGCATGCTGCCCCTTCTGTTTCCTTTTCATTTTGGTGTTGTTTCCATCATTTTCTAAGGTTTCCAGGTTTTAACGCAACCTTCCCTGTGCAGAGCTTTGGTCCCCTGCAAAAATGCTCGAGTTTCCCATTAACTTCAATGGGGTTTGTTACTCAAAACGAGCACCCGAGCATCGGGAAATATTCATCTCGAGTATCGAGCACCCAAGCATTTTAGTCCTCGCTCATCTCTAGTAGTCACCCCTTTTTGCCAGACATATATGTAACTTGTGATAAGTAGACAACGCAAGTACTGTGCATCTCCTTCCTTATAGCTGTATATACATTGAAGACAGCTAACAGGACCCTCAGGTGATATGGTCTGGATGGCAAGATGGGCTTCATCAATATACGGTCTGTAAATAGCCTATTCTGCACTGCAGTGAAGGATCAGTTATGCTGGTTGTCAATGCACTGGAGTGAAGTGAGGCGTCTGTGCATGTGGGGACTGTCTGGCCACACTGTAATGCAGTGAGTATGTTGAAGCAGCTCTGTATTCAGTAAAGGGCTCCCTTTGAGTTTTGGGATAATATGTGGATTGTATGAATTCTCCTATCAGTAATGGCTCTAGGGCTTCCCCCCATGGAATTGCAGAGCGAGAGGCTGAGTTGTAGTAGAGCGTTTGAGGGGCCTAATGCTGAGGTTCTCTGACAATGGACGTCATTAACAGCTCACCTTACTGCATTACTATGAATAGAGACCAACAACAGAGCTGAACAAGCTCAGGCTGGTGAATTTTGTCCAGATGTAGCAAAGTTGAATTGATCAATTAAGGGGTTTACCCTGAATTGACCTTTATCACCTAACTACATTATTAGTCGGATCGTTGACCCCCAACCACTGAAACCCCCCACATATTAGAAGAATGTAATCCTGTATTCTCCATTCCAGCTCATTGCATGATCATAGTGAGGAGAAGTCTGAATAGATCAGTAGTCAAGCATGCATGCTGCAGTCTACTAGGTTTTACATTAGTGGCGTGCATGCTTGACTGCCACTTCCTATAAATGTATAAATGCCCTCTGACCAAGGAGATTGAGGAACCCTATTCTTCTGATTGGTGTGAATCCCAGCACTGGGGATGAAAGAAGTGGCATTAGGCGGAATGTGGAAGATGAGGAGTCCACCACATCGATATACTGCAGGCTCAATAAGAGTTGAGGCTGTGGTACCCTGCGAGCCAGGCACCAGCACCCTGATTATCAACTATTGATAGCCTATCCTGAGCACAGTAGGCAAGGGCCATAGGTCCCATCCCTACCACTGTGATAATATACTAGGTTACTGCAAACACTGCTCCAAGAATACTGCCACCATCCACTTCTGGTTCCTAGTTCCAGAGGTCTTCATTTGCCATGTTTTGTGCAGAGAACAAACATCAGATTTATGGAAATTCCATCTTTCCCAGTTTTGATTACACTATGTAAGTTTCATATTAATCATGGCCGTTGTTGTCGATGTGCTGCCGTCTATGGAATCACTGCCGGACTGTTTACGCATAGTATACGCTCCAGCCGCAGAGAACCTGTCAGTTCACACAATGGAGCTTGCGGCTCCGGCCGCATGCTTCATTGTGTGCAGCATGAATTTGGTTGCATGCGCACACGGGTGTGCCCCACCTCAACTTTACAGTACCGGCCAGGATGATCTTCAGTAACACGGGCCGTTCTGTGACCCGTCCGGATCACAGAATGGCCGGTGTTATACATAGTGTGAACATGGTCTTACTCTGTTCAGAACCATTTGGCTTTTTCCTAAAATTTCTATTTACCTTCCTTTTTTCCTTCCTTAGTTTACTTTTTTCTATTTTTATATTCTGGCATAATTAATGTTTGGCATTATTGTAAAGATTTCATTAGATCAATCACCTACAGCAGCCAGGCATAGGGTGGGGGTTATGTTTCTGCTGGGCCTCATACATATGCAACTCTCATAAAACATGACTGCACTTCTGCGTCTCTTGTTCCAAAACCATCTGCTTGACGTTATTGGTTTAATCACTTGGTCAACATGAACATAAACAGTGGCATCATCTTCTCAGTCAATGTAGAGTTAATGTTAGGTAATGTTTGTGCTTGGGGTTAGCTTGAATCCCTGAATCAACAACTCTGGGCATGGAGGGTTTAATACCTGTTAACCAGCCCCTGTTGCAGGAGAGGCGTCTCTGGTTTCTGTTTTGGAACAAAATCCGTTCCTTGTTCTTTCATTCGTAATTTCCATCTATTCATCATGATGAAGTGAGAGAAGAGTACAGAAAAACTGCTAAGTACAACCCTAAGTGAAGTGAAGAATAAAAATGCATAAAACAACACTAAAATACAATAAAAGTCCGGGAACAAAAAAGACACTTGTCACATCTATCTCATATCTACCCTTCTCCATGTCTATATATCATGTTATATGGTTAGCTGTACAGGGTGCAGCAGCATCAGTGGCACACAGGCTTCTGTACATATAGGGGGAGATTTAGCAAAGGGTGTAAAATTTAGACTGGTGCAAACTGCCCACAGCAACCAATCACACCTCAGCTTTAGGCAGTGCTGAAAGGAAATAGGAGCTGTGATTGGTTGCTGTGGGCAGTTTGCACCAGTCTAAATTTTACACCCTTTGATAAATCTCCCCCATAATGTGGTGTCCCACTATTGAGTGCCTTATGCACCTGTCACAAAGTTCTCTTTCCAGGTAAAGTGGTGATGAGGTATTCTCAAGTTTCGCCACTAGTTGTCAGTGTTTTTCCATATGCTTATGTATTTCTATGCATGGCTGCAGGAAGTTATGGGTTAATATTTCTGTTATGCCATGTGTTCGTTGCTGACCAATAGAAGGTGCTCTCTCTTTTTCTGCCTATCCCTGCTCTGTACACGCTCAACCCCTTTGGGAGGAGTTGGTTAGCTCCATGTGGGAGGAAGTCAGTTCAGTCAGTCTAGTCTAGACATCACGGTGTACAGATGCAGTTGGACCAGTTCTTTTACTACTGCTATTTTATCTATTATGCAGTGCTAAGCACTTTAAAGGGAGAGGTCACCAAGAAACACCCTGACCCACGCCAAGAACACGTCTACACAGAGCAGGGCAGTATCCTGAAACAAGAGGAACTAACCTCAATAGGACAAAGCAGCCAGTACAGAGGGCCTACGTATCCTATCGTGCAGTGCAGGTAACTGGGACATCCTGGACACTCAGCTACACCCAGATAACCACGACTGGGGCTTGTATTACCCTACGGGGACGGGTTCAATGATACCAGGGGGCAGAAGGTGGTCAGACCAAAGTCTTTACACAAATACAAGTTGATTTCTCACTACAAAGATATCTTCAGGTTTCGGCAGAGTATATTGCTACATTGAGTTGGGACTCCTCTGGCCAACTCCTCTGCTCTACTCTACTCTCTTTCACACAGCTCCCACTGTGTAATCCTTTGTTCTCTGCTCTCTGCTGCGGATTAATCTCCCCCCTCCCCCTCCCCTCTCCATAGCACAGACAGGGCCCAACTGTAAAAGAGTCGAGATTTCCTGATAATGAGCAGTGAATGAGAGAGAGGAAGGGAGGGGGGACCTGGGGAAAGTCAATTTGAATGCAGATAATGCCATACTTGCCTAATAAACCCAATTACAAAGTTTCTTAAAATCGCCTGTACTATTGATTTCTGCAGGAGAAAAAAAATGAAGCGATAGTGACACTGTAAGTACTAAAGTCTGTGTAAAGAGTTATCTATTTTTTTAAATGTGTACTGTTATCCTGAGAAGCCTTACAGGAAAGCTGTCTTATTTTTAGGCTATCGGGTCATCTTCTATATGCACCAGCACCTATACATACAGCACCGTACACCGTTGCACTGTCATCATGATATTAACACTATTGGCTGATCTGACACAGGCAAACATCTGCCTAAGCACTAAAAATTTCTCTTTTTTACTAATCATTATAGTATTTTACTCTGTGCTTAAGAACAGGAAATTCATTTTGCAGGGAATAATATTTTTGAGCAGGCGTGTGGTGTTCCCAGGCTTGTAGTACCTGTGTCAATATAAAACCTTGTGCTGAGATTTCTACTGTCACCTGATTTATTGATCAATCCCCAGAGTATTGATTTTTGTCTGGATGGAGCAGGAACACAGTCTGTCCATGTTCCAACCTCCACCCAGACACTCTCTGTATGTGTTACCTGGCCCGATTCTCTGACGCCTCCATCTCACAGTGTCTGTCTGTCCAAACCCAGGCTGAGGTGGAATTCTAATTTTCAGCTATGGAACATATTTCTCCTGTTCCATAAATGCCAGTAAACTGTACATTTCCCTGCAGCTTTATGATGTCAGATTCCTGTTTTGTCCTTATTTTAATGTCCTAGTCTCCAGAATATGATTATGTGATGGTGTCATTCAAACAATACGTGTATTGAATCTGCAAAGTTGCCTTTTACAGTTGGGTGGGGGGTGGGGTAGTAAATTAGTTTTTCCAAGTTAATTGTTATTATGATGTAATGCAAAATAGTTACATAGCAACACTGTTTACCAAATATCAGACAATCATCTTAGGGTGTAAAAAACATGGAAGTGGATTGTCGAGCTACTGTGGGTGCCAAGAAAAAAGGGTGCCCAGTAGTGTTGAAGTGGGGTTCTTACAGCCCACCAGTAAAACTCATCCCGGGGCCCCCTCCAATAAAAAAAACTGTGAGAAATGACATGCTGACCCAGTTCCATCCTGAATTTAACCGTATCTGTGTCCACAATAATCTTGTGAATAACAAACTACAACTCTCAGAATGCTGTAGACATATTAAGCTCTCAGGGTACCCTACCAGGACAGCCCTTTAATAAATTGCAACAACATAAAAAGGTGAATTCATAATCTTTTAAGACAACCACACTCATCATCCCTGAAGATAAAGGAGTTGACTGTTCATTTGAATTTTAAATCCCAGCATTTACTAAGGGCTGCAGACTTTGACTAAGTGCTGGAAGTTGTAGTGTTTGCAGCTCCAGCTCCCGGGTTGCACTGAAGATCTGCAGCTGTTGTAGCTGGAGGGTCAAAAGTGCATTGTACACTGAATGTGTATGCTTGAAAGTATACGATATCCAGCCGCACAATGCACACTACGTATGAGCTTACGGCCGGATCGTATATGGCGCCGTGAAAAATGAACAAGACCATTGTTTGCGGCCGGAACTGTTCCAACTCACAGCCGTGGATTTCAATGCGGTCCCGTACGGAGTACTTATTTCAGCCAAATTAAACTTGATTTTTAGATCCAAAAGGTTCTGTGTGTTTTATTGGGCTGGGCGAAGATTTCCAAGTAAATGACCTGTTTCAGATCGCTTCGAAACAAGCTAGGAAGCATAACTGTACTACGGGCGTATGTTCGCGGTTCGCCCGCATGTCTATTTTTGCCACGGCCGTAGTTTCAGCCGCACTTGTCCGGTTGCGTACGAACTAAGGCTGGACATATACGTAGTGTGAACATAGCCTGTAACTGCAATTAAAAAATGCTGTTTATAATGCAGTAAAGTGCCAAAGAGGCTAGCATTGGCCATGCCTCTTCGGCACTTCACTACAGCATAAAACAGTATAAGCAGATATCTTTTGTGGCACATTACAGGCTGCTATAGTCACCGGCCGGGGTTGCACCAAGCTTTCTCGGACCCACTCCACCTATAGAGAATATCTGCCTGCCCACTAACAAATGCATCGTAACCTTTACCATCACTGTGCACACAGGAAATATCATCTGTAAGCTTTGACCAACCAGAATACCCTATGGTGTTTTTGTAGGCCAGTTCAACCCTAATACTCATGTTCTAACTATGGCATTTAGAAGGCTATTTTGTACAAATTGTACCCATTTGTGAAAAGAGGGATTTGGTTTGTAGGTAGATGTGAGTGAATCGGTCATATTATACAGTATATTCCTAGTATATAAGAGTAACTTCTGACTGGACATAATGCACCTTTAGTGCAGGCTATAATTACACATTCTTCTCATTAGTGGCCTGTGGAGCTCTATGTGAGTTTATTTTTTCCTCATCCCATTGCTCAATGGGTCATTTGTCCATCCATAATTAGTAGAGTGTCCCCGGGGATCTGCTTACGTTCCTGGATTTTCAGTTTATAAATATAAATACACATCAATAGATGTAGATTAACAACCCAACCAGAATATTCCTAAAACCACCCAAGCAAACCAACCGGACGGCCGCAGATGAATGTAAGGGCTTCTTCTAAGAATATATGACTGTCCTTACTAAAAAAACGTCTATTGTAGCAAAGGTTGCGGCAGGTAAACCCAGGTTATTTGCGCCAGTGGAGAGGTTGTATTGACAAACATGGTGAATTCCCAGGGGAAGCATTTTTCATGATTTAGATAAGATGGTCATATTTAGTATTAAGGGCCATTAGGTATTTGGACTTTTCTCCCATTTTAGCACAGGTTTAAAATAAATATTAATTTTGTGTATCATAATTTGCCAAAAATTTACTTTTATGGCATTTTATATTTTGTATAGAGTAAGAAATGGCATGCTCACAGTTTTGTTTTTTTACTTTCTGAGAATTTTTTTTTACCTAACCGTTTAATCATCACAATCAACACAGGAGCACAGGAGAAAAAACTCACTAATATTTGAACCTGTCTTCCAATACCACACTTGGCGTGTAACTGTGCCTCTTATCCTTAGGGTGGTATTACACGGAACGATTACCGTTTGAAAAATCGTTAAATTGTTCGGATTTGAACGATAATCATTTTGTGTAATAGCAGGCAACGATTAAACGACCAACGAGAAATCGTTGATCGTTTAATAGGATCCGGACCTATTTTTATCGTTTGATCGTTCGCTCATCGTTCGCACATCGTTCGGTGGAATAAAAATTCACAGCTGAAACGTACGCAATAGCGATGACTAAACGACCGCAAGAACGATCATAAATAACGATCATCGTTTCGTGTACTTGGGCGAACGATTTCGGGTCGTTTGCCTTAGCGGTCGTTTAAGATCGTTTATCGTTAATCGTTAGTCGTCGTAAAATTGCTTGGTGTAATAGTACCCTTAGGCTGAGTGCACACTACGTTTTTGCAATCAGTTTTTTTGCATCCGTTTTTTACAAAAAAACTGATGCACTTATGTGCATACGTTTTGATACGTTTGTCCATTGACTTATATTATAAGAGAAAAAAAAGGATCCGTTTTTTTTTTAACGGACACAAAAACTTAGTCAACCTCATTTATGTGTCCGTTAAAAAAAAATTGATCCGTTTTGACTCGTTTTTTTTTTTTTTGTTTTTTTTTTATAATGGAAGTCAAGGAAAAAACGGATCAAAACAGATGCACACAAATGCAAAAAAACGGATTGAAAAAACATATTGTGAACCCAGCCTTACTAGTTTACTCCCTCTGCTAAATTTGGATGGATATGCTCCCTAGTAGGCAGCCAGTCTCTCATTGCCTACTGGTCTTTGTAACTTTGGACTGGCACACTTGCAACCCATACTTGGCCATTCTTGCTCAGTATTCACACAGAAGTCCCCTCTGGCACTAAACTCATTGCCACGTTTCACATTCTCTAAGTCCCCTCCGGTTCCTCCTCTTAGAACTGTGGCATCATGCTGAGCATCAATTTTTTTTCCCACTACTTCATCGTCATGTTCTGCGGGCCCCAATCTCTGTTTCTCTGTCAACATAGGCAAGGGGATCCCACTAAGATACTGTTACTGATCCATGTTACTACAACTAGCCTTGGAAGTATAGAGCTTAGAGTAATCGTTCCTAAATACATCCGTGTTTTCTCGCCCATCAGTGACAATTTTACCATTGTAATTAATAGCTGAAATCCCCTTTTTGCCCTGTTGGATATCGATCATCCTTAACAAATAGCGACCAGGACCTTCCCCTTCTATTCCCCAACTGGTTGATCTCTTATTTCCTAATTAACGCCCAATCTAGTCTATATCTTTCTTAGGTCCAGTCTTCCCAGTTCTCTTGTGTTGGAGAGATCCTATAGTTCCCTTTTTATGGTATATATTAAAAGCTAGTAAATCTTCTAGTATATAGTAATATGGACCATTTTGGTATAACTTGGATATCCTCTGTGGTAGATAGTACTGTTACGCTGTCTACACTAAACATTGTGCCTTCACAAAATGATTTGTTTAGACAGAAAAAAATGAGTCTAGAAAATTCTGTCACTATTTGACTAGAGTAGTGAGATTTCCGCTGACACAGAATCCAGAGATGTTTAAACACACTATCACAGTGCAGGACTGACCTGTCCACTGTAGGAGCAATACACTTATATGTCAGCTGGTCTTAACCTCTGTTAATAAAGTGCAGCAATCTTGGTTCTCATCAACCAGAAATTGGACTGCAACTTCCAGCATGTTCTGCTAACCAAAGGCTATATAAAAGCTGGATGCTGTTATTCTGATCTGTCAGGTCCCGGGCCGGTTTGTGAGTCCTCAGGGACCTGCCAGGGTCTTTTTAAGATCAGCATATATTCAGTGCCCAGGAACCTATGTGCCGCTGTTAGGTGTCTGTGTACTGTCAGTCGACACTCAGGTATTTTGTGTGGGTTACCTTTCTTTCCTTCATGTAGCTGCACCATTGCTATTTTACAAACCGCACTATTAGGTTTTGGTCACAGAATGACGCCTCTGTATATTTTCCTATAAAATTTATAGCACACTGATCTCTATGGGGAAATATGTCTATTATATCAAATGTATATTGTACTAAAGGGAAGTCGAGTTACCTCAGTTCTTCCCCACCAATAGGGGATTAGCCCAGCCTTAGCACTTAAGTGGAGGGTAGTGTTTAGTTTAAGGTGAGTCGTGTGGGTTTCTGCTCCAGCCTAGAAAAACTGCTGTTCTAGAGAGAGGTTACCTCAGGGCCTGGCCCTTGTGGCCATTCACCTGATCCCGCCAAAGACTATTTTCTTCATAAGCTGCCACTAAGTAACTATGGTTTGCTAAAGTCTTAAGAGGGGCAACTGCCTCCTAAAAGGTACTAACTAGAGATGAACGAACTGGGTTAGAGTCCATCCGAACCTAAACAATCGGCATTTGATTAGTGGCGGCTGCTGAACTTGGATAAAGCTCTAAGGTTGTCTGGTTTATCCAAGTTCAGCAGCCACCGCTAATCAAATGCCGAAAGTTCGGGTTTGGATGGACTCGAGCATGCTCCAGGTTCACTCATCTCTAGTACTAACCTCTCTATGTCTGGGGTGACTGCTCTATTCCCAAGTATTCTCAGGAAGTCCTTCAGCTGACCAGGAGTATCCCAGCATGTTGGATAAGATTGCTACTAGCCGAAGTACCCCGCTGATATTGCTTAATCTCCTTGGGATAACTCGAGGGGTTAGCTCTGCCCAGTTGTTCAAGCCCAGGGTCTGTGTTCCTGGATCTGTCACTCTGTGATCTCTTCTGGCAAGAGGCGATATTCACTAAGCCGTGAGAATGGGTGTTCTCCTAACAAGTCAAGTCACTAAAGTCACCCTGACAGAGTTCTACACTGCCTAGTCAGGCCCCTTGGTAGCCCCCTAGTCTCTACAACAAGTCTTTAAACACTAAAGATATCTCAGAGACTTTGCTCTAAAGTATCTTTGACAAAAGATACCCAATTATCAACTTATCTCCAGCTTAAAACGACTCTGTACCCACAATCTGACCCCCCCAAACCACTTGTACCTTCGGATAGCTGCTTTTGATCCAAGATCTGTCCTGGGGTCTGTTCGACAGGTGATGCCGTTATTGTACTAAAAAACAACTTTTAAACTTGCAGCCCCGTGCCAAACGGGAGTATCTGTGCCCTAACTTTGCACCACCCCTCTGTCCCTCCTCCCCACCCTCTTTATCATTAGGAATGCCACTGGAACATTTTCTCTATGCTGAACATGTACTTATCGATCCAGCCCATGTGCCGGGATGACACAGGTGGGAAATAGGACACAATCTGCCTGGAGCATTCCTAATGATGAGGACGGCGGGGAGGAGGGACAGAGAGAGTGTGCCAGCCTAATGAATACGCAATGTAAGCCCCGACCGTTGGGCACGGGGCTGCCAGTTTATAAGTTGTTTTTTAGGACAATAACTGCATCATCTGCCAAACGGACCGCAGGACCGATCTTGGATTAAAAGCAGCTATTCGAAGGTACAAGCAGTTTGGGGGGGTCAGATTGTGGGTACAGAGTCACTTTAAAGGGGTTGTCGAAAATCTTTTTCTTTCATATCAGCTGGTGTCAAAAAGTTATATAGATCTGTAATGTACTTCTATTAAAAAATGTGAAGCCGGGGGGGCGTGGCTAGCTATGGTGGTGTGAGGACGCTGGTTCTCTGAGCTCCGGTCCGACGTTAGCCCACAGCACCGATTGCAGGCTTCATTTATGGGGAAAACGGCGAGGAAGACTAAGGGGAAGCCCCCCACTCATCCCTCCTCACCCCAGGCGGACATTGAGGCGTACTTCACCCGCTCCAGACCCCCGAACGCCTCTCTGCAGACGCCGGCACCCGCCGCCACAGTCCCCGCCGCAGCCGCTGCATCCCTGGCTGCCCTTCTTCCAGAGTTCCACTCACCTCCGGGACTGCAGCCTGACTCCCCGATGCCGGCGACACTCTTCGGGGATGTGTGGGGGGCCCGCTCTCCCCCCCCCCGCAAGCTCCGTCCTCACAGCCTGCCGCCCGGCAAGATGGCACCGCCGACACAGACTCTCCTCATGGCTCCCAAGATGGCCGCCATGCCGGGGGCGCGAGTGACACCGCTCAGCAGAACTCGCTCCAGGTGGGATCCCCCATGCCCCTACCGACACCAGCGGGCCCCGCAAACCCCCCTCTCCCACCAGACGGCCTGGCGCAGCCTGCAGCCACCACATCGCTGCACGCTCTGACCCTCCATCCTGGACCCCCTCCCCCACCTCTGGAGGCCGCCATTTTACCAGCCACCCTGGTCACTGAGGACTCCCAGCACAACCTGAGGAGCTCCCTTGTCGCAGCAGCGGCCCCCCAATCCACCTTCTCCCTAATGGATCTCCCTGCAGGGGATGGGGGCACCGCTTCAGGGACACTGATGGCACCACAGACTGTGACCTCTTCTCCTGCCCACCATGTGGCATCCCCCAGCCCCCACCATTCCCCACCTTGTGCTGACTGGTCTGCCCCTCCGCCTGCTGCCACATGCCAGCCCGTACAGCAGATGAGCGGTGCCATTTCGCCCTCCTGGTCCACAGGTTCTTCGTGGAACACCTCCCCGCCACACATGGCTGCAGTGCTTAATGGGACTATTCTACCCTCTGCCTTACAACTGCGCCCTCAATACATCCAGGACGTTGCCAACAGCTCCCCACTTCATGACATGCTTCCTAATAGTCTGGATGCTACGCCAGCGATCCTGCGCACTTGCGCCTCTCCTCTGACGCTCTCTGGCACTCAGTCCCTCCCCATGCTGCAAGCTGCTCAGCTACTGGCGACACCGCAACAGGCGGCCTATACCGAAAAATATGTGACCATGGCAGACCTGCGCTCCTTAGTCTCGTCCCTGCCCACAAAAGAGGACTTTACCACCCTGACCAAGCAGATTGTCGCGGAGTGCAGACAGGAATTCGCTCAATTCCGGAAGGACTTATCTTCTCTTTCTACTAAGGTGACCTCCCTGGAGGCCTCTACCGACTCTACCTCCTCCAATGTCCAGGTGTTGCAAGCCCAAGTCCGACAACACTCGGATCAGCTCTTTACCCTGCAGCAGCATCTCGACGATATCGAGAATAGGAATCGGAGGAATAATCTCCGCATAAGAGGACTCCCGGAGACGATCCCACCGGGGGACTTGTTTGGTGTTCTGACGTTGATTTTCAACGATCTCTTGGACCGCCCCCCGGACAATCACATTGAACTTGATCGGGCGCACAGAGCGTTGAGACCCGTTAACCCCGATGACCAACGCCCGCGAGACGTCATATGCCGGGTAAATTTTTTCTCCACCAAAGAAGAGATATTGCAAAATGCCAGGAGAAGACGTAAGCTATTTTACAAAGACAGCCAAATTTTCTTGTTCTCTGATCTATCCCGCCACACGTTGGCACAGAGAGCTGCCCTGAAACCACTCCTGTCAGCACTCCAGGACAGGAATATCCCCTACCGATGGGGATTCCCATTTGCCTTATCAGTCCGCAGGGGAAAAAGATCAATCACTCTACGCTCCCCAGATGACCTGCCTGACTTTCTACAGGAACTGGACCTGCCTGATGTGACTTTGCCGGAATGGCCAACACTTTCCTCGACCCCCCCTGAAGCGACCACCGCTACGACAACTGTCAGGCCCACGTAAAGACCCCCCAGGAGGCCTTCCCCCGAGAATCTCTAGACGCCGACCCGCCAGATCACCCGACCGTGTGGTGGAAGAAGAAGGAGCCCACTTCTCCGCCTCTCATACCTGAGCTCCCACTTCGCAGTTGTCTGTTTTGTTCACCTAACTGGTTTACCTGATTTTTAGTCATAGGGCAACCCCCTGTCTCTCTTCATATGCTTATGTATACCTTCCTCGCTGTTTCCCCCCTAAAGTATCTTTATGTAGCTCTCCCATGACTAGCTGCTTTACTTAGTCTATATTGGTTATTTTCGCCTGTCATCTGTGCTCGCACTAGCTTTTCTCCAAAGGTCCTAGGACCGGTCCTCAATCTATTCTTTGTACTCTCCTACCTACCTACCTCTTTTCCCCCAAATAGGAGAGAGACAGCCCTGGGCCTGACCCAGACGTGTTGTCTCTGTTGTTTAGTTTTCTTTAGTTGACGCAGCAGTTGCTTCCCTACTGCTTATACCGTGTCTCATTTTACCTCTGTTATTCCTCTTCTCCCTCTCCCCCTACCCTCTCCTTGTGTGTCATTTTGTAGCTCTCTCTGACCGGCTTATCTCTTTTATTTCTCCAAAGGCAATCCATACGACCGTGGTGGGAGCACGTAATGACCGTCCCGGACGCCTCGAAACATCCCTCCGATTTGTAAGTGATGGCAGAACTACACATAGCCTCCTTTAATGCTAAAGGATTAAATACCCCAGAAAAACGCGCCCAAATACTGCATCATCTGCACAAAAAGAAAGTACATATAGCGTGCTTCCAAGAAACCCATTTTAAATCTGGCCATGCCCCGAACATTAAACACAAGCACTACACACAATGGCACTTCGCTAATAACCCCGAGTCGCGGTCCAAAGGCGTGGCCATCGCTATACATCGCTCGCTTGCTTGCTCGGTCATACAGGCCACCGTTGATCCGGACGCGCGATATATAATAGTTTCCCTTTCCATAGCAGGACATGAGTTTACTATCATCAATGCATACGCCCCTAACCAAGGCCAGACAAGCTTTTTAGTGGAGCTGGTCGATCTGGCACTACCCCTGATCCGGGGGACTGTTGTGTTATGCGGGGATCTGAACATGACTCTGGACCCCACCTTGGATAATTCTACAGGCCGGTCCAGACTCTCCTACTCCTCTATCAAGAGGGTCAAAAAAGCGTTCCTGCAACTCCAGCTATGCGATGCGTGGCGGACATTGCACCCCACGGATCGCGACTACAGTTTTTACTCGACCCCGCATGACACATACAGTCGCCTGGACTATGTATTGATCCAACACAGCGCCCTGTCCTGGTTGACCTCCTCTACAATAGGTAACATCCTCTGGTCGGACCACGCCCCGGTTCTATGCTCCCTGCAGCTGCCCAACCTAACCAGATCGGCCTGGTCTTGGAGGCTAAACGAATCACTTCTCACTGATCTAGCCTGTGTTTCAGACCTTATCCATAACGGATTTCCTCCAAGACCACGCCGAGGACAACACTGCCCCTTACGTTAAGTGGGAAGCACTTAAATGCGTCCTCCGAGGAGTACTTATAAAAAAGGGGGCACAGCTGAAAAAGGACAGAGCGCTCAAACTCTCCTGAGCACTCCAGACAGTTTCTCGGCTTGAACTGGCTCACAAACGGGCACTCTCTGTACCAATTCTCAGGGACCTGCAAGCAGCTAGGCTTGAAGTCAAGGGCTTGCTTGAAGCCTCATGGGGGAGAGCACTCCAGGTATGCAGAAGTCGTTTCTACGAATATGGCAACAAGAGTGGCCGGATGTTAGCCAGGTCACTGAGAGCGCGTATGGCCCATTGCCATATACCCTCTATTAAAACCGGAACTAACTCCATTGCTCACACCACTCGTGACATAGTAGATCAATTTCGCTCGTACTATTTGCAATTATATCACCTCCCGCCGCCATCTTCTTCTAATCCCCCTCCCTCGCCGTTTCCTACCCTCGCGGCGGAAACCATTGCTTCGCTAGAGGAGCCATTCTCCGACATTGAACTAGCCGCGGTAATCTAAGATCTACCGGGTGCCAAGAGTCCGGGCCCAGACGGCTTTACGGCCAAATTTTACAAAGATCTCCAGTCCCACCTAGCCCCGCTTCTTCTACCTGCATTTAACTCTATATCTCCAGACACTCCCTTTCCCATGCACTCCACATTGGCCCACATTGTAGTCATCCCCAAGCCTGGCAAGGACCCTCAACTATGCAACAGTTACCGTCCCATTTCCCTCCTGAACGTCGACCTAAAAATCTATTCTAAAATCCTGGCCAATCGCCTCAACACCCTATTACCAACCTTAATTCACTCGGACCAGGTTGGGTTTGTGCCGGGGAGGGAAGCCAGGGATAATAACATCAAGACCATAGACATCATGCATTACGCTCGTTCACAAAAGATCCCTTTAATGATCTTATCCTTAGATGCCGAAAAGGCCTTTGATAGAATCTCCTGGTCCTCCCTGGCACAAACCCTCCGTGATGTTGGCTTGGGCGCAGTGTTTTTCTCTAAAATAATGGCCCTCTACCATGCCCCGACGGCCCAATTAAAAATTAATGGACTGCTCTCAGACCCATTTACCATACACAATGGCACTCGCCAGGGCTGCCCTCTGTCCCCCCTCCTCTACGCCCTGGTGATGGAATACCTATTGGCCTCCATCAGAGCGGACCCGAACATCCACGGCGTCACTGTGGGTAGTACAGATTACAAATGTTCGGCTTTCGCTGATGACCTCCTGGTCTACGTCACCGACCCCCTAATCTCCCTACCCTCTTTGATGACCCGATGGTCGGACTTTAGCGCGTGGTCCAATTTCAAATTAAACCTAGCCAAATCAGAAGCCCTCAATGTTTCTTTAGCCCCTCAACTAGTTTTATCTCTGCAAACGTCCTTTCCTTTTCTTTGGCCTCTTGCGGGTATTACGTACCTTGGTATTAAACTCCCCCCCGACCTCTCTTCCCTTTTCTCAGCCAACTTTAGCTCTCTTCTCTCTCAGTTTCGTAAAGACCTAGAACACTGGGATCGCCCTGAATTTTCCTGGTTTGGCAGAGTCAGCATAATTAAGATGAATCTGCTGCCCCGGCTCTTGTACCTACTGCAAACCATCCCGATCTCCATCCCTTCTTCATTTTTCCACCAAATTCAAAGATGTTTTGGGTCTTTTGTCTGGGCCTCCCGGCACCCTCGTCTTAGCAGGCTGACTCTTACAAGACCCAAACTTGGAGGGGGTGCGGGCCTCCCGGACTGCCGTTTATATTATTTGGCGTGTGTCCATGCTAGAATCCTAGACATGATCCATAATGAAAGCTCAAAATTGTGGGTCCGCCTGGCCCAAGCGCTTGCCTCCAAATCTTTAGCCACGCTCCCATGGACGTGGTCCCCCACACTATCTGATACCTGCGCTATGTCCTACGCCACCCGTCACACGCTCGCGTCCCTCCAGACGAGTAGGTCCACCTCTCCCCTAATTGACCCCCTAGGCCCTCTACTGCCGATAACTGACCACCCGGAGTTCCCTCCTGGAGCCTCCCCTGCTCTCTTCCTGGGATTCTCCAAGCGTAATCCTTTGAGATTCGCCCAGGTATTAGACAAGGGCGCTTTCAAACCCCTATCTGCCATCCTCCCCGCTGATACCCCAGTCGCGAGAGCACCGTTCGCTTATATGCAACTCACCCACTTCCATTCTACTGTCGCTAGGGGTAAACATCTCTCCCGTCCCCTTACGGACTTTGAACGCCTATGTCGGGCCTCCTCCCCTCCGACACACGCTATCTCAACTATATATGGGATCCTACTCTCTGCCAGATCTGAGGACCTCCCCCCTTTCTGTGGGAAATGGGAAAGAGAGATCGGAAAGCAATTTACCATGGAACAATGGTCCCGCTGCTTCTTCCTCACACACAAGACGTCTATTGCGACGAAGGCGCAGGAGACATGTTATAAAATTTTGTCAAGATGGTATAGGGTCCCTGTGCTCTTGCATAGCTGGTTTCCCTCGGTTCCAGATGTGTGTTGGAGATGACCATGGTACATATATGGTGGGGGTGCCCCAACCTTCAAACATTTTGGAGGGCGGTTTTATCCCTCATTTCTGAGATCACGGGTGTTGTCATCCCCAATACCCCGGAGTCTGTTTTGCTGTTTATGTTTCCCATGGCCCAGCAGAAATACAAACGCTCCCTCGCCCGCCACTTGCTACAAGCAGCTAAAACCGTAATCCCCAGACACTGGCGTTCAGCAGACGTTCCGTCTCTGGAAGAATGGTTTAAGGAGATCACCCATACTCAACATATGGAGGACCTCCTCTCGCTCACACCGAAGGCGATCTCAACTTACACCTCCACCTGGTATGCCTGGATGGATTTCATAGCCTCGTCCCGCTACAGGACAGTCAGCCTGACACAGCCGTAATCAGTGGCCTTCTCCTCTCCTTCCCCCCTCCCCCCCCCCCTCCCCTCCTGGTGAGATCCACCCATGAGTGGCGTGGTTCCGAGGCGTCCGGGCTCCCTACTCCCGCTCATCATTCACCACCCGGATATGGATTGCATGTAAGTAACTATTCTCTTAGCATCTTCATTTGTTTTCCCCTTCTCCCCCCTCCCTGCTTTCCCCCATGTCTCCCTCTCTTGTCCGCCTGAGTTTGGTTTATTGAGTTCTTTTTCTTTATTTAGCCGAATGCTGGTTTACGATTGATTGCTTGTCAGCACAGAGCCTGTCTACTGGTTGACTGACGGCTTATTGCACTTGTTGTTATCATATGCCGTTGCAGTTGTCTGCACCTTAATTTGTTTTCACTTTTCTAGTTGCATACTCACCAAGCATCCGATATGCCTGTTATTCTTATCTTTGGATTTTGTGTTTTGACCGTGCTTTTCTACTCTACTGTTTGTACTTTTCTATTATGAAAACTCTTTAATAAATACTTGAATATGAAAAAAAAAAAAAATGTGAAGCCGTCCCATACTTATTTTGGCTGCTGTATGTCCTACAGGAAATGTTTTATTTTTGGTCTGACACAGTGCTCTCTGCTGACATCTTTGGCAGAGACAGGAACTATCTAGAGCAGGAGAGGTTTTCTATGGAGATTAATAGAAAACCGTGACAAAGTTCCTGTCTCGGCCAAAGAGGTCAGCAAAGAACACTGTGTCAGACTGAAAATAAAACATTTCCTGCAGGACATACAGCAGCTAATAAGTATGGGAAGACTGGAGATTTTTAATAGAAGTAAATTACAAATCTATATAACTTACTGACACCAATTCATTTGAATAAAAAAGATTTTCGCTGGACAGCCCCTTAACACAAAACACTGGCGCGATCAGGGGACATCAGAGACTACCTACATTTTAATGGGCGTGTGTTGGAACCCAGGGAGGGCGTATACCATTCTGAGCCCTGTGACAAGTGCCACAGTAGTACTGCAACAACTGCCCTTGCTAACAACAACTGGCCCCCCCTGGCTTACCACATATATACTATGGGGGGAATTTATGAAGACCGGCGTACTCATACACTGGTCTTATATTTGGCCCCACCCCTTTTTCCACAGTTAGATTCACTAAGAGGCGCATGCCAGTAAATCCGGCAAGCCGGGCGCCTGAACCTGTGACTGCTTCTAGCAGGTGTAGATTTGGATCATGATTTACACCTGCAAGCATCATGATAAATGATAAGGATAAATTCTGTGCACATCATTCTGAAAAAAAAAAATAATAATTTCTTGATGCACATTGCATTGCTAATTTGCTAGACAGTTTGACATTCAGGGAACTAGGAAAGCTGTGTGCAGCAAACATCACAAAGCCACTAAAACAGAATACATAGATAAATTATTTAAAAACATATCACTGTCAGACTTCATAAATATGATGAATAGGCAGAACTTGCGGTAAACGGTTCCACTAGATTTTACTGAAACATTGAAAATTGGTGTCTATTCCAAACAAATGACACAACTAGCAAGCCTAACGCCATAATAAGTATCAATAAACACAGGCAAATTCCCTGACTGTTCCTATAGAGATGAGGCGCTGCCTCGCTTCTGAATCATACCTTAAAGCGTGTTTTATGAAGCATGGACCCTGCGCTGCTTCACAGATGGCATTATGTAAGCCATGAGGCTCACAACTCTGCTGCTTATGGGCAGGAATGCAACGGCCAAGTGATGGGATCATTTATTAAGCTGGTATTATATTGAGGCCAATGGGGTTGAGGTTTCTAAACCTGAAATGAGAGACTATGGATACAACTACAGTGGGTAGGCTCCAGCCCTATTGGATCAGAATAGGTTTTCTTGCACATAAAGGACCCAGTGTGGCCGTATGCATAGTTACCCAAACTTCTGGCAGCAGGAGCGACTGCACGGGATTGCTTTATTAAAGAGACACCATGGCTGGCCATGTACAGTAGGTGTTGTTACTGCTGTTATAGTGGCGTCTTGACTGTATGTTGTAGTGGTACATTGGCTGGTTTGATAAAGGGGTAAAAAAAACTACACTTGTGAAATATTTATAGAGGCTCTCCAATGCTCTCTTTTGTGGCGACTTCTTAAGGTTTAAAACAGTTACTCACCCAAAAGTTTTTTCTTTCAAATCAACTGGGGCCAGAAAGCGCCAGAGATTTATAATTTACTTCTATAAAAAAAAAGTACTTATCAGCTGCTGTATGTCCTGAAGGGAGTGGTGTATTCTCTCCAGTCTGATACAGTGCTCTCTGCTGCCACCTCTGTCCATGTCAGAAAATAGAGTAGTAGCAAATCCCTAAAGAAAACCTCTCCTGCTCTCTACACTGTAAAAAATACAACTTCCTACAGGACATACAGCAGCTGATAAGTCCTGGAAGACTTGAGATTTATTTAATAGAAGTAAATTACAAATCTCTGGCACAAGTTGATTTAAAAGAAGAATTTTTTGGTGACTAACCCCTTTAAACCTGTAGGTAGAGCTTGTGCCGATTGATTTAGAGATGCTCGAAAACTACCTGTTATGCTAGCCAAGGAAAATACCCCCCTGCCTTATGGTGCGTTTACACAGGCAGATTTATCTGACAGATTTTGGAAGCCAAAGCCAGAAAGGGATTTAAAAAGAGGAGAAGTCTCAGTCTTTCCTTTATGACCTGTTCCCTGTTTATAGTCTGTTTCTGGTTTTGGCTTCAAAGATCTGTCAGATAAATCTGCCTGTGTAAACGCACCGTAAGTCACAGATTGACAGAGTAGACAGCTCCATACGCTGACCCTGGAAGTGCTGCACAGTGGGATCTGAGCTCCATGATAACAATGGTATTAGAGGAGTGGGGAACATATGTATAGTTTATTTTTCGCCTGTCTGGGCAAAGTTATGAAAAATATATATTTTCCAGAATATCCCTTTAACATAGAAGCCCTGATACTTGGTTCTGGAACCTTCCAACTGCTTCTGGCCTGTTAAAGCGGCAGGGCACAAAAAATATACACGCCATATTAGTGCAATGTACATATATGAAACAATATAACAATATCCCTACACTAAGGAAACTTCCAGTGGAAGAGAGTGCACAGCTTGCCACCTTGACAAGCCTTTCTATCACTTCTACACTGCTAGTCTAGTGGCAGTCCACAGTCTGCACTATAACGTCTAGACATCTCATCATAAATGTGCTTACTATTTTCAAAGGGGTAAAAATGCCCCCCCACACACACACACACACACACACATACACACACACAGAGATATCCCTATCCAGCCCTACAATCGAAAAGGGCAATAAGATCTAATGTGATGGTGACATAATTTTTTCTAGGAATCCACGCAAAGCTCATCTTCGGGAACACATCTGGGCAACAGAGCTGCAAAAATGTCTGCGGTGAAACAAACATGTTGTGAATCATGGGGGCGGGTGACTGTAGATTATCATTGTCATAGGAAGAGACCACTGGGCAAAAACAAACAAGAAATGTTGATGACGGTGAGACCTGGTTAATAGAGAATACAGCTGGGTGGCTCTCACAATGGGGTTGTCCTATGAATATAAGTAAGTTTGGTGGGATAGCCTCTATATGGCTTAGATAAGCTGCTTTAACAAACAGTATGGCTTGGTTCACACACAGTATACTTTTTTTTGCAACTGGATCCTGCACTATGGAATAGAACAGAGGTATGTGCTATTCCATCCAGCAAATAAGCTGAAGCCTAAATGGACACCACCTCATGGTGGGCAAAACATGAAGTGGCCCCTTCCAGGTGATGGGGATGTAAGGATTCGCTAGTCCTATAGTCAGGGTATTCCCCAACACATACGGAAAACATACTTTGTAAATATGATATGAAACTGGCTGCATGACTGACTACGTTACAGTTGCTCGAAACCAGAGTTTTGGCCGCCGTATTTTGTTTCCATTTTTTTATCACCTTCTAAGAGCCATAATATTTTTCCATCAACAGAGCTGTAAGGGATTTATATTTGGTGGGACAAGTTGTACTTTCTAACCCCTTAAGGACCGGACCAATTTCGATTTTTGCGTCTTCGCTTTTTCCTCCTTGTGCTTAAAAGGCCATAGCACTGGCATTTTTCCACCTAAAAACCCACATGAGCCATTTTTTGTGCCACTAATTGTACTTTGCAATGACAGGCTGAATTTTTTCATAAAGTACACTGCGAAACCAGAAAAAAATGCGCAATTTTGCACTTTGGGATTGTTTGTCGCTTACGCCGTTTACCGTTCGAGATCAGGAATGTGATTAATTAATAGTTTGGGCGATTATTTATTACATGGGAAAAGGGGGGTTATTCAGACTTTTATTAGGGGAGGGGGCTTTTTATTGACAACATCACTTTTTTTTTTTTTACTTTTACACTTATACTAGAAGCCCCCCTGGGGGACTTCTAGTATAAGCACTCTGATCTCTCATTGAGATCTATGCTGTATAGTAATACAGCATAGATTAATGCAGCTGAAAGCATCCCAGTGCCGAGCCGGGATCAGCGCCATTTTGGCGGAGGCCCCCGGCAGGTAAAAGACACGGAGATCGCTCCTCAGCAAGTAATCGAATACAGCTGTCAACTTTAACAGCTGCATCTGATTACTTGATTAGCGGGCATGGCGATTGGACCGTGCCCGCTAATAGCCGTGGCCCCCGGCTACATGCCGCACCGCGGTCGTTAAGGGGTTAATTGGACTCTTCATTTTACTATATGATGAATTACGCCAAGCGTTAAAAATGATATATAAACTATTTTGCCCATCAATATAATTACAACTATATAAAAATTTTTTGCAACTTTTTTTTTTTATGTTTAATCCTTTCCAACTCCAGGATGTATTACTTACCAGTATTGTCATAGCAGAAAGGTCGTGCTGATGGCTGTTCGGTCAGTAAGGGCCCTATTCCACGGGACGATTATCGCTCACATAATCGTTAACGGAAAACGATCCAAACGACCGCTATTTGGCAGCTAGACGTGAAATCGTTCACCCATTTACATGGAACGATAATTGTTACTTATGATCGTTATTGCGGTCGTCTTGTCGTCGCCATTGCGTTCGTCGCTATTGCGTTCGTCACTACTGCGAACGACTGAACAATGTCTTATTCAATGCAAACGATTTGCGAACGAGCAACGATAAAATTAGGTCCAGGTCTTATTAAACGATCAAAGATTTCTCGTTCGGTCGTTAATCGTTAACTGCTATTCAACCGAACGATTATCGATTAGATTCAAACGACTTAACGATAATCTGAATGATAATCGTCCTGTGGAAAAGGGCCCTAAGACACGTGGTACCTTTCATATATCCAGCTATGTTTCCAGAATGTAGAAAAATGCTTTTATTCTATAGTATAAAGAGTCAAAGAGGCGTTCCTGAACCGCTGATAAGCAGCAAGCTGTAACACCTGCCTATTTTCCATTACCATTCTACAAACTTGGATGATACAGAATCTCACATATTACTACCGCAGGGAGTTCGTAAAGTTCTGCTTGTAACTGTTAAATGTATAATGTTCAAGATAGAAAAAGACCGGCACAGCAAGCTAATAACAACACTTATGGGGAGCACTATGTGCTTAGCTGGACTTCATATACAGACCAATTGTTCATTCACGAGTGGGGTGCTCAGCTCTATGGTAGCTTTGGAAAATAGTCACAATTCATACATAGAAAAGTAGAAATGAAGCGGCACTCACCACTGTATACGTGCAAAAAAATCGGTGCTTTTTTATTCGTCCATAAATGGCAAACAAATTTTCTTAGCAGGTAAGACGCCAACACTTCATGATGATAACAGGTGACAGCTGTTTCGCTTTACTAAGCTTCTACAGACCTGCCTCTCTCGTTCACGTCACTTCAGATATACCTGGATACTCCTCCTATCCTAGTCACGTGAGCGGGATCAGCTTACAATATACATAAATCGTGCATAATGTGATTTAAAAACAATGTAACATCCTAGCTAATGTGTTTTATTAAATATTTACAAAAATACACTTAAATCTACTCTGTCATTTAGCCCTAGGTTTCCCTGGGCATTGGTTTTCAAAATCCAATGTGCTTCCAACTGCATAAGACGTTTACGTCTATTCGGTCCCGGTTTTGCTCGTTCAATGCCACAAAAAGACAATACATTTTAGTTATTTCTATGATCGTCCCTCACATGATCTATTAGTCTACGTGACCCCTCACCCGTTCTAAGGGAACGTATGTGTTCACGGAACCTAGTGTGAACTGGGCGTATAGTGTTACCTATATAAAACCTCCCACATTCACACCAGATTACGTACACTACAAAATTAGTACGGCAGCAGATGAAGTCCTTTATTTTGACTTCTATCCCCCCTATATTTAGGTATTTATTCGGCAAAAATTGGGGACACCAATTACAATTGCCACATTTGTGATTTCCTATCGGGGTCATTTTATCTAACCAGTTAGTTTTTTGTTTTTTATATCTGCTGTTCACCAAAATGTCTTTTAGATTTTTACTTCTTTTGAACGTTATTATAGGTTTGTACTTCCCTATATCTTCTAGTGACGGGTCACTCTCGATTAAATACCAATATTTTTGGATAGTTTTTTTTATTTTTTCTGACATAATACCAAACTGGAAAACGAAAGTAAAGCGTTCTGTTTTTTTATTTTTACTATCTTTTTTGGGTGTTGGAACTGTTTTCTGATTTTTTATTTTTTGTGCTTTTTTTAGGGCTTTGTCTAATACTTTACTGGGGTAACCTCTATTGATGAATCTATTATACAATTCCTTCGCTTGCTGAGAGAAACCTTCTTCCGTGCTATTTATTCTGCGGAGACGTAAAAATTGGCTATAAGGTATAGACTGTTTCATATGCAGTGGGTGATTACTATTGTAATGTAATAATGTATTGCATGCTGTGTTTTTTCTATACCCATAAGTAACGATGTTATTGTTCTCTATTTTGACTAGTACGTCTAGGAATTCCAATTCCAATGGTCCTACTTTACTAGTGAATCGCATATTCATTGCATTATCGTTGTTTAAGTAGCTTACAAAGTTGTCAAATTCCACCCTAGAACCTCTCCAAATGATGAACACATCGTCCACAAATCTAACATAATTTTTTATATGTCTAAGGAATGGGTTTGAAGGTCCAAAGACATAACGCCTTTCAAACAATGCAATAAATAGATTGGCGAACGTGCACGCAGTGGGCGTGCCCATCGCCGTACCATGTCTTTGGCTATACCATGTGTCGTTGAACTGAAAGGCGTTATGTCTTAAGATGAACTCTAAAGAGTCGCACACAAAGTTGACAAAATCGTCACCTTTGTCACTTTCCTGTAAAATTTCTCTGATTGCCTGCACACCGAGGTCTTGGGGGATCCTCGTGTACAGGCTTTCAATGTCAATAGATGTTAAAATACAACCATCTTCCCACTCCATTTCTCCCAATACTCTTAGGAACTCATTAGTGTCCTTCACGAGAGCTGGGACACTGTCGAGGAGTGGCCTTAATAACCAGTCTACATATTTTGAAATATATTCCTGCTATACCTGCTAAGAAAATTTGTTTGCCATTTATGGACGAATAAAAAAGCACCGATTTTTTTGCACGTATACAGTGGTGAGTGCCGCTTCATTTCTACTTTTCTATGTATGAATTGTAACTGTTAAATGTATATTACGCCACTGGATTGAAGAATCTATCCCTACTATTTCTGAAGTCAAAGATACTATTATACGCCTCCTCCATTAGGAAAAAATTAATGCATTACATAGTCCGAATTCATCCCTACAAATATTTTTTTTAAAATGGAGGTTAGTAATAACTGAACTATTATCTCCCACTGATATTATCACCTTCATGTCTAGTTACAAAAATACTAAATGGTATATGGAAGCTGACGCTACCAATACATTGGGAAAACTTAAAATCCCCACATCTAGTACTTGAATAGTCATTATTCATCGAGCTTCTATCTCTGACTTCAGAAGGGGGGGGTGGCGGACTGGTCGCGTGTTTTATGTTGTTTGATACGTCCTTTTGATTCTTTTTCTCATTTGTCTTTTTTGTCTTTGTCTTGTCCCTTAATCTAGTATTTCTTCGTGTATTTACTTTTATTATTAAATATATAGAAGTTATTATCTTTATAGAGTTTCTAGTGCTATTTTCTCTAAGGCATATTAAAGATGTTATTTATATGCATTCGTTAAAATCCTGTAACTACAACCACCATTTTCTGGTACCTTTGCAAATACTCTCCGGACACCACTCTTGGACATTTTATTTCTACTGTTTACTCAGTTGTACTGTAATATTTTCTTATATCTTATGATATTTATAATATGTATCATTTTATTTCATAACGCATAAGATAATGTGCAATTATATTATCTATGTTAAAATGCTGAAATTCAATAAAATATTGAATAATAGAAGAAAAAGAAAAAAAAAACAAAAAAAAAAACACCTGCTTATTTCCCTCTCCCATACCTGATCCTGCTTGGGCCTCTTTCAGACACATTTATCAATTGCACACCTGGAAACAGGTAAATCATGGCAGAAATCTGCACCTGCTGAGCAGGAGGTAGGCAGGCAGGCGCCTCCTATTAAATCCTTGGGGGTGAATGTGGATGGGGTGTAATTTAAGACCAGTGTACGATCAAGCTGGTCTTAAAGGGGTTATCCAGCGCTACAAAAACATGGCCACTTTCCCCCTACTGTTGTCTACAGTTTGGGTGGGGTTTTGAAACTCAGTTCCATTGAAGTAAATGGAGCTTAATTGCAAACCGCACCTGAACTGGAGACAACAGTAGGGGGAAAAGTGGCCATGTTTTTGTAGCGCTGGATAACCCCTTTCGTAAATGTCCTCCTTTGATTCCTTTTTGTGTTAGAGAATAAAAGCATTTTTCTACATTCTGGAAACACAGGTGGATATATGCAATGTACCAGGTGGCTCCTTATCTTAACAGGGTCTAACAGTGTCAGCAGTTTGGAATGTAATTAACAGCTAACAGATTACCTTCAATGCTCTAATGCTGCGTTTACACGGAACGATTATCGTGCGAATTCGCGTGATAACGATCAAATTCGAAAGATAATCGTACGTGTAAACGCAGCGAACGATCAAACGACGAGCGAGAAAACGTTCATTTTGATCTTTCAACAACTTCTCAAATCGTCGTTGATCGCTTGCAAAAAATTAGCAGATCATTCCGTGTGAACAGTCGTTCGCCGATTTAACCAATGTGTGAGATAGGCTTAAGCGATCGCAAAACAAATTTTCCGTACGATGTATCGTACCGTCTAAACGCTGATCGTTATGAAAAAAAAAACGTTACTCCAACAGCGTTAATCGTACGATCGGGAAAATTATTGTTACGTGTAAACGTAGCATAAAACATACTAGTAAAGACCCTATTATATGAAGCGATTATCAGCTGTATTCGGCCGATATCAGCCGTTACGGATGATAATCGCCTCATGTAATAGAAGACAACGATAAGTCGACATGCATGATGTCGGCTGATTGTTGTCGTTCACTATCTTTAGACGTGTAAAAGGAGCGGTGGCAGCAGACCGCAGCTATCTTCTATGAGCTGCACGGAAGATCTAGCGATCACCTGGGCAGACCCACAATGCGATTGCATTCTGCAAAAAAAAACAAGCCATGACACAACTCAAGAAAAACATTATGGCTTTTAGAATATAGTGATGTTAAAAAGTTTTCTTTTTATTGTATAAGAGTAACAAAACATAAAAAGAAATATATCAATTGGGTATAGCCATAATCGAAAAGACCCATGATAACCTCTAATTTATATAGTGAAAATTAAATAAAAAACAATGACAGAATTACTTTTTTTCACCTCACCTCCCTGAAAAATCGCTACAAAAGCTGATCAAATTCTCAATAAAACTTACAGTTTATACCACAAAATCCAAGCCCTCACACAAATCCAATTAATCAAACAAAAAGATTTACAAAATTACAAAATATTGCAACACAAAAAGCAAAGTTTTTTTTTTTGTTTGTAGTCAGTTTTCATGTGACTTTACCTTGTACATAACATTATGTTTTTGTTGGTTTCATTCAGTATAATCTATATATGCTCTAGGCAGAGAATACATTTTTGTCACTCACATTCCATACAGCTTAGCTGTTCTCTGGGAAAAAAACAGTTTGAGGTCAAGACAGCACAACATATGAATGCCTGTGGGAACAGCAGCGTATTAACCAAATAATGCTTTCAATAAGAAGAGAGTGGCCCTTTAAAGGTGAAGTCTGGATGGGAAGTAAAAAATCATTATGGGCAGGGGGTGGGGAATAAAAAGTTATAGTCACCTGTCCCGGTGCCTGCGCAGCGCTGCGTCCTGCACCTGGATCCTGCTGGCTACTTCAAAGCAAGGCTGATGAGTTCCCCACTCAGCCAATCAGTGACTGTGCAGGTTAAATCCCACCAGTCTGTTACATGCAACCTGGGTCATGATGATGACAAGATGACAGCCGTCGGTGTCCAGGAGATCTGTGATGCGGTGCAGCATGGGCACTGTGAGCGGTAAGCATAGTTTTTTATTTTATTTTCCCCCCACTCCCTGCCCGTTATGATTTTTTACCACAACCCCCCTCCCCCAAACTCCCCCCCACACACACACCGGACTTTTCCTTTAACGGAAACTAAACCTGTAACTGTATGTTACATATCAGTCTAGACCAGGGATGTCAAACTCAAATACGCAGTGGGCCAAAATTGAAAATTTGGAAAAAGTCGCGGGCCAACCTTGATAATTATTGAAGCGCGAATGTAGCATGCGATGTTCCTGGCACTGTCAGAGTAGCGCTCACTATTCTTGGCACTGTCAATGGTGTGAGTCTTCCAGCCTTGTGCACTATGATAAATGACATGATAAATAGCTATGATATGATTAAACCCAAACCCATGTAATAGCCACCCCCCCCCCAATATTCCCCCATGTTGTAGCCAACCTAACCAAAATTGCCCCATATATTAGCCAGCCTTCCCAAGAGTGCCTTTACAGTAGCCAGCGCCCCAAGTGTCCCATATAGTAGCCAGCCCTCCTCAATATTATCATATAGTAGCCATCCCTCCCCCGTAGTCTCATAGTAGCCAGCCCTCCCCCCGTAGTCTCATAGTAGCCAGCTCTCCCCCGGTAGTCTCATATAGTAGCCAGCCCTCTCCAGTAGTCTCATATAGTAGCCAGCCCTCCCCCGGTAGTCCCATATAGTAGCCAGCCCTCCCCCGGTAGTCTCATATAGTAGCCAGCCCTCCCCCGGTAGTCTCAAATAGTAGCCAGCCCTCCCCAGTAGTCTCATAGTAGCCAGCCCTCCCCCGGTAGTCTCATATAGTAGCCAGCCCTCTCCAGTAGTCTCATATAGTAGCCAGCCCTCCCCTGGTAGTCTCATATAGTAGCCAGCCCTCCCCAGTAGTCTCATATGGTAACCAGCCCTCCCCCGTAGTTTCATATAGTAGCCAGCCCTCCCCCATAGTCTCTTATAAAGTAGCCAGCCTTTCCCCATAGTCTCTTATATAGTAACCAGCCCTCCCTGTAGTCTCATATAGTAGCCAGCCTTCCCAATAGTGCCCAAATAGTAGCCAGCTCTGCAAATGTTCCATATAGTAGCGTCTTTTATAGTAGCAAGCCCTCCCCCATAGTCTCTTATATAGTAGACAGCCCTCCCCATAGTCTTTTATGTAGTAGCCAGCCCTCCCCCACAGTCTCTCATATAGTAGTTAGGCCTCCCCCATAGTCCATATAGTAGCCAGCCCTCCCCCATAGTCTCTCATATAGTAGCCAGCCCTCCCCCATAGTCTCTTATATAGTAGCCATGGCAGGCCAGATGAAATTCAAACCCTGAATTGCCTGGCGGGCCAAAAATAATGGTACCACGGGCCAGATTTGGCCTGCGGGCCAGAGTTTGACATGACTGGTCTAGACAATGAGCCACGACTAACTACAATAAGGATATGTGCACACTATGGAATCCGAGCAGATCACCCACCGTTGATTCTGCAGCTCACCCCCGCTCACGGCCGTGCGCATCCCTGCCTGTGCCATAGACAGATGGCGGAATCTGTCCCAACCATAGAATGGAGTCTATGTTACGGGCAGATTCCGTAATGTGCACATACCCTAACAGAAGTTAAACCTGCCTGCCCAAAACCGTGTAATAGGGGCTTAAGATAATGAGAAGGGAAATACTAAAAGGATTGTTTGTTTCCTGGAGAGGTCATCAGTGAATCAGATTCCAAGCAAATATCCTTCTACGACTTTTCACTGGTGTTTACAGGCTATAGGGTTGGATGTAGACATAGTGTGGCGGTAATAGTGCACTAACAACAAGCACATTTAGTAAGTGCAGAATATGGTATGTAGAGATTTGCCATCCTCATTTTTATGCTTCATGGGATGTTTTAGGGCTTTATAAGTGCAGGGTAACAAGTGCCATGGCCTAAGTTCCTTTCCCCACAATAATAGACTCCTTATACTGGTTTAGGAAAGAAAGAGGTATTATAAAGAATATCCCAATCTACCCCAGTACAGTAATAATAAGCTGCTTTCCCACTAGTATTCCCACTGCTTTCCCACTGGTATTCAAATACTGAGGGTTTGGGTCACCGCAAACTGTAACTTTGCTTATCTCTAGTGTCTACTTGCAGGTAATAAAAAAAAAATTATACTTACCTAATCCTGATCCCAGAAAACAGACTTGTGAAGTCAATGTCCTCCTGGCATTGGTGGCACATGACTGACCACACTGCCATATTTACATGCTGCCGTCGTGTAACCCGCCAACCTAAACTAGCCTGTGGTCTAGACAATGGCTGGGCAGGCAGCCTGTGTGCCAGTTTCCCAGCCCCATTGCCAAACCCTAAAGACACTACTATATATTGTCTATTTTCTATAGGACTCTGTTTACCACTACATGGTTTCCCCAAAGGCCATAGGACACTGTTTATGACTATATGGTTTCACTATAGCCTGAGAGGCTTTGATGTTAGTTATGTTGTATCCTGTACTTAATATATCACTTCCAAGAATGCAAGAGCTCTAACCCAACTCAACCACATGTGGAATGTATGAAGTGGATACAGATGTTAGACCACACCACGCAACAGCAAAAATAGAGGGGCGGTCTTGTAACAATTCTTTCGCCTCAGGAAAAATGTTATACATGTCTTAAAGTGAGTCAGACTTTAAAAGAGATGGATTATTCCTCAAAATGAATATCTGCCCCTAAATATCATTTTATTTTTAAATCTAAATCAGATCATACATCTTATGGTGGTCAGAACTCTTCCCGTTGATACAGAACAGCAGATAATAATATTCCATCTCCCCGCAGCATCCGCTAAAGAGAGTTTAGGATCTTACATTACACCGGTATTCTGGAGAATAAAAATCTAATACATTGGTTTCAGAAAATGATATAGATTGGTAAAATATTTCTATAAAAAAAACTCAAGCATTTAAGTACTAATCAACTTCTAAATTTCCTGCAGGAAGTGATGTTTTCCATCCAGTCTGACACAGGGCTCTCTGCTGCCACCTCTGTCCATGTCAGGAACTGTCCAGAGCAAGAAATCCCTTTAGAATTTTTTTTTTTTTAATAGAAGTAATTAAACTTTTTTATAACTTTCTGAACCCAGTTGATATTAATAAATACTTTTTCTCTAGAGTACCTCTTTAAACTCAATGGGGACATGTATGAATGCTGATTTGCACCTTCTCCCTGGCGTACACTAGCCGTATCCCCCACTCACCCGATGGGCAGGCAGAGGAGTGCACAAGACGGAAAGGAGGTGTGGCCTCCTCCCACACCTGATTCACCATGATTTATGGTCGCAGGCGTAAATCATGGCAGAGATTTCTGCACTCGCTGTACAACAGCTGCAGGTCAGGCCAGAATCACTAAGAACATGTGTCTCTTAGTGAATCCTAAATTTGGAGATTTATGTAGAGGCGCACTGTATCTACATAATTCCCATGTGCACCAGTGTGTGCGCCAGGAAACCTACGCCAGCTCAGAGCTGGAGTAGGTTTACTGTCTATTTTATTGCGGAAAAAATGAATTAAGCAGACTCTGAGTCCGTGCTCATCTTTTCTGTGCTGATCTTTTCTGAGACCGGCCGTTCTGTGATCCGGCGGGGTCATGGAACGGCCGGTCTCATATGTAGTCTGAACATAGCCTATGGCTCTATCCATGTTTTTCAGGACTCTAACTTCTCCAGCCATCAGGAGTGAAATTCTGAGCGTTTACGTTTGAAGAATGTTGTTGGACCTGAACAGTACAGCCAGTCTGCTCAATGCTGGTCGTTATCTCTGTGTCTTAGTGGTGGTTTTGGAGCAATGAATCAGAAAAATAGAACTCATATGAAAATACATTAAGAAATGAATCATCACAGAATGCTAGACTTTAAAACTACATGATGATAAAAGGACAAGTTATACTTAAACAAAGAATCCCTACCATTCTCTATTGTTAGAGATGACTCTCTTCCTCATACTACACATCATCTTGGTATATTTCTCTTTTTACTTTCAGCCTTTGAAGAAAATATTGTGTGGGGTCACCCCCTGCTGGCAAAAGAACAATACATATAACAGTGATGACATTTATTGATTATATCCCATAGCTCTATTTAAAGAAATGGACTGGAAGTGATACAAGTACGTTTAGAGGACAAGGTACAATAGAAAATAGAATCCAGACTAAACAGGCCTAAATCTAGTTATCTAGCTTTGTATAGTTGTAGAGTCTTTTATGCCTTTTGACCACAACAGCCAATTCCTTGGTGAAGGCCAAGAGTGAAGCTGGTTGTCCTTAGTCATTATGGACAACATACAACTATAAATACATTCACATAATCTGAACGCCTTCCTTTTGAAGTATGTTCATACTAAGAGATGTATTACATGGCCCGCTCTCCGCAGCTACCCTCAATTATGGGCCGCTGCCAGTGATTGGCTGAGAAGCCTGTCACTTCAGATGCTGCGGGGAGCAGGCCAAAGCTAGCAGGACATCAGGGAGCATGGTCAGGTATGTTTTTTAATTTATTTTTACACATTCATAAGCCAAAGAAAGTATGCTGGTAGTTGTAGTTTTGAAGCAACAGGAAAGGCAAGTTGCCATAAGAAAAGAGATCAAGTGACAGGAGCTACCTGGTATTAGAAAAAGTATTTTTTTGTGAAAATCAACGCCACACCTGTCCGTTGTCTATGTCTGATATTGTTGCTCCACTTAGGCTTCATTGACACGTTCCGTAAGTTTGTCCGTAATTGTGGATCTGCAATTATGGACAAATATAGGGCCCACTGAGTTTAATTGGGCTGTCCATAGTCCGCAAAAATTGCTGCCGCAAAAAAATGCAAGCCCTTGTAAGGACCATAATTGCGTCATGGATTCTACCATAGAAGTCAATGGGAGCATCCATTTTTGTGGATCTGTAATTTTTATGGAAGAAAGATCCTTAACCTTAGCAAATCTGTAAAAAATACAAATGAGTAGTCTTACTTGCGTATGCGTATAAACTGTAATACTCAAAACAGCTTATGGTCAAGAGTGGTTCCACTTGTGAAAAAAAGGGTTTCCTTAAGAAGCACTCCCCCCAAATACTTTTATCACCCGGATGGCCTGTATGCTTACCTGCAATGACTGGCTTCCCATGGCGCGGCTTCATTCTGGAGCTACAGTGCTGTTCAAATCCTGATGGTGCTGATGTCACCGCTCTGATGAACCTCTTCTTTCCCCAGTGTTTTTGAAGACTGGAAGTCAGGGTCTTCAATGCGTCTCTATGAGAGCGCTCTCATGGGAATGTATTGAGGACTTATAGGTTCCATAGCTGCAGGCCAACCAGAGAAGATATCATGTGAGCACCAGTGGTCGTTGTGGCACGCTGCAGAAAACCAATCAAGTCACACTGCATAAAATCATTCATTGCAGGTGAATATGCATGCCATCGTGCATCGGGAGGCTGATAATAAAATATTCTGGGGGAGTGCTTCTTTAAATTATTTGCAGTGAGGCTCAGAAGATTTCTGTCTTTTATTTGGTGAATTCAGCATTATTGGAAGAACATTCAAAATGGTCGTAGAAGTGAAAGGATTACAACAGGCTCTGGGACTTCAGGGCTTTCACTTCTGTCCCAGTTAAGTTACCCAATACAGTCGGATTTATAATCACACTCAGTCTAACTTGTGTAACAGTTTAACTTATCCTTTGGGAGGCTGCAGCACAACTACGACATTACTGTAGACATGGCTGCATGAGCAGGTTGTGCTACATTCTTCTGTCATCAGATTCCAGGGCAAGGGCAGATGACAAATTGCATAATAAGCAGAATATTGAGAATACAATGTACTGTACGTATATGTAAGGAGAGGCAAGAGTGAGTGATATATTGAAAATAACATTCAACCAATTGTAATAACTCTGAGATAAGTGAAAGCCAATTTGCAGGATTTTCCCCTTTATTGATAAAAACAAGGGTATTAATTAGCTGTCTGCCAGTTCTAAAATCACTAAATATCTATTTGTTGCATGGTCTTACTTCTGTATTTCATGGTTGTGCTTCCCGGTTAAGCAGTTGCTCAGTACTACAAGTCCCAGATTGCATTGGTCCTCTCATGCCTACTCCCCTTCTCCAGCATTCCCTGCCCAAAGCTGTTACAGAACATCTCATTGTACTACAGACTATTTCAGTGAGGTAGCAGCACCTGCTGCATCACTCAACACTGTTAGTGTTGCCGCTATTCAATGAAACTGTCAGTTTTTTGTGCAGCCGCTTAGAATCCCGGCCGAAGTGTATACACTATGGGGCACATTTATTAAGTCCGACGTTTTCTGCGCCGGACTTAAAAATGTCGAGCCAAAAAACACTAGCAAGCATGCATATAAGGGCAAAGGCACACCAATATAGAAAGAATAAATATCTTTATTTAACAAATCACAAAGTATAAAGAAACAACACTTGAAAAAAGTTAAAAACACTTTAAAAAACAACACAGGAGACCATGATTGTAGTCATGTACTCAGAGCCAATAGTGGAGAAAAATCTACTCCAGAAACAAGTCTCCAACCCCCTCCAACACCAATATGTAAATGTAAGTCCCTGTGAGTCACAGAATAGTCGATCTCAAAAAACGGCACATATACAAATGAGGCGCACACATGTAAAGAAAACAATAAGAAACAAAGGTGAAAAATGTGTGTCAAGCACAACAAAACAAAACGAAGACTAACATGCGACACCTCAATGTAATATACTGCAAGAGATCAAGACAAAAAAGTGTGGACTGGACAGGAAGAAATAGAGAGGGGGGGGAAGAGGCAAGTAACCAGTGACTATGGCTCAATGATGTCCCACGCGTTCCGTCCTGCTCCCAGGACTTCCTCAGGGATGATTACAATACAGACAAGTGTTCTTTATATACATGAACATAAATTGGCAAATGGGCCACACATGAATGAAGCAGGAAAAAGCTAACGAACCTGTTGCTGACCGGTGGAGGACTCAATAGAAAATGCCGTACAAAAAATGGCCGACTAGGCGTGGGGTGTATCGTATTGCGCACGCGCGAGAGGTGTAGTTTCCAATAAGGAACTAATCAAAGGGCATGCGCATGCGCAATGATTCAAAATGATCAACTAAGGCCACCTCAGTCTCAGTCATGTCATGTGCGCGTGCGCTAACATGACGCAGGCTGCTTAACAATGCGCAAGCGCTAGAGCGAGACAGACAAAGCAATAATACATCACATGCAATACACCGCACTGCGCATGCACGAGAGGCTCCATTCATAAAAAAGAGAGACAATGGTCAAAAGTCTGCGCACGCGCAGTGATCCAGAATGATCAAAAATGATCAAGTATGGCCACCACAGTCTCAATCATAACATATACGCGTGCGCTAACATGACGCAAACTGCTAAGCAATACGCAGGCGCTAGAATGAAACAAATGAAGTAATATAGTGTCATATGTAGTATACCACACCGCGCGTGCGCGAGGTGCACCACTCACAAACAAGAGACATTGGTCGAAGGGATGTAAATGCGCGATGGCTAATGGCGATAAAAAAAGCCGCCGCAACAACAATCACGTCAAATGCGCATGCGCCAACGTAACACAGGGCACTTATCTGTACAAGGACATCCAGAGAAAATAACTGAAAAGTACGCCAATGTGTAAGGTAGAAAACCGCTATCCACACTATATTCAGATCAACAAGTGAAAATAGATAAATAAATAGGTGATATAATCCCACAGTGATTTAGTAATATTGTATCACTACAAAAAACATGATAATGAAAGTATTAAACCAGTGAATACACAAAGTAAAATAATGTACAAAAACATATTAATGAGTCAAGAAGAAATCTGTAAAAACCCCCATAATTAATGTGGTGAAAAAATGAATAAATATAAATGACTGAACCTTTAATAAATGAATAAATAAGTATCGCCCCCACCGGTCAGCAAGTGAATCCAACTAAATAAATATTAAATATAAAGGTGAAAAAATTATACGTAGAGAAAGCCTAAGAAAAAAGGAAAGTAATAATAAATTTAATACAATTATGATCGGATAGTGTGTGTACTAATGTACACTAGATAGTACTATTGGCAAAAATAACCATCAGCGAACCAGAGACAGACATGAGTGATGAAATTCAAACAGACTTCTAAAGATCCAAAGAGTTTCCTAAGATATGAGCCTTGAGTATAGTTGGTCATACGAAATGCAGTAGAGAGGACTATGCGGGTTAGGGATCTTGATTTTTCATGATGAGTTATGGCTTGTCAAAACCGTTGATTATAAATCTAAGGGCTAAGAAAGACATGATGAATAATTGAATAAAAAAAAAAAAAAAAAAAAAAAAAAAAAAAGAGTGAAAGCAAATGAAACAGAAAAAGGAGTGATAGGGGCTACAGAGAGCCAGGGAAGGTGATAGCAGATGAGAAAGGAAAAGAAGTGATAGGGGCTAAAGAAAAGATATTGTTTTCTTTACATGTGTGCGCCTCATTTGTATATGTGCCGTTTTTTGAGATCGACTATTCTGTGACTCACAGGGACTTACATTTACATATTGGTGTTGGAGGGGGTTGGAGACTTGTTTCTGGAGTAGATTTTTCTCCACTATTGGCTCTGAGTACATGACTACAATCATGGTCTCCTGTGTTGTTTTTTAAAGTGTTTTTAACTTTTTTCAAGTGTTGTTTCTTTATACTTTGTGATTTGTTAAATAAAGATATTTATTCTTTCTATATTGGTGTGCCTTTGCCCTTATATGCATGCTTGCTAGTGTTTTTTGGCTCAGTATTTTGTTTGGTATGCGGGCGTTGTGCACCCATGTCTGTTTTTGACATTTATATATTTTGAATATTTAAGAGCAGTGCATCTCCAGCCTTTGTTTCTCAGGGACTTAAAAATGTCCCCGCAGCTCCTCTGGTACGGAGATTTATGTAGAGGCGGACTGCCCATAAATCTCGTGCGTGCCGATGCGCACGGCAGAAAACCTACGCCAGCTGAGAGCTGGAGTAGGTTTTCGGCGTATCTTTAGGCGGAAACAGTGATGAATCACGCGGACTATGAGTAAAAGTGTTCTTATGCAGTTCAATAAAAGCTATTAATAACAGTGAACATCATATGGATCTGACAATCCCGATGAAAAGGAAAAGATCAAACGAGATAGATGAATATCAATGCATCCTGCAGTCCTGCACCTGGTTTATCATACAAAGTTCCTTCACAACACACATATATGGGCCCGCTCCCTTTCTGAGTTTGATGTGCGACAACACTTCTGTAAGCCAGAAGTAGTGTATGCACAGAATAGTTGTCAATCACCTTCTTCGGCCACTGCTACCAAAAATATGAATAAACTGCTTAGTAAATATGGAGGAAAATGGTAAATTTTCGAAATGCTTCAAGATGTCAAAAGCACAGAGTTCATTGACCTCTAACCTCTTGACCCCTAACCTGACAGATCTGGTTTGACCACAGGAATTAGCATCTCCATGAGATGTTTTCCCTTCAGCTTGGAATGGGCTGCTGGCCTTCAGCTATTCAAAATGCATTTGAGAAAATTATCCACAAATATCTATTTGTCAGAAAGATATGTTGTGAAATTTCTACAAAAAATACCCCCAAGTCTAATGTAGGTAAAATCCCATTGCCATAGGTCACGTTCCTTTGAAGGTGAAACCTGTGACCACAGAACCTATGTTCCCCTTTATCCCCTTAAAAATTCGCCCTGGTAGAATGTACATATTGTTGAATCTGTATTTATATTTGCATCCCTTTTGTAAAATATTTTTGAAATTTTTTTATAAAATTGTCAAAATAAAGATTTGAATAAAAAATTTTTTTGCCCTGGTAAGAAAATTTTGCAGTAAACCAGGGTAGCCAGGTGGTGTTCGCTAGGGCAGGTGGTAGTGTACCCTCTCAACTGGGCCTGAGTGGTATGTGCCCTCGCCAGGTCCCAGACACACGCCAGTTAAATGTTGGTGTAGGTACAGGTGCAGCACCAAGGAACTACATAGTCCAGGATAGACTTAACCAGTTGTAACCTTTACTTGGAAACTTCTTAAAGGGGAAGTGCAGCGCTAAACAATTATTCACAAAATAACACACATTACAAAGGTATACAACTTTGTAATGTATGTTATGTATGTGAATGGCCCCCATCCCTGTGTTTCCCCCCACCCACGCTAGACCCGGAAGTGTGGTGCATTATACTCACCACATCTCGCGTCGACCCCTGTCCACCATATTGGTACAATGACGTAGTCTTCGGGAGGCCGGCCGAACCGCTCCATCCGTCTCTCATGCCGGCCCCCCTCTGCCGCTCCATAAATGTGTTCAGCCGCGATTGGCTGAGCACAGTTATGCTCAGCCAATTGCGGCTGAGCTGCTGATGACGCGGCATAGGGGGGCCAGCATGAGGGACGGATGGAGCGGTTCGGCTGGCCTCCCGAAGACTACGTCATTATCCCAAGATGGCGGATGGGGGTCGACACGTGATGCGGCAAGTACAATGCACCACACTTCCGGATCTAGCGTGGGTGGGGGGAAACACGGGGAAGGGGGCCATTCACATACATAACACACATTACAAAGTTGTATAACTTTGTAATGTGTGTTATTTTTGGAATAATTGTTTAGCGCCGCACTACCCCTTTAAAGGCACAGTATACAATAAATCACAGTCCTTCTAAAAGTAAAGCAATACAGTTGTTTGAGGTTACGGTCTAAGATCCCTTGTAATAAGCTGGGTGCTTGGAATACATTTAGACTTTAGGTTTTTGGGTCACAGCTTAACGTAGGTTTACTGTGTAAAAGACTTGAGACTTTAGATAAATCACAGCTCAGCTCAGGTATACTTGAAAAAATGGTATAGGCTTGACTTAGGTGACAGTGTGCTACTTAGAAGAAGTACCTGTATCCACAGCTATGAGGATCTGCCTATTGCTGTCCGTGGGCACAGAGTCACACAAAACAAGGAACACAGGCCCCATCTACTGGGTAAAGCTAGCCATCGGGCTGAGCCCTAGGAAAACCAATCATGTTGCAGCAGAGTTCTCAAATTTAATTGCTCTTACCTAACTGCTGTCATTGGGCTCCTGTCTCAGCTATCAGGCCTCTAGGATAAGATAGACCCCCAGTGTAGATAAGTCCACCCCCCCCCCCCCCAGTTTCTTTATTTAGACATGTTCACACATTCACATTGTTACACTTCCCTTCAGCTGTGCCATGTAGTGCATAAAGAATAGTGAGACATCTAATAGTGAGAGTGCAAAACCCAGGGTGTATACACAGAATAAACAGCAGTGGGACAACCACCCTGGGACACTGGTATTTACTGCCACAGATACCTCCTGAGCCCTTAATAATTAGATATAATATCCATAAAACTCTCTGCCCGAGCATAGATAGAGCTGTGTGGCAGTACTCTCTACCCTCTCCCTCCATGATCAGTGCAGTGGAAAAAACTGAACAGTCCTCAAGCCTCTCCTTAGACCACAGTCTGTAAGAAGGGAAAACAATCTGTGAAAGAAAAGACATAGTGAGCTGTCTGTGAAAGTAAAGACACAAGGCACTCTCTGTGAAAAATGGGGCAAAGGAAGCATTATAAATGAGAAGGGGCATAAATAGCTGTAGTGTCCAAGCACATGTATGCCACTAAGTCTTTTATGCACCTGGGCAAAGTAACTCGCTCAGGTTCCCACAGTGGGATATGGTCCGAGTGTTTTCCCCACTAGGTGTCACTACTGTGTTTTCTGTATGCCTTATGTTATGCACAGCTGAAGGAAGCATTGGGTTAACTGTGTTTGTCACATGTGTGTTCTCCTATTACAGATACAGGCCTGTTTTCCCTCATTTTTCTACCTATACTCTTTCCTTTCCCTTTGCACCACACAGCCTCACCAATCACAAGTAAGCTAATTGTCTATATTTAGAGGAGAGAGATAGCAACACAGAGAGTAAGTTCCTGCTGCAGTGACGTCAGGGCCTGGCTCAGGCCAGGACCCTTGTCAGGCACCAAAAGGCTCTGAAGATCCCCTTGGTCACGCCAGGGATACTCTCAACAAGGAACAGGGCAGTATACCTGAGTTTGGTACTGACCCCAGCAGGACAAAGCTGCAGATTAAGCCTACGTATCCTGCTGTGACACACGGCTGTTCTGAAAAGTTTCAGGAAATCTGCTCAACCCAGGGCAGGGACCTGGGACCTCGTACTACCCTAATAGGACGGGTATCCCAACACTGTAGGGCATAAGGCGGTCAGATATGTGAGTATGAGTATCTTCTTCTTCTTCTCCTATCAACTATGCTTATAGAGTACACAGTTACCTTGGACAGGGCCCTCAAGATGCTCCTCTACTCTCATTTCCACAGTTACTACTTCTTTTACCTCTTGCCTGCACCTGCAGTTATTGAAGCTTTATTTTTTTGTATTGCACTGAAGAGTTTAATTAAACGGACGTTATTCTGGTTAAGCTACTAGACTGTCTGCCCGGGAGTGGGTACCAACGCCACTCCAGGTTACCGTGACAAGTGCCTATGTGACCCACACCCACCTAGCAGCTACAATACCGCTAAGGCTACTCCCGCCAACAGCACCTCTACTGCTTTGCAGCAGAACAGTCTGTGTCAATTGGGAGCATAAGGAACAGTCTGTGAGAAATGGGCTACAACAATTATCTCTTGCCCTGGAGGACCTAACAATCACGTGTTACATGTACCGTCCATTTAGATCAATAGGAACTGTGTAATACTTTATTTCTTCTGTGGTGGTGCTGTGGCATAAATGATAAATTACTCTTACAGATTACAGCTGATCTCTGGAGATCAGTTAACCGGCTTTGTGTTATTATGGATTTGGTCTGTTTTATTATCTTCAATGGCACAAACAGCAGCCAAGAAAAACAGAGATGAGGCCCAGAAAATTTCCAAGCAATGAATCTATTAGAATCAAGATGAGCAGCTCCCTGCAGCCGCCTGGAACCTGCCAACTGACGATCCGCCTGCAAATCAGCAGCGGCATCAGTGTATTGTGAAAACTGCTGGCACTAAGACTGGGTCACTCGGTGTCTTCACAGCTGGGAATTCTTGCAGACGTTCAGGAGACTTCTGAGCCAATCTCTGGGACAAGGCACAGTGGAGGCTGGAGGCTTCTCGCTCTGCCAAGTGCCATCACAAATAAAGCAATGGAATGATGAAATATATAGCAGGACTGACCTTTTAACTGGCTTTCCATAAAGCATGCAACTATGATTTATTAATGGTAATATTGTATAACTCTACTATGTGCAAAAGACTAAAAGGCTAGTAATGGCTTCAGATGTAGCAGAGCTAAGTTTACCTTTTGGCAGAAGTCATGGTGGCATCACAATGTGTTATATTTGGCTTTACATACGACTACATCTAATCCTACTGCATTAAGAGTTATCCTGATGCACAGACAATGCCGCCTCAAAGACCTACATAATAAACTGCACTCTGCTACATCTGTAAAGCTGATGTCATGTTGCAAATGTTTGATCTGATTGTCTATTGCAAGATCCTGACATTCAGATCTATTCTGTAATCTAACGCGATCCTTGTCTAGGAACCATACAGCAGGGATGGGGAACCTTCACCCCCCCAGCTGTTAAAAAACTACAATTACCATCATGCCTGGACAGCGGAATCTAAAGCTTTGGCTGTCCAAGCATGATGGGAATTGTAGTTTTGCAACAGCTGGAGGGCTGAAGGTTTCCCATCCCTGCTATACAGGATAGGTGACCTGCAGTACTACTACTCCTACCATCATTAGAGTTACCTGCTGGCCTCTAGTCACTACACACATAACCCCTGGGTCACCACAGCACTAATAACCAACCTGTGACTTACTGATTGTTGCAAACTTGCAAGGCATGCTGGGAGTTTTGCAACAACTGGAAAGCCACAGGTATGGAAGTACTTTTCTATGGGGTTAAATTGTCTTTTGTCCTTTATCTAACTTTTGCAGTTGTTCTTCATCTCCTGATGTAGCTGCCTGGTAATGGTTATAAATTACTCAGCCCTTTGGGATTGCACAGTCACCTCGCGCCAGTTCCCCTTGACCTGCTGTGACCCTGTTACAAAATACGTCTTTGGCAAAGGAAGTTCCTGAAATTTTGGCAAATGCCAGTCTGATTGCTGAATCCATCCCTGTTCATGTCATCAAGTATAAAGCATTAACTCCTACAGTCAGGATAAATCCCAGGATTTTTTAACATTGTATCTAGACATGCCGGCCAGGAGACCACACTGGGAGTTTTGCAACAGTATTTTTAGTAATTTCGTATTTCCACAAAGGATTTTACAGCTTGTCAATCAGACTTGTCAAGACAATAATATTCGCTTGCAATGGTAAATGAGTTATTCTTTTATGATTTTTTCAGTTTTTCACATTTAGGCTAGGTTCACACTATGAGGCCAGATATAGATTAACACTATGGGGGGATTTTTGAAGACCGGTAGTCTTATATTAGGCCCCGCCCCCTTTTTCCTGGCCGGCCGGGTGCCCGAATCTGCTTCCAGCAGTTGTAGATTTTGATCATGATTTACATTATTTGATTATGATTTGAGCAGGCTTAAATCATGATAATTGAGGTGCAAGAGGAGGCCACGCCTCCTCTTTGTCTCGTCATGCCCCCCCCCCCCCCCCCCCAAGCTCCCCCATCGGGCAAGCGAGGTGTACGGAAGGCGTACGCCAGGGGGAAGGGTGTGGGTGTACCTTTCATAAATGTCCCCCTATGTGAAAATGATGGCTGTCTTTCATAACAATGGCTATCATTGTGCAAATAGCATCCGTTTTTGTTTGTTTTTTTTCCCCAAAATAATAAGTGGTGTTATTTCCGCAATGACAGTCTTTGTTATGAAATACATTTTTACAAAGTGTGAACCTAGCCTCATAATGTGAACCTAGCTGCATAGAATTCAGTATAATTAAAGTGATTCAGTAAAAGGAGAGGGAGGAAAGAACAGGGTCCATTCATTTCCATGAAACCTAGGTAACTACATAATAACTGCTAAAATTGCTGCCATCATTTAGCTACTGCCTGGAGAAGGTGGATGCAGCCAGAGGACTGCCTGAAAAACTTGGATAAAGTTGTATCACAATGTTGTAACCCAATTGCCCCTTTTGACTACACTACTCTAGCAGAGGTAGTCTGCATTTTAAGGCGTACCTTAGGCAAAAACATTTGTAAGAAATCAGCAGGGCTTGTGATTGCAAGCAGTTTTGCAATGTACTATATGTTTTCTATGTTGAAATCAACATTATACATATGGCCAAAGTGTGGCACCCCATTTATCATTTGCAACTTTTTATTCACCCAAAAATTTGCTTAATTCGGGATTTGCCCTCCATTTATCATTTGCAACTTTTAAAAAAGTTGCACAAACTGGTGCAAGCCTGTGTCTGGTCAGTACTAGGTGACTTTGTTTGCAACTTTTTTTGCTATTGTTTTCAAAAATGTATGAGTATTTTTAAATTAGTCCTATTAAGCTAAGGGAAAAAAAGGAAAACAAGTCCTCTGTAGTACAATCACCTGTTTTAGACTCAGAAGTAAATGTCCCCCCATGCTCTTTGTTATGCAACAGTTCAGTCAGTATAATGTCACTGGTTACAGAGGTTTTGGTGCTGTGTGACAGGAGAACTGAACATATAATGCAGGTACCCCCAGGCTTCTCTGCTTTTGAATGTGGACGTGCAGCTGTACACATGCAGTGAAGGGAGACAATTAGTGGCCATACATATACCATTGATTTAAAAGTAGAAAACTTAAAGGGGGACTATCAGCAGGTTAGACAAATTTAACCTGCTGATAGCCCTCTATAGTCCCACGCTGTTAATCGGCGTAATCTTCGGCCAGGAGCACTGTTAGGACCACTGCCCAGCCCCCACAGCGTCTTCTGGCCTGCCCACTCCATTGATTATCAAAGGAGCGGACGGGCCGGATGACACTGTAGGGGCAGGGCAGTGCTCCTAGAAGAGCTCCCAGATTGCGCAAACTAATGGAGCGTTTACACAGAGAAATTTATCTGACAGATCTTTGAAGCCAAAGCCAGGAACAGATCATAAACAGAGAACAGTTCATAAAGGAAAGACTAAGGGTCCTATTCCACCGGACGATTATCGTTCAGATTATCGTAAAATCGTTTGAATCTAAATGATAATCGTTTGGTTGAAATGCAGTTAATGATTAACGACCGAACAAGAAATCGTTGATCGCTTTATAAGACCTGACCTATTTTTATCGTTGCTCGTTTGCAAAACATTCGCAAATCGTTCGCATTAAATAAGACGTCATTCGCAATAGATACGAACGCAATAGCGAAGAAATAGTGAAGAAAAAATTATCGCAAATACGATCATAAGTAACGATTATCGTTCCATGGAAATTAGTGAACGTTTTCAGGTCTTTTGCAATAGCGGTCGTTTGAGATCTTTAATCGTTAACAATTATGCAAACGATAATCGCCGGGTGGAATAGGGCCCTAAGATTTCTTCTCTTTTCAAATCCATTCCTGGATTGGGCTTCAAAAATCTGTACGATAAATCTCTCTGTATAAACGCAACATCACAGCACAGAGGAGGATGGTACGGTACGACAGATTATGAGTCCAGGCCTCAATAAGGGTTTACCTAGTGTCAGGCTATGTTCACACATTCATTTTAATTGCAGTGATTAATCATTTTATTGCAGTACTGCATCAGATTACCACAGTGCTGCATCAGATTACCGCAGTACTGTATCAGTTCATTGTATTTTTACTGCCATGAAACTCCAATGTGTGCAAACATACCCTCAGGAAACCGGATACAATTGCAGAAAATGCTCAGTATAGACTGACAGCAAGCAGAGATCTTACCATGATAAATCTTAGAAACACAAATCAATACAGTGGAGGTGCGGCTCCCTGCCTCATGTCAATATCTGACCTGGATGCTGGAGTTTCTATGAAGGGGCTTGTGTTGTAATAACAAATCTTTGTAGCCTCCATCTGCTCTTGATTAGACAATAATGTTTTTAGCTCCCTAGAGCGTGTTAGTAGGTTGAGCCTGACAGAACCTCGCGCCACAAATATCTCTCTGCGAGCCAAGGTGATCTCATTTTATGTTGTGATACCTTATATAACAGAGCAGCGGTCAGCCTGAGTGACCCAATAAGTTCACAATTTGTCTTCTGAAACATTCTTTTCCCCTGGAGTCTGTCCTCAGTTTATTTTCCTCCTAATATCAAATCAAAGTGTAAAAAGTTCAGCACTTTTACTCAGCTGTCCCAGAGTTCTGAATGGCATATCTATCTGGACAAATGCAGCTCATTTATCAATAGACAAATAGGTAGGTTTACCATTTAGGTTTCTAGGTAACCCTTTGCGGGACCATACTGGTCACCACCCAGCTTTTTCTGAGTGTAACGCCAATTTATGAATTTAAACATAGTCCCATATTAAAAAGAGGTGTAACTGGAACAAAAATCGAGAAAAAAAACACAATCTTTCATATCTAATTCTCCAAAAACTGTGTGGCAACTATCATAGTCATTTTTAGAGATACCACAATGGGTATCACCCAACTTTCCTAGAGCCATGAACTGCAATAAACGGCTCTGGAAATGTTCACTTTCTAACTTGACAAATGGGCCTTTCAGGACGCTAATAAATGTCCCTTTCGTATGTAATTTTTGCTATTGATTAGAGATGAACAAAGTAAATTTTTGCCAGATTTGTTTTGAAAATGAGCAAAAAAATGTCGGTCACACATGTTTTTGTGCTTTACGGGTAACTGGAGTGTCGGATTAGAGGTGTTCCAGATGAGTACAGAGAGTCTGATTAGCTGAGAGTGGGACTGTCAGAGGGTCCGATTAGTAGAGAGTTGGATTACTGGAGTGTTTGATTAGTGGAATAAAATAGCTGTTGGCTTTAATGCAAAGGGATTGCGTCTTATGCAATATAGCTGCCAGCTTTTATTTACTATATATTAACTTAAAACAGCCTATTTTCACTTTCACATTTTCAGTTTTGCATTTGTAAACGAAAAATAACTAAACTAGAATGAAAATATGCTGTATTAGGTTAATAAATAGTAAAATAGCTGATGGCTATATTGCAACATAATCCCCTTGCATTAAAACTGCCAGGTATTTTACTATATATTTACTTAATATTTATACTTAATACAGCATATTTTAGCTATTTTTTATTTACAAAAGCAAAACTGAAATAAAAATATGCTGTATTAAGTTAATAAACAGTTCTTTAAAGTTTGGTTCGCAAGTTCACAAATTCACAATAAATAAATAGGCAGGGGCAGGGGGAACATAAAAAACTATCTTAACTCACTTCTCCTCTTCCCTCTCCAGCACTGTATCGACACTCCAGGACCCCTGCTGATCAGCCAATCAGTGACTGGAGCAGGACGCCGCTGCAGTCACTGATTGGCTGAGCATGCAATCCATCAGCCGGTAAAGCATTTTCCCTTTGTCGTGACATCATCAGGACTTGGGGCAAAATGCCTTCCTACTGGGATCCCGGAGCCCGTGTAACGGCGCGGTGTGGGCACATGGAGAGGTAAGTTAGGATTCTGTATTAAGTTTCCCCCTGCCGGCTGTTGTGGCTTTCTCAAAAACAACTTCACTACCTACTTTTATACATTTTTTATTATTTTTACTTATCATTTTTTATACTTATCATACTTGGTGGGGTTTTTTTACAAGTTTTATTTTTCTTTAGTTTTTTTCCCCCCTTTTTTTTTGCATTTTTTCCATTGAGTTCTATTCACTCAATTTACACTTTACACTTTATGCTTTAGGCTATGTTCACACTACGTAAGCAACAACGGCCGTATTTGTGCAGAGGGGAACATAGCCTATTGTTCTATGGGATCCCAGCCAGAGCATATACACATCGTATACGCTCCGGCCGGGATCCCGTGCGCCGCCGCAAAGAACTGACATGTCCTTTTTCTGCGGCTGAAGGAAACACTGTCAGTTCACAGCTGCTCCGGCTGCTTTCTTCATTGTGTCCTATGGGGAGTTCTGATGCGGGCGCACTCTGATGCGCCCGCATCAGAACACTACGGCCATAAAGATCATCTTTACGGTCACTACGGCCATAAAGATCATCTTTGCAGAGACCGGCCAGTCTCTTACAGTGTGAACATAGCCTTATTGTGTGTATATACTTATTGCACGTTGTTGTTAACATGATGTATCTTGATGTATGTTTTCGCCTTTACTTTAAAGGGTATATGAAAGATATTGGTTAACCTTGGAAGTCACCCATATTTTCTAGTGTTGAACTCACACTACTTCCTTTTACATTTGTAACATTTTAACAATGGCAGCACTTGGTCATGCATGAGTTGTGGTAACTTTTTTCCACCTACATTTTGAAACCAGGTTTTGAAGAGTTAAAGGAGAAGTCCTTTGCTACAAATATTTTTGGAAGAGGCTGGGGCCAGGGGAAACATAATTACCCCAATACTCACCCATCCCCGTGCCTGTCCAGCGCCGGATCGCCGCTCTGAGACCCCTGACGGTCTCCAGGACCTTTTTCTCAGTCAATGTCACGACACGCCTATCCATCAGCAGGGTCAGGCATTTTCTTCTGAGTCGTGACATTATCACAGCTGGGGGAAAAATGGTTTCCAGCCAGGTTTCCGGACCTTCTGGCACAGCAATTTGCGGGCATGGGGAAAGATAAGTAGTTGTTCCTTATGATTTGCCCTCCCCCCCCCCCCCCCTGCCCCTGCCGGATTTTAAAATATTAAAAATCTCTAGCCTTCCCCTTTAATGCAATGCAATGCATAGATTTTCAGTGCTGTCTTCAAAAGCAAATTTTATTGACCTAAAATCTGTTAAGTTGAATGCTGAGAGTGTCTCAGAAGACCAACATGCTGCCAGCATTAGCTGCAACAAGGAGATAAGATCAGCATCACGTTATAAAATCAGGAAATGTTAGGGGTCAAAACTGGCCAAGAAAATCAGAAGATTCTGTGAATTAGTGGGGAAAGGCAACTATTTATTGATGATGACGGCCATGAATAATGATTATGATCATTATTTGCGGATGTCATCAGAGCTGTCTTTCCCATTGTTTTGGGTAGGGGGCTGCCCGAGAGTCCATGATTCATAGGGGGCCCCGTCATGACTTGTGCGAGCATAGCACCTCTGCCTGCTGCTGGCTATCAGTGCACAGATGCTGACTGCTGACTCTGGTTCTGCTGACTGCTGCTCTCCTCTAGAACAGGTAGAAAGTGTGGGGATCCCTGGGTGGGGTCAGGGCAGCATGGCCCTATCCTTACACCACGTTCACACCTGTCTTTTAGAGAGCTTTCCTGCGCTTATAGACAGGGCGCTATAAAACGGGTGGTGCTGAGGCCCAGTTCACAGCTTTCCCCAGGGGCCCAAAATAGTGTCAAGATGGCCCCTGGACAATATTAATAGATACCTGTCTTTTGCCGCTAAGATCTCATAGAGGGAACATAGCCTTAAAGTGACTCTCCACCTTTTACAATCATGTTTGTTTTGTGACCAAACATTCTGTGCCGAATAATTCTTAAAAGGGTACTCCAGCTAAAAAGTTTTCTTTCACATCAACTGACATCAGAAAGTTATATAGATTTGCAATTTACTTCTATTTTATAGAAATAGACTTTATAGATTTTATAGAAATCTCAAGTCTTTCAGTAGTTATCAGCTGCTGTATGTCCTGCAGGAAGTGATGTATTCTTTCCAGTCTGACACAGTGCTCTCTGCTGCCACTTTTTTCCATGACAGGAACTTTGAAAAGCAGGAGAGGTTTTCTATATGGATTTGCTACTGCTCTGGACAGTTCCTGTTTCATGCAGTGGAGACAAGAAAAAAAGGACCTGGGTAAGTATCCTGGCGCTGCCAAAAATTCCTTCACAAAGAGTGGAGTGTAAAAAATAAATTGGCTGATTTATTTGATAAAATCAATAAAAACTTACATAAGATAAGCAATTACGCGTTTCGGAAGTTCCATCTCCCTTCATCAGAATTTAATCTGATGAAGGGAGATGGAACTCCCGAAACGCTAATTGCTTATTTTATGTAAGTTTTTATTGATTTTATCAAATAAATCAGCCAATTTATTTTTTACACTCCACTCTTTGTGAAGGAATTTTTGGTTACTGGTTTTATCCAATAAATCGGCCTTTTTTTTCGGTCCACTCGTTGTGAAGGAATGTTTGGTAGCGCCAGGATACCTACCCAGGTCCTTTTATCTTCTCTCCACTGCATGAAACCACGGGCCCCGACACTGGAAGGCTCCTGTTTCCGGGATGCTTCGGCCAGAAGCCATTTTCTGACGCTATGAGCTACCCCAAAGCGGGATGATACACATAAAGTCCAAGGGGCTTAAAGGTGAGAGACCACCTATACTTTTATTTCAAACATCTGCATGTAACAGGATTACATCCTCCCAGCTCCTTTTTTCTTCTTGTCTTGTTCCTGTTACAGACATGGGTGATAGCAGAGAGCTCTGTGTCGGACTGGAAAGAATACACCACTTCCTGCAGGACATAAAATAGCTGATAGAATGACCTGAAAGAATATACCAGAATGGAAAGAATACATTACTTCCTGTAGGACATACAGCAGCTGATGAGTACAGGAAGACTTGAGATTTTTAAATAGAAGTAAATAACAAATCTATATAACTTTTTTTTTAAAAGCAGTTGATTTAAAATAAAAAATCGCTGAAGCGCCGGTTTAAATAAATCTTTATAGTCAGAGCTTTTATTTTCATACAGAGCTCCATTGGTGTATCAGCTGAACAGGGAGATAATCCTGGCTGCTGCACTGAGAATGGACTAAAGTGGGGAGAGTTTAGAGAAGGGAAAGCCCAGTAGTAAGGACTTACAGCATACCTCCCAACTGTCCTGGATCTGGCGGGACAGTCCCGTTTTTGGGGTCATGTCCCACAGTCCCGGGACAGCCCTCATGTGTCCCGCTATCCCACCCCACCCCCGGCCCCAAGCCTAACCTCAGTTACACTGGCAGAGCAGGAGACATCGGCTTCCTGCTCTGCCAAAACTCTTGTGGCCGAAGGAGTCATTTTGCCTCCGGCCACAAGAGGCCGCTCTCTCCCCCATAGCTCCACTGCACAAATGATGTTACTCATGCACATACAGCATGGAGAAGAGATGCTGGAGGACAGAGGAGCCCAGCTACAGAGGTGAGTATATGGGTTTTTCTGTTTTTTACTTTACAGGGGGCATTGAACACATCGGAGAGAGGAGGACTGCCTACCAGGGGGCAATGGATACCTGTGGGAGGGCTTACTACCAGGGGGAAACTACAACCCCCCAGCATGTCCTGACATCTGCATACTGCTCCACAACTACAACCCCCATCATGTCCTGACAGCTGCATACCACTCAAATATAACCCTAAGCATGTCCTGACAGATGCATACTGCTCAACTACAACTCCCAGCATGTCCTGACAGCTGCATACTGCTCCACAGCTACAACCCCCAGCATGTCCTGACAGCTGCATACTGCTCAACTACAACCCCCAACATGTCCTGACAGCTGCATACCGCTCAACTATAACCCCCAACATGTCCTGACAGCTGCACAGTGCTCAACTACTACCCCCAGCATGTCCTGACAGCTGCATACTGCTCCATGGCTTATCTACTCCATGGCTTATCTACTATAAGAGGGCACAGAGGTGGCTTATCCACTATAAGAGGGCACAGATGGCTCTTACTACTATATGAGGGCACAGAGGGATCTTACTACTATAAAAGGGCACAGAGGTGGCTTATCTACTATATGAGGGCACAGAGGGGCCTAAGTACAATTTAAAGGTCCACAGTAGACCTAAACACTACAGGGTGGCATATAGTGAGCACTGTTACAGTACGGAGCAATATATATGAGGACTTTGTGTAGATGGTGAGGATGGTGCAAAAGCAAAAAGCCTAAAATATTTGTCTGGCAGATTCTTCAGGAATGAGGTATTGCCAGGAGTGGTTTTCATGATGGACTGTACCAGATGGAGAAGAAAAGAAAAATTGAGCAATTCCGATCAGAGAAGATACCTCCCTGTGAGTCACTGAATGTAGCTGTACTGTAATCACGTATATGGTGTAAAGAGCCTGTGCACCATTTGTATCTACCTCCATATGGGTCAGTGTAGTGGAGATACTGGTCTTTGTATAGTGGATGTTATGTAGTAATGGTATGGGGGTATAAGTCACGATGTGGCGATAATATTTGTATTTATATAATGGTAATAGGTGACGTGGATATGAGGGTGTGGCTATGGGGGCGTGTTATGGGGAGGGCGTGGCTATAGGGTGCGTGGTGCATTGCCATGACTGTCCCTCTTTCCTCCCAGCAAAAGTTGGGAGGTATGCTTACAGCAGTCAAGCCAGGAATGAGTGAAGGCAACAATATGCTTTGACTGATTCAACAGTGAGGATGGACAGATTCTAAAGGGAGTAAATGTGGGGGGTGAAAGAAAATGAAAAATCACGCAAAAAAATTGAAAATAATAGTGTAAAATGTACTAGAAAATGTTTCTGATCTATTCAGGCCCAACAGTATTACACTATACAGTGGTTTCAGTCAGGCCCATTTATAATTTAAAGGGAACCTGTCACCCCCCGTGCCGGGGTGACAGGCTCCCGACCCCCGTTAGAGCCCCCTATACTCACCTAATCCCGCCAGGTCCCGCTTCTGGAGGTGGTCGGGTGACGAAGATCTCAGCCGCTGCAGCCCGGCGCGTGCGCTGAGAGATGAGTCCAACGCTCATAGAGAATGACGGAGCGCTGGACTCTCCTGTCATTCTCTATGGGTATTGGACTCATCTCTCAGCGCGCGCGCCGGGCTGCAGCGGCTGAGATCTCCGTCACCCGACCACCTCCAGAAGCGGGACCCGGCGGGATTAGGTGAGTATAGGGGGCTCTAACGGGGGGTCGGGAGCCTGTCACCCCGACACGGGGGGTGACAGGTTCCCTTTAAGGACTGATAAGAGTGTTACTATAAATACTCTATAAATACTGGGCTTATATTTCTCAATTTTCCAGTTCTCTCTTTCCTCTTCCACATATGGACAAGGACGGTGTAGCTGGAGACGCATCCTCTGACTCCTTGCTTGGGTATTTCGAAGATTTTTGCTATCTCTGTGGAGCATTCTGCACTGAAGACCTTCCGCATGTCTCTCTGTCTCAAGGGCCCGCTGCATACAAACAATATTTAGCAAGTTCTAATTGTCAAGGCCCCTCTTGTTGCTGTGACAACTGGAAGGGACACACAGAGAATGTTCTATGTGAAGGCCGATGAAAGAGACAAAAGTTAATCTGTAACTGAAAATCCTGCAACTTGCAAGTAAGAGAATTCTACCTAAATAACAGCTGAACATTGCCAAGTGGAATGGCTTCCTGAAAACAAGATTCTCTAGAAGAGCGACATTGACATCTCTGATAGTTCTCGCTGGTATTATCATGGAAGAAAACAGACAAATATAGTGTGTGATATAAGATGGGACAATCTCAGTTACAGGGTAGTCATTGTCGCCTGCAGGGGTATAGCTATAGGGAATGTAATAGTAGCATTCATATCTGGGAACTGGTGCTAGAGGAAGGCGAAAGCCCCTTTATCACTTAAAATGACACCACTGTCATAAATGTTACATGGTATTCAAGTCAGCCCTGGAAATTCAGCCTATTTAAAGGGGTAGCGCGGCGCTAAACATTTATTCACAAAATAACACACATTACAAAGTTATACAACTTTGTAATGTGCGTTATGTAAGTGAATGGCCCCCTTTCCCGTGTTCTTCCCCACCACGGAAGTGTGGTGCATTATACTCACCGCATTACTGTTGACCCCCGGCTGCCATCTTGGGACAATGACGACATCTTCGGGAGGCCGGCCGAACTGCTCCAGTCACCCCTCATGCCGGCTTCCCTCTGCCGCGTCATCAGCTGCTCAGCCGCAATTGGCTGAGCACAGTGGTGGGGAAGAACACGGGGAAGGGGGTCATTCACTTACATAACACACATTACAAAGTTGTATAACTTTGTAATGTGTGTTATTTTGTGAATACTTAAGAGAAAAAAAATGTCAACTGGTGCCAAAAAGTTATACAGATGTGTAAATTACTTTTATAAAAAAAAAACTTTACTGTACCAGCCGTGGTGTCTCAGCACAGGTGTGCCACTAAGTTTTATACACCTGGGTAAAGTAACTCTCTCAGGTTCACACAGAAGGGGATAAAAGAGATTGTATTGTGTATTTTCCCCACTAGATGTCACTGTATTTATTATGTACTGTATGGAGCACAATTGAAGGTCCAAGGGTTAACTTTTTATATCACCTGCTATGTTTCCTCTTATCACAGGTGCAGGCTTGTTTCCCTCATTTTTTTTCCTATCCTATCTCTTCTCTCTCTTGCCTACACACAGCCCCACCAATCACACACTAGCTAAGGTTTCCCTATAAAAAGGAGCTAGTTCCTGGTGGGAGGGTCTTCTAGTTGAGCCAGTGGAGAGAGACAGACACAAGGCCCAATTCCTGCTGCAGTAAAGCCAGGCTGGCTTAGGGCCCTATTACACCAACAGATTATCTGACAGATTTTTTTAAGCCAAAGCCAGGAATGGACTATAAACAGAGAACGGGTAATAAAGGAAAGACTGAGAGTTCTCCTCTTTTCAAATGCATTCCTGGCTTTGGCTCAAAAAAATCGGTTAGATAATCTGTTGGTGTAATAGGGCCCTTAGGCCAGGACCCCTGTCAGGGACCTGGCCTAAGACTTATTTCTTTTATGTCACAGACTACAGCTAGCATGCACAGTTAGAAAACCTTAGGAGGGAGTGAAGTCCTCTGAAGAAAACCTTGTCCAAGCCAGGGATACCTTCTATAGGATGCAGAGCAGTCACCTGGAGTTAGATACTGATGCCCATAGGTCAAATAGAGTTAAGAAAGCCTACGATCCTGGGACCTCGTACTACCCTACTAGGACAGGAATCTTACACTGTAGGGCAAATGGTGGTCAGATAGAAGAAGTTACTTGTACTCACGTAAAGATTCTCTATTTCTGTCCTCCACTACCCTATCCCGGCAGAGTACATTGCTACATTGGACAGGGCCCTCACAACGTTCCATTCTACCCTGCTGTTACAATTCTTGCTACTACCTCTTGCCTGCACCTGCAGTTACAAAATTGTACTTAACGTGTATTGCACTGAAGTTCTTACCAGTAAACCAAGTTATCCTGGTTAAGCTATTGGACTCTGGTCTATTTTGTTGCACCTGGACCTATACACCTGTTCACACTTGGGTTATCCTTAAACCTCAAGCTCCGTGCCTGTTTGTCTGGGGTTTGGTTTCGTCAGCTTCTGCATGTCCTGCAGGAAGTGGTGTATTCTTTCCAGTATGACACAGTGCTCTCTGCTGTCACCTCTGTCTGTCTCAGGAACTGTCCAGAGCAATAGCAAATCCCAGTAGAAAACCTCTCCTGCTCTGGACAGTTCATGACACAAACAGAGGTGGCAGCAGAGAGCACTGTCTCTTACTGGAAAGAAAATACCACTTCTTGCAGGACATACAGTAGCTCATATGTACTGGAAGATTAGTTGTTGTTTTGTTTTTTTTAAATAAAAATCATCGACAAATTTCTATAACTTTCTGAGACAAGTTGAAAACATTTTTTTTCACTGGAGTACCCCTTTAAAGTGAATTTATTAACTTTTTATGTTCTACATGTTCTACATGTCAGCGTCCTCCTACTCTATTCATTGTCATAGGCTCTGAACACTATTTCAAGATCCATCGCAGCTCACAGACTAGAGCCAGAATATGGAGGGTCCTGCTGCTTTCCTCTAATAGGTGAGTATCATGTGTTTGTTTTTTTATGTTGGAGCACGACAGGGGGCATTATTACTGTAGGTGGGGCTGTATGCAACAGGGGCATTATTACTATGGGTGGTGGGCTGTATACAGAAGAGGGCATTATTACAGTGGGTGGGGGCTTTATTCAGCAGGGAGCATTATTACTATGGGTGGTGGGCATGCATAGGCAGGTGGGGGGGTCCATAGCAGGATGTATGGGTGGAGAGTGCATAGCAGTGGCATTATTACTGTGAGTGGGGGTGGTGTACACAACAGGGGGCATTATTACTATGGGTGGTGTTTGGAATTGACCATTGGACCATACATACAGCCACGGCGCAGGACTCACAAAATAACTCCAATAACCTCACAGGTGTCCATCTTGGGCGTTTATTCACACTAGGCTTAAAAATGAGGATGCGTTTCGGTGTCGGACTGACACCTTTATCAAGCTCCTCCTCACTGCTAAACGCCAAAGCAGGCGTTCAATTTCATGCAAAATCTTGCTCTTGCTACAGACTCTGCAGCTTGGTGTGTGATCTCTATTTAATCTATATACTTTACATTATACACAGCCTGTATTTACCCCCACCACCCCCTGCAAACTGCCTCCTATCGGCTGTCCCCTTTCTCTCTCTAGCCTGTGTGAGCTGTCCTCATTGGTTTCCCTTCTTGTCCACAATCTGAGCTGATGTGTAACCCCCCAGCAGCAGCACATACTATTATCCTATAAAATTAGGAAGCAGAAACTCTTTCAGACTTGTCTATCTCTAAATAGCAGATTAACAGTAGTGCTTTTATTGGTACCATTTTAAGGTAGTTGTGACCTTTAGTTCTTTAGTACTTTAGATATGAACATTAATTGTTTGTATAATACAGTGTAATGCCATGTTCCCACGGAGTTAGACACAGGCCGTTCCACGACACGGGTCACAGAACAGCTGGTGTAAGAGAAGATCATCCTGGCCGGTACCACAGTACCGGCCGGATGATCTTCACTGCCTCTGAATTCAGATGAGGGCGCATCCGTGCACGCCTGCATCCAAATTCCCCACTGTACACAATGGAGCATGCGGCTGGAGCTTACGTACATAGCCTAATACTATTTCATTCCAGTGTATTGTGTTTGACATGCTTTCTAGCACATCCTGTCTTCAGCTTCTGACTGCTTAGCAAGGGGGCTGATCAGATGACTGAGAGTTCTACCACCTGCTGTTGAAGCTCCTAGGTGCTGCATCGGTCAATGCTGTCATGATGGCGTCTTACCTACCATCTGCACCATGTTTGTTGTTTTAATAGATTAAAGAATAATACATGCTGCTGTGCACTCCGCCACTTTAACCTGGTCTGTTCTACTGTTGAACTCTTTTGTCTTTTTGTGTATATTTTATAATAAATAAAGTGTTTTTTATTGGGAACTAGCCTTGTTGTTTTTTGGTATACATATTGGGGGAGATTTATGAAAGGGTGTAAATATATACCTGGTGTAAATTGCCCACAGCAACCAATCACAGCTCAGCTTTTATTCTACCAGAGCTGAAAGCTGAGCTGTGATTGGTTGCTGTGTGCAGTTTACACAAGGTGTAAATTTACATCCTTTCATAAATCTCCCCCATTATGTTATAGAGGTGTTGATGTTTTTGAGGTATACTGGACATAACCTGTTGATTAGTTGGGGGAATTTAAATCATTGTGAATGTCCAGGTGGGATTGAAGTTTAATTATTTCTTTGATAAGGTTGTAATTATTTTGTTAAACCCCTGCTCAAGGAATTAATACCTCTTCACAATGTTATTTACTTCAACTGCTTCAGAGTCAACCATCCATTCATCAACCATCTTGGGGGCAGTTTTTCCCCTTCTTTTTAAAAAAAAAAAAAAAAAAAAAAGAAATGCTTCCCCTTGCATTTCCAAGCCAAACTGCATTGCTCCTCCTACAATTCCCAGAATCCCTTTGGATAAGCAAACATAAGGAGTGAACAATCCAGATTTCTATGGTTCAAGAAGTGGATCATGTGGACTAATAGTGACCCCCAGCCTTCAAATATGGTGTTATCAATTTAAAATAATAATTTGTAAAATACTCAATATTACATATAATATTTAAGTTCTTCTTTAGAAAACTTATAAGATTCCCTGTGGCAAAAACAACAGCAAATTCAGGGGGACCATATATATGCATGCTATATGTAAATTAATTCATCTGTAGGCTGAGACACTGCACAGGCAAAGCACTTGCATATAATAATTGCAGCCATAACCAGGTAGTGCCTCTCTTAGGACCCTATTACACCAAACGAATATAGACCACATTGGCCGATAATCATTTGGTGTAATAGTGGCTGTTAAAAGACTACGATCACGATGCGGGCTAATGGTGGTCTTTCAACAGGCTAAAAAATCATGATCACAATAGCAACGGTCTGCTGCTCGCCGCCCCGTACAATAGGAGTGGTAGAACCAGACTGCCGCTCTCTTCAATGGGCTGCCTGGATGATCCCCTCCTGTGGCTCCCCCTCCTGCTCAATGTCTGTGCGCGTAATAGCACAGGCAGTGAGCAGGGTATGCAGAGGAAGTGAGAGCTGATCTGACAGGTCAGCACTAGAGATGAGCGAACCTCAAGCATGCTCGAGTCGATCCGAACGTTCAGCATTTGATTAGCTGGGGCTGCTGAACTTGGATAAAGCCCTAAGGCTATGTGGAAAACATGGATATAGTCATTGGCTGTATCCATGTTTTCCAGACAACCTTAGAGCTTTATCCAAGTTCAGCAGTCACTGCTAATCAAATGCCCATCGTTCGGGTTCGGATCGACTCGAACCCCAACCCGGTTCGCTCATCTCTAGTCAGGGACAAAAACCCCGAAACAGCTGTATGCAGATGGGAAATCTTTCTTTTTGGAGAGATTGTTTGGCTTGGCATAAAATCCCCAGTCAATGTTCTAAGACTCCTAGATAGAGTGAGACTTGACTTGAAGGGACCAGTCTTTGCTCAAGAGGTGTGAGAGCTATTTTGCATACTCTTTCTTCCTCTTAAACGAGTAATACAGCTAGACTCAAAAGCCTTGAATAAACCCACAAAGGGACAAAAATTTGCGGATTGAGAGTTAGTGGGGATAAATTTTATGCAATAACCACAGGATTTTTTTTGCTATGGTGTTTTTCAGTGACTCTTAAGTTTTATGAAATTGCAGCAGACCCTGCATTCAGCGTTTTTCTACAGAAACATTGGTGTTTTTTCCAAAAAGACTTCTATAGTAGGGTAAGAAAAAAAAATAACAGTAAAAACTGCTGGAAGTTTTTTGTAACAGTTTGAAAAGTTGAGTCTCAGAGAAGTATTAGGCTGGGTTCACATGTAGTATTTGGTATTTTTTAGCCTAAACCAGGAGCTGAAACACAACAAAAAAAGAAAAGCTATAATGGAAAAATATGCAGCCTTTTCTGTATTTTTGACCCACTCCAGATTTTGGCTAAAAATATGGGCCAAAATATTATGTGATAACTCAGCCCTAAACATCAGCTTCACCTCTTTAGTTTAGCTGCTACAGTATAGCGCACAATCTGAATAAAATTTCCCTTCTCTACATCACAACATCCAGCTTTGTTGGCTGGCATTACTTCGAAGGGAAATAAGCAGCAGATCATCTTAGCCGGTAATTAAATGTTTGGTGAACTGTGGCAGGACCGGATATCGTTTGCCCATTGGACGGACAATAGCTTTTGTCTGCAAGTTTATAATTGACTCAGATCATTCCTGGAAAATGGCAACAGATTAAAGGACATCGGTGAAGTACAAGGTACAGTGCTGGAGACATCATCATCAAACTTACTGTAATGGGGAAAGTAAAGTAATCATGAAAGGACTGTTATATTTTATTATGATATTTATATAGATAATAAAATTATATAAAATTTATATCTATTATATAGATATAATTTAAAAAATCAGTAAACTGAGGGGGAAATTTATCAAGGGCTTTGTGCCTATTTTTAGGTGAATTATTGGATTTTTCACCCATTTTTGGTCTAAGTTCTATTTATGAACCAGTATTCGACGGGCGAATATTTTTTAGATGTGACCTTTTTTTAAAAACATAATCTGGGATTAGTGCCCAATTTATCATTTGCAACTTTTTAAAAAGTCTCACAAACAGGTCTGGTCAGAATCAGAATTTTAGCATTTTTGCACTTTTTTTGCTGCTTTTTACTTAGATACATTCACTATGGCAGTATAACATTTTAATAAATGAGTCACAAAATATTGGACCAAAATATATACCAATGCTCATTAGAATAGTCCCACAAATTAGACTCCTTAGTAAATGTCTCCCTGACTCTTTGTTTATTCTATAGAAATTCAATTATACGGAAGAGCAGAGAGGTGTCCCTGACCATGGAACAATATGCAAATAATTGCAGGCAACAGTGACAATTTTTCTTTTCAAACCTGTATAACCTCTTCAATCCGGACAAGATTATTTGGAGTCCCCAAAATTTCAGACTGCAGACCACATAATACAGACCTATATATTTAGACCTCAGACCAGATGCCAAAACTCAGACCTTAGACCATACTCTCCTGTAACAGCTGTACTAGGGTAACAACTAGGTCACTGTCTGATGTTAATATAATATAATGTAATACATATTATATGCACAACATTTATTCCTACTACAGAAGTTTGTTTGTACTACTTGTTTGTATGAGAATGCACACCGCAAGGACAGCTAAAGATACATTGTCCCTGTTTGCTCAGTTGGAAAATAAGCACAATAATACAATATAACGTGAGTCTGAAAAAACAGGCCATAAACAAAAAAAAGAAAAAAGCTGAATGGAATTCACAAACAAGCTGCTCTTCGGCCTCCTATTGGATAAGAAGAGCTGAATAAACAGCTACGAGCGTCGCTGATCATTAACCCTAGAACTTTGACGCCAGTGTACTCCTGGGCAGATTCACCTGTTTGTTTGGACAAACCATGACTAGACTGAAATCCTAGGAGGAAAAGAGAATAACATGTGTACCTGTGGCTTAGCCTTCAGGACAGAGGCCCCTGGAAATGACCTAGGTCATACACATGTGCCTGACCGCCAATGGACGCAAATCACAAGACACAGGCTGTGATTTGGGACCAGTTCCAGACATGCATGCACTTTCATTCTTTTAAACAGCAGTAGGCCTTAATGAACATCATACAAGATGGTAGTAGCAATTTTAATAATTCATTTAAAGAGGTTATTCAAAGATTAAAACTTATCATTGGATAGGTTATAGGTATCTGATCTGTAGGGGTCTGACTGCTAAGACCCCCCACTGAGCAGAAAAACAAGGTTTTCTTGTCCTCCCATGAAAATGGAGTGGAGACTGAACATGGGCACCACTGCTTTATTCATTTTTTTATGGGACTGCTAAAGATAACTAAGCACTAGTAGCTAGTTTTGACAGTCCCATAACGAATGCCTGAAGGAGCACTAGGCATTCTTCACCAGTGCTTTGTTCACACAGGGGGACAAATAATCCCCTTCTAGGGATCAGTGGAGGGCCCAGCAGTCGGACCCACGAAGATTAGATACTCATCACCTATACTGTATTAGGTGCTACCTTGGCTGCTAGGGGCAACTAAGACAATTCTACTTTACACCAGTTTGATAAATCTCCTCCCTTGACTATTGAGGGTCTTCATGATTTACTACACAGAGCTCATAAACCTCCACTTTGACCTTTGACTGATACCGAGGGGAAGCATCTCTAATAAAAGTATATGTCATGGTTGAACTATGTGATCTGAAGTCTTACATAATCATACACAGTCATACACAGCATTACCATTTACCTAGATGTTTATGTAAAAGATTTAAAGCTCTGTATCAGAATAACTGAGCTCTGCTTTTTGCTTTCCTAAAATGTATGGACCCTAGAATGTATAGTCCCCCCCACCGTCCCCCCCAGAATGTTTAGGCTGTAATCCCAATAACAACACAATTAGGCAAAATATATTTTTTTAAGTTTATTTTCAAAGTAAATATACTTTATATAGAACATACAAGAAAATACCGTATTACTTATATACATGGTATCAAAGAGATATTTCCATGTTGATTTAATTTACATTAAATTTCTGATGCATTATTACAAGGCATTTTCTAAATGGAGATTTCTATGTACATGTTATTTACATACATTCAAGGAGGAGCACGTAAACCGCTTGGTCAGAGGCTGGTTGGTCATGTTGGCAGCTCAACTTATAAATCCTATTGTCTTGTGGAACATCTATGGGCACAACCTTGTCAACTGTAAAGCCCAGTACAGCAGAGGAGGTCAGCGGAAGATCTACTACTCAGATTAGGCAATGGTTTGTAACCATATTCTAAATATTTGGGCTCACCAGCTGTGCATAATAGCATTTCTTAACAAATTTTCTTGAATCTGAATCAATACCATGTTAGTTATAAAGAGGTTTAGGGGAAAAAATCTGATATATAATTTTAATACTCTGCTTTATTATCTCAGCATGTATCCCAATTTTGTCTTATTAGCTCAGAACTCTGATTTATTACCTCAAATTACAAGCTTATTATTCTGACAAAGTACTTCAGAGCACAGCCACCTTTTCTGCTTTCCTTAAGGCACAGACGTATTATCTCAGAGCACTTACCTAATATCCTAGGGTACTTTTAAATGGACCCAATATGAGGGTTGTCTGGGGAAGCAAACGATCGGCGATCAGCAGATCAGCAATATTAGCGTTTGTTTGCAGTGCCTGTACACAACACAGCCAATAAAGCAGCATGAATAATCCCTGTATTGTTTGTGCGGCCGTTTAAATACATTACTATCGTCCGCACATTCCCTGTTTATGCAGGATGATGTGCGCCTGATTTTTAGGCCTGCTGAAAAGATGCGATCAGTCGACGAGCGACTCCTGGGCTGATCGCTGACACTTTTACATGGGGCGATTATTGTCTGAATTAGCGTTTTTAGCAGCGGTCGTTGCCAATAATCGGCCTGTGTTAAAGGGCCCTTTGACCAAGGATACAATAGAGCTATGAGATAACAGACTAGTGCCCAGAAATTATAGTAATTCCGTTTTGCCCCTCCCCCCAGCCCACCTACCCTATAAATAAATAAATTTGATTTACCCATTTTATATATTTTTTAGGAATGCAAAACTTGTTATCCTCTTCAACGCCAGAGGGACCTATCACTAAGCAACCGTTATCTGCACCAATCCGACAGCAAACCCTCTACAATTTCTGAATTGAATTAAGGTGGAATTTAAGTGCGTCATCGTGAAAATTTCACAGAAACATATTAAAAGATTTCGATTTAAAACCAAATAAAGCTCAAACAGCAGCTGTAATAAAAATATATATTATTTATCTAAGACCGGTACAAACATGTGATCAGCTGGAGGCTCCACAAAACAGGCACTCGGAAGGTTATTACATACCGGTGAGCAGCTTTCTCAGGATAGATACAGATAAGATGATTAAACAATATAACAATACACATTCTCTCTATGAAAATTAAGAAAAAAAATCAGAACTTTACTGAAATACTGGGTATAGATACATATTGATATCTGTTTATCAATTCCTTAAAGGTGACATGTCACTAGGGGAGTTTCCCTTTAGATTAAGGCATTGTTATAATGTCCACTGTGGGTACAGTAAAGCCCCCCCGAAAGGCCCATGGGAAATAAAATAAGTGCCTTCTCGTCTCCTTAGACATGGGAAGAATCCAGTTTATAATAAGTCAAGGCTGCTGGGTGTAATCATGTGACCCCTTTTAGCTCTACAGAGTGTCTTAAAGGGAACACACAGGGGAGAGGCATGATATTTTACAGCCAAATGATTGGAAGCTAAGGAGCACCCCCTAGTACATCATTCTTAGAGCACCTCTAAGTAAAAGGGCCTGTAAAGGGTCTCCTTATATAGCTGAAATACAGTCTTGCAGTCTCCTAGCTAAACAGATGTGCTCTGTGTTAAGATTGATTGATGCTCGCTAAACAATCTTGCACATATATATAACATTTCTGTCTCTTCTGGAAGATTAAAGGACCTTCACTAGATGTAAATATAATAATAATATTTGTTATAAAATTAAATTAACTTCTATTTTTCACATTTTTTCTACTTTTTTTTGCCTTTTTATTTATTTATATATATATTTTTTAGAAAAATAAATGCACTGAAATTTTTCACACCGAATAAAGCTTGTAGGAAAGGCTACAAAAGCCACCATTGGTGTATAACCCTTACAAAGAACAACACTGCAGAGCGCCTGAGAAGTTGAGGGGGGGGGGGTGTTAGCGTTCCGCAGAGAAGACGACATGAGGTGTCTGACAGTAACGGATAAGACCATATTCTTCAATGTGAATAGATCATTATGAAAGCCAGGCATAATGATACCAGGACTGGACTCAGAAATACTGATACGGCTTCTGATGGAAGGACGTTTGGTGGTCAGAGGTTGTTATGTTATAAATATTTTAACAGAAAAATGACAAAAAGTGACAGAATAATGAACACTGCCCTCAAAAACTAGGAAAAGTAGTTACATTCTTTGCTCCCTTAGAAGATGAAATGAAGAAAAGACATAGACTGTGACATTACATGATTATTTCTAAGGACAGTGTACAGCTGAGATGTTGTTACTAACCCTGTGATGTGTGATGCTTTCTGCTAAGCCTCGGTATCTAAGCCTATTATAAGTGATGATGTATGCTAAGCCTGTGTATCTAAGTATCATGTTTGATACTGCCAGCTGAGCATCACATATATCAGATGGTCTGGCTCTGTTTCCCTCCAGCATAGCAGCAAAGAGTCAGAGGGAAACTGACATTTGAACTGATCCTATGGAATGGAACAGTTCAAAATATCTGCCGTTCAAATATGGATGCCGGATCACCTAACGCGCAGGATGGAAGAGCACATTTTGCAGCATTTGTCCATCCGTTGTTTCCAACAACTGATGGCCTTATGCAAAACAAGCAGAGAAAGCTTGTTAACTACTGACTGATTTTTGCCATTAGTAGTCATCAGTTTCTGTTAAACTAGAGAACCGGACTGCATATATCTGAACTCAGTCTGTATTCCAGCGATAACAACTTAGACCCCATCCATTGGATAGGGGATAAGTGTCTGATTGTAAAAGGTCCAACTTTTGGGACCCTCACCATCGTGAGAACAGGGACCCAAACTTTTCCCATGGAGCCGTGGATCTGTACATGCACACAGCCACTCCATTAATTTTCTATAGAGCCACACAGATAGCCAAACAGCCATAGCTGTACCTCTATCTTCGGTGACTCCATAGAGAAAGAATTGAGTGTGTGCTGAGCCACTGCTCCAATCAGTGAGAAGAGTCAAGTCCATGTTCTCATGATTATCAAGAATACCTCCTTAGGCTATGTTCGCACTGTATAAAACAGCGGCCGTTGTTTGCGGTGTCAAACAACGGCCACTGTTTTACATGTTCCTGCCGCAAATACTGCCATATCAACAACAGAAACATTATCTAAAGCCCATTCAAATCTGCCGGCATGACAGCCACACTGTGTGTGAACTGTCAATCAGTTCCGGCTGCTGTTTGGAAACAATAAGGGGAGATTTTTCAAACATGGTGTAAAGTGAAACTGGCTCAGTTGCCCCAAGCAACCAATCAGATTCCACCTTTCATTCCTCACAGACTCTTTGGAAAATGAAAGGTGGAATCTGATTGGTTGCTAGGGGCAACTGAGCCAGTTTCACTTTACACCATGTTTGATAAATCTCCCCCAATGGCCGTAAATAATGGAGAGGTCAATTTTTTCCACAGCCATATATAACAACGACCATTGTTCAATACACTGATTTCAATGCAGCACTTTTTTTATGACAAGAAAGGTTGTTGTTTTAATTGGCAATACAGACGTTTCTTGTTATGAAAAACATTTGTAGTGTGAACATAGCCTTAAGCCAGTTATGTGTGATATTATCTAATAGGTTGATGTATCTAAGCTTATCATGTATAATGCTGTCTGCTAAACTGATGTCTTTAGGTCTATCATGTGAGACCCAGCTTACAGAACCAGTGTATCTAAGCCTATTATGTGTTATACTGTCTGCTGAGCTGTTGTGTCTAACTCTGAATGACACTGTCTGCTGAGCCCATCCTGTGCGATACTGTTTGAAGATCTGGTGTAGACATGAAGTACTTGTTTGCCGTCCCTCCGCTGTGCTCTTCCAGTCTTTCGCAATGTTGGCTAATAAGTACTGCTGGGACTTGTAATTCCACCTCAGTTATACGCAACACTATAGAATGTTCCTGAGTAACACAGTGGCAATTGAAATGACACAAAAAAAAGTCCTTTCCATGGCAGTGTTCAGTATGACCCTTACAGGCTATCAATGCCCTATTAAAAGGTACAGTTACTGTGAGAACACATTATTTGGAATTTAAAATGACCTGTCCAGACTGAAATACAAGAGATGATAATGGAATCAAGTGGATTAGTACATGAAGTGCCCCCATTAACCCTTCACTGCCAGCCAGGCCGTGCACCAAGTTCCTCAGATGCTTCATTCACAACCATATTAAATAAGAGCAGAGAACCACTGTCCAGCCAGCCGAGGATGTTTTCCGCACCAATAAGTTATGACAGGAAGACGAACAAAGTGCTTGGTGTTTCAGATGGATTCCAAGGATTGGAGAGGGGATTCAGTTTGATAAGCGCGTAGAACGGCTGCTCCGAGGAAATCTGTGCACCTTGATGTGTTTAGACAGATGATCACTGCGAGCAAATTTCTTTTCACAGACTGCACACTGGTACGGCTTCACGCCAGAATGGGAGCGGCGGTGTCGGGATAACTCGTCGGACCGAGAGAACCTGCATAAGGAAGAAACAATATTGTAAAGTTTGTAAGTGATACATGCTACATAAATTGCACGGGAAAAGAGCAACACTAGTTTTCAGCATCTCTTTACAGGTCAAACATATTAATGCACTGATCAGCAAACTGATGTTTTTTGGAAAAGATTCAGCACTATTTAGTTTATTTATTCTAGGCTTAGGAGTCCATTGGGCGGTCCTAATCAGTATCTAACCACCATATCTGTATACATGATCGTACAGGAAAGGCAGTCGCCTATTTGACTCCTAAGCCAAAAATTAACAAATATGTAAATGAACATAACACATAGTTTTGAGGAGAAGCATTGCGTGTATCAGTCTTCTCAGCACCCCCTGCCCTATAACATGACACTGGCAGATCAGACTTCTTGTTCAATGTCACAGGTTCCCTTTAACACCCAGAAAGCATTGCAGTAATTGGTGGACCACAGTAAAAGCTGCACTGCGACTGTCACCACAAACATCTGCAACCATTAAAATATTTCTACAGATAGATGACGTTCCCTAAATCTATAGCCAAACCCTTCCCCCTTGGATGACTCTCTGATCATAAATATAAAGAGAACTGGTTACCACTTTATGTGCCAAACTTGCTGCTCACTGAATGTTCTAGAGAACTTCTATGGAACATTGCCTCCTGTTTTATAATAGCTCAAATATGAATGAACCGATTCTAAACATTGTGCTAGTCTTAAAGGGAATGTCACAGTCCCATACATCCCATAGTAACACTGCAACAATTCTGGATGAGCAGTGTTATGTCTATTTGAAGTGGACTTCCCCTTTCAACGTAACAGTAGTGATTGATCCTTGAATAAATTTATACTTTGTATATATAACGTTTGGAAAAGTATGTGACATATCATCCTGAGCAGAGCTCCTTTACATTATATCAGGGATTTTATTTGTTGTGTCCTCTTTCCACTGTTGCCTTGTTCCTGACCTCAGCAAGAGATAGGCATGGAGTCAAAATCAGTTCCCTGCGCTCATGTCAGCCTCATGATTATGACATTGTGGATTTTTCATGGTATCGTTTTACAGGAAGTGAAGCTGCGGTTTTGCTAATCTTTGTTCATGTCTTAAACCACAACTTAATTTCTTCTCATGAATTGACATCAGGTCATGCTTATAGAGTAGTACAAATAAGAAGCGACATCTTTACCACAATCCTGCAGTTCCATCCCCTGTTTAGCCATTTGTGAGTGATGGGGCCATGATATGGTGCCGTGACGTGACCTGAAAGTGGCCGATCAGGGGATGGAGCGGCATGAATACAGGAGTGATTGCAGTGGCAGTGCTAGAGCTAGGGAGGTAAGTTCAGTTTATTATGTTAAAACAGCCCATGTCTGCCCATATTGTAAAAAAAACAGCTCTTGTCTGGAACAGCCCTTTAAGGACCTTTTTGCCCAGGAAATTATAAATATTAAATTTATCGAGTTAAAGAGTCAAGTAAAAGTAATTATTTATATATGATCAATAAAGATTATTATTTTTTATGAAATTTGGTGTATTGTTTATTTTTGAAAGTCCTATTTTTTTTTAGTTGACACTATCATACTCTTGTTTTGTAATTATGTGGCTACTGCTATGGGTGGGTCTGGGAATGTAGGCCAAGTCAGAGACCTTTCTAGAAGATGCAGTAGACAGGGTGCTGGTTGTTGAGAGGCCTATTGCCCTAGAATTCCCAAATCAGCATGAAGTCTCTTCATAGAGAAATATTAACCCTATGGTCCAATGTAGATTCTAGTAAAAGAGGTGGAACTGTCATTTGGATATACTTGTTATACTGAATGGAGATACATATTACAAAAACTAACCACTTAGTTTACTGGAAGCACATAGAATCTCTCCAGCTGTTGCAAAACTACAGGGCATGCTGGGAGTTGTAGTTTTGTAACAGCTACAGAGCCATGGGTTGCAGACAACTGGAGATAAACAGGAGAATTACCTTGGAGTTTTCTTATATATCCTATACAGGGACTGCTGTCTCTTTAAATCCTGGCTCAACAACAGATAACTGAGCTGAGCTTGGAACTTATTCACTTCAAGCCAACCAACCATATAACTGTATTCACTTATGTGACCGATTCCAGCAACTATATCAGCTGCTTCACAGGACACAGCTGCTCCACAAGTTTTTAATTCAGAGGACCCATATGTAAACAACTTTTATATATATATATTATCCCATGAGTTTCTACAAGTAAACACACAGTCTGGCTTTAGGATTACTTCTTTGCATGTGTCCAAAAGCTTACTATTATTATCACTGCCACTTACACCTTAACGGGTGCCTTCACACCTACCGTATCGCAGCAGAAAATCCGCTGCGGATCCGCAGCAGATTTAACTAAATGAATGAACAAAGCATCAAATCCGCACTTACAAATCTGCTGCGGATCCGCAGCGGATTTGACAGTGCGTATTTAATGCTGTGTTCATTCATTTAGTTAAATCTGCTGCGGATCTGCTGCGGATTTTCTACTGCGATGCGGTAGGTGTGAAGGCACCCTAAACAACACTAATTTAGATATCAAGCTGACGTGGTCCAAGATCTCCATGTTATTGGTAATTATTGAAGTAACGTGAATCATTTATATTAACTGGTAACCTACAAAACTGCTTGCTGCATACAATACAAACACAAAGTTAGGACACTGTAAAAACATCAGCCAAATAATGAGCCACATATCCGCACCGTGTGACATAGTCTACTGAATAGGAGCCTTATACAATATTCATGGGTTCCCTAATTGATTTTTTTGTTCCCCTGCTCATAGAGAAAGCATTGCCCTATCTCATCTTACAATCCACCATTACGATGAAGGCAACAGCTAGAGAAAGTGTGAAAGGATCTGCAGTAGTGTTAGGCTATGTTTACACTGAGTATTTGTAGTGGACTTGGAAGAATAGTTCCCATTTAAGGGCATAATAAGAAGCAATGTGTTACTTCTATTTAGCGCATACTGTTTTGGACTGCAATATAAAAGAACACTCAAAAGACAAAAACTGCCTACTTACTAAGTACAAGAATATAACTACTATAACTCTGCCCTTATGTATAAGAATATAACTACTATAATACTGCCCTCTGTGTATAAGGATAAAATATTATAATATGTCTACTATATACAAAAATATAACTACTATAACACTGCCCCATCTACAAGAATAATACTGTTCCTATGTACAAGAATATAACTACTATAATACCCCCCCCCCCTATATACAAGAATATAACTACTATAACTCTGCCCTTATGTATAAGAATATAACTACTATAATACTGCCCTCTGTGTATAAGGATAAAATATTATATGTCTACTATATACAAAAATATAACTACTATAACACTGCCCCATCTACAAGAATAATACTGCTCCTATGTACAAGAATATAACTACTATAATACAGTATATAGTAACCAAAAGCTTGACAAAGGGCATCTCGCACGAAACGGTCACCTCCTGAGACATGCCAACTCACCACCTTTCTTGACAGGCTTCACATGAATATAGTAAACTAAAGATTTCTCTACTGTCGGGTGAGTGCTGAATTATTTTGGTTACTATTTGTATCATATCATCCTGCATTGTCCGTGCACCACCTGCGGAATCCACATGGACATTGATGTTTGTTTGCTCTATCCTCATTCTTGAAATGCCGACCACCTGTCTTCATTTGCATATCTACTATAATACTGCCCTCTATGTATAAAAATATAACTACTATAATACTGCTCCTATGTACAAGAATATAACTATTTTAATACAGCACTTTATGTATAAAAATATACCTACAGTACTATAATACTGCCCTCTATGTAAAAAAATATAACTACTATAATATTGTCTTTTATACACAAGAATATAACTACTATAATACTGCCTCCTATGTACAAGAATATAACTACTATAATACTGCCTCCTATGTACAAGAATATAACTACTATAATCCGACATGGAGAGAGAGGAGCGGTTGCACATCACACCAATGGCTGATACTAATGCTAGTAGTGTAATACCATATCCATACTTGTGTTGTTTGGTGGCAGCCTTCCCCGCCGGTGGTGCTGGCTGGGACTTTTTGGGGGGGCACTTTGGGTTTGGTCCTGTGACATGGGGGTTGCAGGGCCATTCCATGGCCTCCCTTCCCTGCATGTGCATGCTTTGCGGGGGTGGTGGTCGCTGACCGACACGGTGTGGAGTTAGAGTAGGGACCCGTGTGAACCAGGAGACCTGCACGTTGGTACACGGGGCGATATGGCTTGATCAATTCATATTCCAACATCCTGAAGTTGTTTTTTTAAAATAGGCTTAGCAGCATTAGTATCAGCCATAGGTGTGATGTGCAGCCGCCCCTCTCTCTTCATGTCGGATAACTACTAAAATACTGCCCCTATGTATAAAAATATAGCTACTATAATACTGCCTTCTATGTACAAGAATATAACTACTATAATACTGCCTCCTATGAACAAGAATATAACTACTATAATACTGCCTCCTATGTACGGGAATGTAACTACTATAATACTACATCCTAAGTACAAGGATATAACTGCTATAATACTGCCTACTAAAGGATGATCATTTTTATATCTCTTTCTTTAATTGGAGTCGATACACAGTATACATGATATATAACATCTATGTCCGGGTAGAAATAGAAGAGGCAGACTACTTAAGCAAGAATGACCTTGTATTCCATATTGACCTTTCAAACCAACTCAATAGTCACAAGATCTTTACAGTAGAAATAGCTTGTATGATTTTTTTTCACTACTGCCGTCTACAGTAGAGCTAACACAGTCCTGTACTCATGTTACATATCACACGGCTCCTATTTTTGGGAAGCATGGAGTGTGGTCCTGTTAGGACGGAATACTACAGTCCACATCTGTAGCAACCCCTCGGCCTTGGTTATTAGATTAACAATTATTATCGACAGACTGAGTCATTGCTGCTCACATGTAAACATAGGACAGATCACATGTTACAACAAGTTGTAAAGGAACGTACATAACAAGGGCTCGTCTTCCTATGCTACCACGCCAACAAACAAGGTTACTGCAGGTTACAAACATAAAAATGTACTGAAGCAGCGTAATACACCCAAGGCTGTGCTGCAAGAGCCAACAACACTACCTGGAATTCCATTCACTCCTTACAGAGTTGGGTTGTACCAGTATGGCTGCCATTTTTGCAGTAGACACCCTACATGGCAAATCTGCTATGTAACCCCCATGACCATACTACCCTTGATACCAGCAGTACTATTACAATGTAACTTATTGTTAACAAGATGAATAATGAGAACTGACCTCCATCCACATCCAGGCCATGTGCAAGCAAACGGCTTCTCCCCCGTGTGTCTACGCAGGTGAGCCTTGAGATGGCTACTCTTGGTGTACATTTTGGTGCATCCAGGAAAAGAACATTTGTGCATTTTTATGAGTTCTGTAGCTGGATTTTTTGGGAACTTCTGGCCAACCATAATACCAGATTGTCCCTGAGTGCTACCACTTGGGCCCATAGGTTTAGCAGCAATAGGCACTGGAGCGATGCGGACAAATTTGGAGGACATGTTCGATGACTGGACTAGTTGTGGGACCAGAGCAAAGGTCTGACCTTGAATGTTAACTAGAAGTTGCGCAACTTTAATGTTATCTGGGAACTGTGACTGCGAGGCTTGGTTAGTGTTGGACTCTTGTTTGATCTCTATGGGTTGGATCTGCAGTATAACAGGAATTCCACCTTCAACAGCAAGGGCACCTGGACTTTTGCTATCAGCATCTCCTGGTGAAGAGCTATCTGACTGCTGTTTTGTATCCTCCTTTGTGTTGCAGGCCACCATAGGGGTCTGCTTTAGTTGTTCAGAAACCAAATGACCACAGTTTCTCAGTTCCTGTTGGGTTTCAACTTTTAAGTCGGTTTTCATGTTTTCCTCAAGAAACTCCTCAATTTCATCCAGAGTGGGATGAAACAATGATGTCTCCTCCATGTCCATCCCAAAATCAGGAACTTTGAAGAACTCCTCTTTGACCATTGCAGGATGTTTCCTCTTGTCCCACCAAGATAAAGATGCATTACTCAATGACGTCTGGGACAAAAGATAGTCTAGAATACTGTCCTGACTCTCTGCACTACAAGCACTACCATAGCTGGAGCTTAGCACCTGGGAATCAGGACTGGAACAGGAGCGGAAACTGGAAGAGTCACTGTCATCCTCTGAAGTGGGAGAAGGCAACATCTGATAGCTCCTTCCTCCCATCAGCATTTCCATTGTGTAACCAAGGCTTGAATCTGTGTTCAAGAAGCACTCATCTGTAAGAACCAAATGATCCACCATTCCTGGATGAGATTCTGAGATCCCAGCACCATACGCCCCCCAAAAAATCCTCACAGGACAGGACCTGCAAAAAAAAGAATACATTAAATATATAAAATAAAGCATGGCTAGATCTAAAGAGCTTTCTAGCAGAGGTTCAAATACAATTCACTTATAGTTTCATGATTCTGACCCATGAAGTGGTTCCACTATAGGAGTTTTTGCCAGTTTTGCATTACCTATCTGTCAATCTACTACTGTACCAGAGACTTCTACTAGGCTACCAACTATCCAAGGTAACTGGACTCAGGGTCACCCTTCATTCCAAGATTTTCTTATTCTTTACAATATTATCTCTGTTTCTTGGTGCACACTGTGTTCCTCTCTGTAGAGTTTTCACTATTTTTCCTGAGTTTTCTTGTGCATGGTTCCTCATAAATTCCAACTTACAAATAGGTTTATTGCCTTTCTAGAGAAGTAGATTGTGAGCCTCAGTGGGGACTGGGCCAAGCATGAGTGAATACAACAGTTCAGAAGATGTAGACTCAATGGAATAATGAACAAGAACAAGATCCAGAGTAGAACATTTTGAAAGGATAAACCACAGAGCCTTTATTTGTAATCATACGTAAGTCTTGTACATTCCTTCACTTGGCTCATAGCACCTTAGCTCCATGTATCGGCCAAAGGCACTTTCAGTACATGCTGTCTCAACCCGTTTTGGCATTGAAATGGTAAACTCAAGGTGGAATGTGTTGTTAATTAGATGTTTTAATGCAGGAACATTCAAAGATTTCTGGATCTGGCTATCAGTTCCGCACATAGGGCAAGACTGCTGGCTCCAGTGCGGAACAGGATAAAGGCTCCTTTCTAAAAAGACGTAAGTCTATTACAAGGGTAACAGTCATCCCCCCATCATATGAGGGCTGTGACTGTGCATGTATGAAAACCCTAGTCATGTTCACTGCCACACAGAGCTCCTTTCCACATGCTACACTGTTGCTCTGTGTTACACTCTTCCAGATGAATAGTCAATAGAGGATTATGTGATGTCTTAACCCCTTTCCTTCCAGGGGTGAAGGTCAACTTTTGGTGAATCTACATGTCATCATCTATCATGTTCATCTACCATGTCTTAGACGCTGCTTTAAAAGACTGGCAGTGATGAGGATAAGTTCCTATAGGAAGACCTTTTATATTTTCATCCTTGTTCAAATAGCTGGGCTTGAATAAGATCCCACCCGATGGATGTGTAACATCATGGAGTGCATGCTTTAATGGAAATATAACTGATTTCTAACATAATGTTTATTGAGAGCAAAAAGTCAGTCATGTCCTACAGCAATCCTATAGATCCAGTGGAAGAGTACTTGACTACTATTGATAAGTAATCCCATTATTTTCAATGGAGAATAATAAGGAAAGAGTGGCCAACAGGAACCTGAGGCCCCAAGTTCTCTGTAATGGTAGGACCTAAGATGTTGGGCCTTCTGTCATGGTTTATGACTAATGTCAATGTCATAAAGTTGTTATGATGGCGTGGTATACACAAACCCCCTTTTCTACAATAGTATTTTAATGTTCTCCCCTAGAAATCCCTCCTACATTAAGGCATTTTTGTTTAATGAGACTGTCGCTCAGTCCAATAGAAATAAATAGTGAAAGTGACCTCTTCTCCACATAACAGACATTGGGATTCAACAAGTGCAAAGTGCAGACATATGGTAGAACAGTTAGACTAAAGATGATCCTATTTTGAAAGTAAAGCCATCTGAAACAGTGTAGCTATCTAGTTTTAGATTCAGATTACTGTTGGGGGTGCAAAAAAAAATTACCCTGGGGTTTCACTTTAAGCAGAACATTGATCGTAATTTAGTATAGTCAATAGGCATGCGGCCAATGGTTCTCTGAGATATCATTAGGGCAACAGTGATATTAGACTAAAAAAATATTCCTATCTGGATAACACCTATAATACTGGGGATTAAGTTTCACCAATTCACATTCGATTTGTGACCATGCACTATAGGATACATTGTATACAAACAACAACAAAAATGGCTGAAAAAAGTAAGCTGCACCTCCTGATAGTAAGAAAATATATCTATGAAATCTTTATTAATACATCAATGCAAAGGGACAAATATTTAAAATCATTTAAAAATACACACATACCAATTCACCGGTTCCAATACAACACAGCGAAAACTGACCTAACATAGACTGATGTACGGAGCAGCAACAAAAATCATACAAAAATGACAAACATATTACAAAAAAGAGATGTGTATAATCACAAATGATAAATCCTAAAGACCACCAAAAATGCAGGAAAAAATGATTTGAGGCACAAGGCCAAAGATCACCCAAAGAAACATCAAATGCAAAATAATGAGACAAGTATTAAGCGGCTGCTGCCACTCCAAGTTAGGTCAGACCAGAGAACCCCACGCGTTCCGTCACCAGGACTTTCTCAAGGGTGAAGCTCTAGTCCCTCTTAGCACATATTTATATCAAAAGATAATTAATAATAAAGAACAAGTGTGTGGCGTTTGAATCGACTACTCACACATGAGAGGAGGATCCCAGGACGCGTAACCCGCGCCGGCGTGGCTCCGTCGCCATTACTATCTGATCACATGTCTAATCATGTGAGCGCTGCAAAGTCACATGGTAGTGACGTAGGTTGTAGTTCTATATGCATGCGCCAGAGGTTAACACTTGGGGTGTGTGGGGGGTGTGGTGGTTTGGGGGGGGGGGCTCCCGGGGGGGGGGGGGGGGGCCACCTTGGTGGGTGTTTTATTTAGAGCAGACAGGATGTATTTTGTCACTATTTCTAGATATCAACCTGATGGTTTCTTGTCATCAATTCTAGGATCAGTTGGTTGTCGATATTAACATATGACCCCCTTTTTCTGCCTAAACTTCTGGAAAGCCACTTAGGATCCCCTGATTGACCTTGGACACGTTCACACAGAACCACATCCTCTTCAGCAGCAAACAGCAGCAACAACTTTTTAGAGTTCATAAAAGTCTGCCTTGGACCAAGCACAGCTTGCTGTTTTTCCATGATCTCTATATACAAATGAATTGATCTTGGACTGTCTTACACCTAACCTTACCCTGTGGTTAGGGCTTTGAATATTTGCTTATATGGCCCATACCAATACCGATTTGATTATTGGTTTTTCCACGCCGGTGTGGACCCATGTTTAGTGTCACCATTACGCTTTGAATTTTTGTATATTATTTTATTACTTGCATCCTTTACCTAATATCTATATACCATATCACCTGCGCTGACAAATCTAATCCTATCTTTTCATATAGTGGCCTTCGGCATCGCAAGTGTTAACCTCTGGCGCATGCATATAGAACTACAACCTACGTCACTACCATGTGACTTTGCAGCGCTCACATGATTAGACATGTGATCAGATAGTAATGGCAACGGAGCCACGCCGGCGCGGGTTACGCGTCCTGGTATCCTCCTCTCATGTGTGAGTAGTCGATTCAAACGCCACACACTTGTTCTTTATTATTAATTATCTTTTGATATAAATATGTGCTAAGAGGGACTAGAGCTTCACCCTTGAGAAAGTCCTGGTGACGGAACGCGTGGGGTTCTCTGGTCTGACCTAACTTGGAGTGGCAGCAGCCGCTTAATACTTGTCTCATTATTTTGCATTTGATGTTTCTTTGGGTGATCTTTGGCCTTGTGCCTCAAATCATTTTTTCCTGCATTTTTGGTGGTCTTTAGGACTTATCATTTGTGATTATACACATCTCTTTTTTGTAATATGTTTGTCATTTTTGTATGATTTTTGTTGCTGCTCCGTACATCAGTCTATGTTAGGTCAGTTTTCGCCGTGTTGTATTGGAACCGGTGAATTGGTATGTGTGTATTTTTAAATGATTTTAAATGTTTGTCCCTTTGCATTGATGTATTAATAAAGATTTAATAGATATATTTTCTTACTATCAGGAGGTGCAGCTTACTTTTTTCAGCCATTTTTGTTGTTGTTTGTATACATTGTTTAGGTTGGGATAACTAGCACTCCTTGTCGTTATTGTTTGCGGTGCCAGCCCAGCTCTTTATAATATATACTATAGGATACATTGGACATCAATTGTATTTTTTAAGGTTTAAATCTTGACAAACAAGAACGAGTCAGCTGGAAAAGTGCTGCAGCCTTTTTCCTTCTGTATGTTTGTTCTTCTGTTTAAAACCTTGTTTAACTGAAGTGGAAAGATTGTTAAAATCTTATCAGTGACTTTGAAGAGTTACATATTAATCAGGGCAATGTGATAATGGGTGCAGGCTGACATGTGATGGCGGCTCACCAATCCTATGCCCTGGTGTAACATGACAGACAGGAGAAGGTTACCTCCTACCGCTAGCTTTCCTACATCCCTGCACAGTAACACGCTAGTTCTGCAGGAATACATCCCTGTCTGTAATATGGCTGCATATCTAGGTAGATGCATGTCCCTGTTGTGATGACAATAATCAGTGTACTGCCAAGCCAAATAACTGCATTCTCTGCTGTGGAAATTTTTACAGCCACATGACCGCCACATTCCATGGAAGTCAGTGGAAGTTTTTTAGTGTCATTTATATTGGCTTCTTAGGGGGAAAACAAAAGTTCCATAAAAGCAGCATCGGGGAATACCACAAGGAAGGCTACATCCCGTACACTATGATGGACTCTATGACAAACACAAGCCGTGTGCAGTGCACTTGACCTGCCGAGGTTCTCCAGTAGTCAGCTGATCTTCTTCAAGTGTGTTTATATTGTAATATCACTGACTCGGACTACAGATAAGACACAGAGAAAGCTGCATAACAGGATCCACAGCTGGAAACCCTGTTAAGTCATCCCAAATGGTTTGGCTGTTTTTCCTCTCAAAATTTGGATGTGATTAGATTCTTTCTTTTGCCAGAATTCACAAGGGATCATAAGGCAGAAAGACTTTCATGTTAGATTCTATACCAAGTCCCAAGGGATAGACAGATCAGTAGATTTATAGATATTAGATAGATAGATAGATAGATAGATAGATAGATAGATAGACAGATCAGTAGATTTATAGATATGAGATAGATAGATAGACAGATCAGTAGATTTATAGATATGAGATAGATAGATAGACAGATCAGTAGATTTATAGATATGAGATAGATAGATAGACGGATCAGTAGATTTATAGATATGAGACAGACAGACAGACAAGTTCTTTTGAGGTGGGCCCAGGAGCTTGGCCATATGACTACAAATAGGAACGTGCCTATAACACGTCTACAATCGCATCATGTTAGCATCATACAGTAGCGTACGTACTACAGCCAAAGGACAATGTGGTCATATAACCAGCGAGTAGAATTTTTAATACAAACCTGTTGATAAGTTCATACTCTTTCCATTACCAGTTCATAGTTTTATATGACCATACTAGACAACCCCTATGTGGGCCACTTAAGGGTTAATAATTGCACAGATATCACTACAGTGCTCTCTTCTGATGACTTTTGAGGCAACTGAAGTTCAAGAAAATCACTAAGTCACTATGGAGTTTATGGATTGTTATGTAAATACCAGGGCAGTTTAACCCTTATAAGAAAACTTTAGCGCTTCTGCAAGTGTCCAATGGGTGAAATTGAGGTTCACACACTCACACAACAGGTCTCTAGTATGTTTTTGGGCCCCCTGCTGCAGCAGCTGCTTATCCGTGACCATACGGCAAGACATCTGTGTGAACTATGTGATATTTTCCAGTAAACAACTGGAAAAGGAAATATTTACTTTACAACCTTGCGCTGTCGTCATTGCTGGATTTAGATTGTAAGCTCTGCAGGACAGAGTGAAATGTGTCAATATAACTGCATGTGCTAGACACAAACTGTACCTTATATTAAATGGTGCATAGCAGGTGTGAATTGCTTTATCACTGTGACAGAAAGAATAAGTGCAATGACACTTTTATATATGTGCACTATAAAGGTTCAGCCTCTTCAGATCTAGGGCTTAGAATGGGGTTAAAAAGCCTTAAAGTGACACCAACTTCATGGTTAATGCAGCTTAGCCTTGGCGCTGTTTGTGAATGGTGCATTGTACAGTCTATTATTGAATCCTGATGCTATTCTCTACTCCCCTATCCCTGGCCCCTAGTGCTGAACATGACCGCTAGTAACCCTCCCCCTCCCTCCGTCCTAGCTTCTACTGTCAACATTCTCCTCTCCATAACAGCCCAGGAATAGCTCTGCCAGCACATCTCATCTGACTGAGCCCTGCAAGCAGCACCCCATACCGCACAGGCTAAAATGCCTCCCTACAGCCCAAGCTAGGTGCCCATTAAGGTGCCCAGTAATGTGACCAAAACATATAGAGATGAATCCTGGGGCTTACAGCAATGCAAAGCCGCAATGTACAGTCCAATGGATGATAAATATGACCAAATACAATGTATCAGTACATCATACTGTATCAATGACACCATCAACACTAACACATTCTGCAAAACACTTCAGGCTCTCAAGAATATAGGTCACACTATGCAATGATGGCACAGTGCCCCCCATCTGTCACTCTATAGGAAGCATGGTAAACAACTCCCCACCCCCAACCCATCCATGATTATATATCCCATAGGCATTCATTATATTGCAATATTCTTATACACATTCATGCTTTTGAAAAATTTAATATACACATTTAAAGATATAGCAGAGCTGAAGTTGTTATTTAATGCATGGGGCACTGATATAACATCCTAGTAAGGATAAAGGTGTAGACCATGCAGTCCTATGTTACACCACATACAACACAATGTGATGTTACTATGGTATGTGACACAAAACAAACTCAGCTCTGCTACATGCTGGATGGATAGATAGATAGATAGATAGATAGATAGATAGATAGATAGATAGATAGATAGATGATACATAGACACTCTTGATTTTAAAGCCCCAGCTGTTTAATAAGTGTGAGCCCCAGCCAAACCCTAGGTAGTGCATGATGTTACTTGTAGTTCCCACCACAGTTGGCATCTGCCTGGCATGCCAACAGAAGCAAAATACTGAATGCCAGCGCTGCTCCATGCAGACAGCAGGTCACCATATGTTGGGGCTGGATCAGTGAGTTCTCCACATAGTGCATTGTCTTCCCCTCCACCATCAATGCTCTTCTCCCTACCTGCTACTCCAGCAATGCAGCAGATCCAGGGAATTTATGAGAAGGTTGTGGAGCTTTTCCTCTGCGCCCTTGGAGTAAGTGGCAGCCGCCCCTCCGGTACTATGTGCCTGCAGCCGCAGCCAGGAGACTACTACTAGTGATACTCACATGACTGTGTGTGGAGCAGGGGAAGGCTTGGAGAAGGCTCGACCACATCTCCTCAGCCCATTGGTGCACAGGGCCGGGGGGCGTGGTTAGGGCCTTTGTCGTCACTGGGAGCTTCTAATGTCCCCCCCTTCTCTCCCCCCTTCTGCTTTCTCCCAGCCAAGAAGTAAATGTACAGGAATGTTTCCTTACACCATGCTGCAGCCATGTGATCTGGGATCATCTGCAGACACAAGACAAGATGGAGCAGAGCTGGGATTGTTGGTAACATCAAAGTGTCCTCTACTCCATAGGCTGGTGATGTACAGGAGCCCCACACACTAAGGGTGACAAACACAGCGCCACTACATCTACAATCATTCACTTCTGTCATTATAGCACAACTAAAAAGAAAAAAAAATCATACAATGACAATGTAAAGTGTTCCCTTCAGTTAAAAGTCAAACATGTTGATGGGTCAGTGCTACTGATCACTAGATATTATATAGATTGGAGAAGCATGTGACTGTCTACTTAAAGGAATACTCCAGCAAAAAAATCTTTCAAATCAACTGGCACCATAAAGTGCCTGTGATTTGCAATCTACTTCTATTAAAAAATCTCAAGACTTCTGGTACTTATCAGCTGCTGTATGTCCTACAGGAAGTGGTGTATTCTTTTCTGTCTGAAGAGCAGGCATTTGCCACTTCTCTGGACAGTTCCTGTCTTGGACAGAGGTGGCAGCAGAGAGCATTGTGTTAGACTATAAAGAATACACCACTTCCTGCAGGACATACAGCAGCTGATAAGTAGTGGAAGACTTGAGATTTTTGTAGAAATTAAGTTTATTAGGCCGGTACTGCAGTATCGGCTGGGATGATCTTCACTGACAATGGCCGTTCTGTGACATGGGCGAGTGATAGAGTGATATACGCTGTGTGATAGAGTTCTATAATCTACAGGATGGAAGGTAATGTCTTTTGCCCTGAGGTTTCATCTGCAGTTTAGACTGCTGCTGCTGCGGCTGCAGTGTGTGCCGGCTACACTAATACATTGTAACAAAGTCTCAGCTTTGTAAGCAGGGGGCTCACATACCAGACCTGCATATTTCAGCAGATTACAGCAAACTGGCCAGGAAAATTACACTTTCACATAATCTTTTTCCCCTGAGTACAGATGCTATAGCATTACAGGAATCTGGCAGCCATAGTATTTTCTTTTAGGAAACAGGAATGGCCAGCGCGTCCAGCTCAGCTACATTACCTGTCATCTGAACCTCCGGCTGCTGCTCCATCTCTCCCCTATGCTGTACACCGCCATTCAGAGAAGTCTCAAAACTGGGGTATTTAAAGGGGTTTTATGGTCTTTTACTATCAACATAAGATGGGGATCCAGCTGTCTGAAGAGCCGGCAGCACTAGTGTGGGCCCTACAGCTTCTTTTGTTTTTTTCCTTGCAATCACTGTAATAATAGTAGCAAGGATCTGCAGCACTGTTCCATTCATTTTAACAAGAGCAGCATCTTCAGACAGTGGAAGGACAGAGGTGGCAGCAGAGAGCGCTGTATTAGACTAGAAATAATACGTCACTTCCTGCAGAGCATACAGCAGCTAATAAGTGCTGGAAGACTTTTTAAAGTTTTTTTTTTTTTTTTTAAAGAAGTCATTTACAAATCTGTATAACTCTCTGGCATCCGTTGAATAAAAAAGGAATTTTCTAGCATACCCATTTAAACATGTATATAGGTAAAAGACCAGGTAAATTACCCCAGACAAGGATAAACTTGAATGCAACATGATGGAGAATTTAGTTAAGTCTATATTTGTGCTACAGATGTGAAGACATGAATACATAAAGATGGTGCAATCTGAGCACACATTACAGTACCCTATCCTGGATGGGACTGTCGTAGTAAATGACCCCTGCAGAGTTACATATTTGCCAACCGGCTGGATTGTACAAACTCCACATTTCATAAGGTGCTACCAATATCTGCAGGTAATGGAGCCAGCACTTCATTTACTTAGCTGCAACTAAATACTGACAGCATATAATACAGGGGCTGCAGAGATGCAGCTATGAGCGAGACACATGGGGGGGCTATAAAGAAAGAAATGCAAAAACTGCACCGTATATAATGTACGAGCATAATTCCTTCCGGGACCATGTTTGTAATCCAAATCCACTCTTAAACCGAAGCAAATTTTCCCATAAGAAATCATTTAAATGCAGAAAATTGGTTCCACAACCCAAAAATAATGATTTTTATTCTGAACAACATGTAAAACAAATGAAACAAACATTTATAAACAGCAGAATATGTGATATTATAAGTTACTGTACAGTATAGCACTCAGCATGTGGTGTATAATGTATAGTAACTGCATAAACCTGATAACACAGCAGCAGTTTGTAGATACAGGATGGAGCTGCAGGTCCCCATAATGCAGTAGTGTAGTACAACAGGCTAGAATAGAGAAGCAGGGCTGCTGTCAGAGGTCTGTGTGGTCACATGACAGCAATGGGGAATGGGGGGTGTTCAGCATGGACCAATCAGGAAGTGAGAATCACAGAGCTGTGCAGAAGGACAGTGACAGAAACTTTTCTATACAGCAATGTGAATGGCTACGTGTGAGTGAAGGCACAGTATAGCAGCAGTGTGTATAGCTGAGTGTAAGTGCAGGCACATTATAGCAGGAATGGAGAGGATGGGAAACACAAGGGCTAACAGAGACTGCAGGTAGCATAAATGGATGAATGAGCAACGACAGGGGTTACAGCTGAAGAGATTCCTTCCACAATCCTGTCCCCTAATGTAAGCCCCAGCCTGAAGTGGATCTGCCATTATTTGGAAGGTGAGGGAGACTACCTGGGTCAGAGTACACTGCTGTAGACCACACTATGCATGTCCCTCCCCCACTCCTTCTGCCACCCAGTACAGGGAGCTCTTAAACCAAAGCAATGCTCTTAACCAAGTTACTATTTTGAAAAACTGTGAGCTCTTCTTGCAAAGCGCTCTCAATCCAATTTACTCCTAAACCAAGGTACTACTGTGTGTATTTTGGAAACACATTATATTACTTTAGAGAACCACAAGGCCCATAATGCCCCAGTCATTGTACTGTTGCCACTTATCAGCAATGGATTGTCTGAGCAGATACGGAGATAACAGTGCAGCAGGTGATCACTTTCTGACTTGTCACAAGATTGTCAGGTTCTCTGTAAGGCGAGGTGTTTCCTGCTCTTTCTGGAATGTAGATTATGATTTTCCCAGCACTCCTAGCAGCTGAGATTACGCAAGGCTCCTACTAACCCCTTCATAATCTGAGATCAGCAGATCCCTGGGCAAGGAGGAATCAACTCAAAAAATCCTAGAAGTGTACATCAGGGCAGTGGTCTGCAACCTGCAGCTGTTGGGAAACTCCCAGCATGCCCTGTGCTTTCTGAAGTGCCATATGTAACGTAGCGTACCTAAACATCTGTATTACAGAGTGGACACTCACTCCATATGCCACATATGGGGCTTTTGTATGGTACCATATTCTCCCTTCAAGGAATTCCTATAAAATACAGCAATGAAACATGACACAATTACTTTTCATTTGAAGTCAAAGGCACAGGAAGGTTCAGTATAGATTTCTATAAGTGAAATATAATGGACCAGAATGGCACCGACCCATGGCCTTAGAAAACCTCTTTATCTATATCCTAGGTATTTGGGGAAGGGGGTCCCCTCTTTTGCAGCTGTCCAGGGCAGACCAGACTTGTGAGTCCCAGGCAACATGTCACTGGTATAAAGGACCTGGCATCTTGCCGGTCTAGGACAAAGAATTGCTGCTGGAGTCTATGTAACAGTCCGGCAGATTTGCATCACATGACTATTGGCTTGCATCAAGCTGAAATTTTGTGACCTACTCCAACACAATAAATTCTTTATGATGTAATATCATCCAAACCCGCAGAGAAAATCTGTATCTGCAATTCAACAAGACAGTATCCTGCATGATTAGATACTGTACACTGGTTCAGACATGGTTCCTTCTCAGGATCTCAGGATCTATCATACCAGAGATCAGTCCAAGTGAAATGCCATTACTTTAGATGGGACTAACCCTTGAAAGGGATAATCCACAGGACATCTGATTGGTCACTAATGGTGTGGACACACCCACTGATCAGCTGTTCGGTGTCTGCCCTGCACAGTGAATGGAGCCGGAAGCAGCTGGCTCCATTCACTGTGTAGTGGCCATACCTGGTTACTACAGCTCAGCTGCTATTCACTTGAATGTGAGCGCGCGGGGACCAGTGTCGGATTCCACATGGAGTTTTCTGACAGAATCACTCCGTGTGCATATACGTGAACACTTCACCACTGCTACTAGCCCCATTCACTGTGTAGTGCAGACACCAAACATCGGAGTGATGAGGTTTCCTGCCTGTATGTTTATCCTGGTAATAAAAAAAAACCTTAACTGTTAATGAAATTACATGACAGGGAAGAAAACCCAAGACTTATTGCTTATTGCATCACATAGAAGGGAAGGATCACATGGCCCTGTGTATATCTGCACACCTTTCACCTGACAATATTTATACCTTCTGTACAGACAGAATGTTCAAGGTGTATTATTGTAAAATTTAACCAAACAACAATTTTCACTTCCTACTTTTGTTTTGCTTATTTGTTAAACTTCATGCTAAGTGCATAAAAGCGCCATCTGCTGGCTGTTAGTAGTTACTGCACCCATATAATTCATAATAGTCTGTCTACCCATATAATGTATACTCCTAGTCTATCTAGGTAGTCTTTGCTACCTCTAGGCAGGGCTGTATTAACAGCTGCTGCTGCCCTAGGCGCTAAACCTGCAGACGCCCCATCTTCACTCACCAATTAGCTTCATGATTTTCCAACACCATATTGAATTCTTATCAGTCTTAGACCGCTTTCCCACATTTACTGTACATCACCACATGCAGTAACCAATAGGCGTATGGGCAATAATCCATAATACCGCTATACTGTGACTGGATAACACCGCCATACCAGACCTGAGCAATACCGCCATACCCCCTTCCCCTTCAAAAAGACACCAGATTTACTGGCATGTCTGAACGGGAGGTGGGAGACTAAAAAAAACTAAAAACAAAAAAAAGTTGTTTTCTTTCCCCTGGATCCCTGGTGCTGCCCCCCTTCAAGGTGCTGCCCTAGGCACTGGACCACAGGTGCCTAATGGTAAATACAGCCCTGTCTCTAGGACACAGTAAAGGGAGAGGGGGCGATATATATGATTTACGGTGTATGTATCTCCAGTCTTATGGATGCACATTGTTGTGTAATTTATATAAAGACGCATGTGGCATATTAAATCTGCACAAATCTACGCGAAGGCGCACTGACCATGAACCAGAAGTCATACATACATACATACATACATACAAGTCAATACATATGGCTATACTGTTGATAAATCCCCCCCCCCCTCCAATATCTACAGCACTACACCCCCCTTCATGTTTTATCAGTTAGTAATCTCCGCAATCACTAAACTACCAGATTGACACTAAAAGACTTGCACAAGAAATATCGATACATCAGCAAAAAAAAAAGTGTCATATTGAGAAGTGAAATCTGACCTGAGATTGGTTGCTATCTGTATGAGACAAAGATCCGGCACAGATGTATAAAGCTAGGCCTTATTATGTGTAATTCATGATACAGCTTGCTGAGCTAACATATCCAACTATTTCATATAACTACAATCTGCTTAATGTATCCAAGCCTATCATTTGTGCTATTGTCTATTTTGCTGGTGTAGCTCATCATGTGTATTACTGCCTGGTGAAGCTAAGTATCTAAGCCCTCCCTGCATGGTAGCTACAATTCCCTGATCTAATGTCCTGCTCTTCCAGTGGTAATTCCAGGGCCATGTAATATTCTATTGCAGCATATGCTTTTCCTCATCCGCCCCTGGTTCCTATTACCATTTCAAAGCCCCGCTGTTAGTACGTTGTCTGCCGACTATATAAAACCATTAGCAGGGCAGGGTGTAGTACGGGGGCCTTGATATGTTAGGTTGGGGAGGTAACATCTGTTAGGGCCCCCATGAAATTTGTTCTTTATCGTAATCACCAATCGGGAACACAGGGGAATTTGCCTGCCAATATGGAAATGATTAAGGAAGGAGGTAAACAGCAGGGAAAGCTACAGCGGTCTGCGCAAATAAGGAAAGTGCTTCATTTTTATTACTCCGAAGTATCTAGTATTACACATCTCCTGCTGTGTGGTGTACACAGCTCCCAAGCAGAACTGTCTCTCCATTGTAAAACTACAGTACAAAGTAACTCTGATCTAAAGACTAGAGAAGAGGAGGCAAATGGAGCAAAGTAACAAAGTACTAAAGAATCAGACTACACTGGGTTTGTTTGTAGTCTGTAACCATGGAGACACATAGCTCAAAAGAGGAGCTGTATACATAAACTGGTAGGAGTCAATTTATAAAGTTGCTTAATTTTTTATGTTTGATACTTTAATGGGGTATTCCCATCTTAAAGGACAACTCCCGCGGGACCCCAAAAAAAAAAAAAAACACAGACACACACAGACACCATACTCACCATCTCTCCGGTGACGATCGCCACTCGATTCGCCCGCCGTCCGCCTCTCCGTCGCCGCCGTTCGCCATCCAGCGATGTCTCCGACTTCCGGGTCCAGGGGATGGAAAAGGCTGCCAGTGCGCTTGCGCACCGGCAGCCTTTTCATTGGCTGGAGCGCATCACATGGCTTCCAGCAAGCTCAGCCAATCAGGGCTGAGCAAGCTGGAAGCCATGTGATGCGCTCCAGCCAATGAAAAGGCTGCTGGTGCGCATGTGCACCAGCAGCCTTTTCATCCCCATTCACTTTGCATGAAGACGCCGAGGAGGAAGAAGACCCGGACCGCCCCTCGGCTCTGACGTCGTCGTCACCAGATGCCGCCCCGGAGAAGAGGACCGTGACGATCGTAATAGGTAATGTATACATTCCTTAACTTCCGGGGTGGGTGGTCGGGGGTCCGAAAGTGGGGGAAGGGGGCCAGGCCGGGTATTTAACCACATTACAAAGTTATATAACTTTGTAATGTGTGTTAAATGAGCAAGAAAAAATTTTTGTGGGAGTTGTCCTTTAAGTAATATACTCATGGAGATTATAGTTTTGTGAATACATTCATTTAGCAAACTTGTCTCCTTCTCCTGATATGCTGCTCTTTTCCACCCTTATATAACTATAATGCAGGCATACAGAGATAGGATATGTTCACCCTACGTAAGTTTCGTAATAATCACGGCTGCTGTTGCAGATTTGCAACAACGGCCATGATTACTACAGAACTTACGCAGTGCTGCAGTCTATACACATAGCATATACTCCAGCCGGGATTCCTAGCAGCGCCGGAAAAAAATGACAATGTGTGCAGCGGGGAATTTGGATGTGGGCGCACTCTGATGCGCCCGCATCCGAATTTAGCAGCAGTGAAGATTACTGCAGTACCAGCAGGGATGATCTTCTTTGACACTGGCCGTTCCGTGAACGGCCGGTGTCTTGTGCCATTATACCATGTAAACATGGCCATAAAGTGTATGTACATTGTAATTATATATATATATCAGTCAGAACACTGCTTTTAGAGCAGGGTGGTGGTTGGTAACCTAGACAACGAGCTATCAGCAATGGGATGGATAGAGCAGCTCTGCTACTGTAGATGAATAAGGGTAGAAAAGGTGACCCCATAGATATGAGATTGTCTAATCTCCCTCCAAATAAAAAGCAGCCTTATGGCGGCACTCATTACTGATCGTCTTACAATGTAATTTATTAGGAAATAAAGGAATAGAGAAGCAGCACATGAGAATGATAAGAACTCAGCCAATGATGAATATGATGATGAAGGATAAAGAGCAGAAGCTGAGAGTGAAGAATGAACATGAGTGGTGTCCTCCCTCCAGTCCATGCACTGCAGTGGTCTCCTGTCTGGGCACAAGCTAGAACTCTGTTATCCCTCATGAATAGAATGCAGGAAGTGCAGTGAAGACTGACACACAGAGAAGAGAGAGTGACAGGACTGGACGTAGCAGTGAATGCAGATTTATATGCCTTTCAGGGTCATTGGAAAGAGGAGTGACCTCCTGTCAGTGGTTCTCAGCCAATATCAAGGTTAAAATATAACTGGTAGATTTTTATTTCCTGCTCTTTATTGTTCTTAATCTTAGTTTACTTTAGAATACATTGTATCTTTCTGTATGATTCCAGATCACTGCTTCCTCCATTTGACAACTAAACTACAAAATATTAATAGCATGCAGTCATCTCTGCTACCCCTGCTGGGGAACTCTCAGTAATACATTGCTCCACCTGCTGGATAATCTTTATTACTGCACTACAATCTTCGTTACTGCACTGCTCCCACTGCTGGACAATCTTCGTTACTGCACTGCTCCCCCTGCTGGACAATCTTCGTTACTGCACTGCTCCCCCTGCTGGACAATCTTCGTTTCTGCACTGCTCCCCCTGCTGGACAATCTTCGTTACTGCACTGCTCGCCTCGCTTGACAATCTTCGTTACTGCACTGCTCCACCTGCAGGTTAGTAGTATAACTGCAGAGAAAATGGTGAGTTGTGTAGAAGGTCGCGTTGCCATGGAGAGAGGAGCCGCATACAAACATTGTACACACAGGACGAATGGCTCCAGCTGCTCTCTATAAGGTAACTGCAATGAAACTTTGTATTTTTAATTGTAGTAGCTTTCTGGGGCGAAATATATGCATGTATGTGTAGGCTCTGTGCAAGGCCTGAATATAGTATAGTAGGCTGTGTGCAAGGCATATATATATATATATATATAGTATAGTAGCCTGTGTGCAAGACATGAATATAGCATAGTAGCCTGTGTGCAAGGTATGTATATAGTATAGTAGGCTGTGTGCAAGGTATGTATATAGTATAGTAGGCTGTGTGCAAGGCCTGAATATAGTATAGTAGCCTGTGTGCAAGGCATATATATATATAGTATAGTAGCCTGTGTGCAAGACATGAATATAGTATAGTAGGCTGTGTGCAAGGAATATATATAGTATAGTAGCCTGTGTGCAAGGAATATATATATTATAGTAGGCTGTGTGCAAGGAATATATATAGTATAGTAGCCTGTGTGCAAGGAATATATATATTATAGTAGGCTGTGTGCAAGGTATGTATATAGTATAGTAGGCTGTGTGCAAGACATGAATATAGCATAGTAGGCTGTGTGCAAGACATGAATATAGCATAGTAGGCTGTGTGCAAGGTATGTATATAGTATAGTAGGCTGTGTGCAAGGTATGTATATAGTATAGTAGGCTGTGTGCAAGGCCTGAATATAGTATAGTAGGCTGTGTGCAAGGCCTGAATATAGTATAGTAGGCTGTGTGCAAGGTATGTATATAGTATAGTAGGCTGTGTGCAAGGTATGTATATAGTATAGTAGGCTGTGTGCAAGGTATGTATATAGTATAGTAGGCTGTGTGCAAGCTATGTATATAGTATAGTAGGCTGTGTGCAAGGCCTGAATATAGCATAGTAGGCTGTGTGCAAGGTATGGATATAGTATAGTAGGCTGTGCGCAAGGTATGGATATAGTATAGTAGGCTGTGCGCAAGGCCTGTATATAGTATAGTAGGCTGTGTGCAAGGCCTGAATATAGTATAGTAGGCTGTGTGCAAGGTATGGATATAGTATAGTAGGCTGTGCGCAAGGCCTGTATATAGTATAGTAGGCTGTGCGCAAGGCCTGTATATAGTATAGTAGGCTGTGTGCAAGGCCTGAATATAGTATAGTAGGCTGTGTGCAAGGCATGTATACAGTATAGTAGGCTGTGTGCAAGGTATGTATATAGTATAGTAGGCTGTGTGCAAGGCCTGAATATAGTATAGTAGGCTGTGTGCAAGGTATGGATATAGTATAGTAGGCTGTGTGCAAGGCCTGTATATAGTATAGTAGGCTGTGTGCAAGGAATATATATAGTATAGTAGCCTGTGTGCAAGGAATATATATATTATAGTAGGCTGTGTGCAAGGAATATATATAGTATAGTAGCCTGTGTGCAAGGAATATATATATTATAGTAGGCTGTGTGCAAGGTATGTATATAGTATAGTAGGCTGTGTGCAAGACATGAATATAGTATAGTAGGCTGTGTGCAAGGTATGTATATAGTATAGTAGGCTGTGTGCAAGACATGAATATAGCATAGTAGGCTGTGTGCAAGACATGAATATAGTATAGTAGGCTGTGTGCAAGGTATGTATATAGTATAGTAGGCTGTGTGCAAGACATGAATATAGTATAGTAGGCTGTGTGCAAGACATGAATATAGCATAGTAGGCTGTGTGCAAGACATGAATATAGCATAGTAGGCTGTGTGCAAGGTATGTATATAGTATAGTAGGCTGTGTGCAAGGCCTGAATATAGTATAGTAGGCTGTGTGCAAGGCCTGAATATAGTATAGTAGGCTGTGTGCAAGGCCTGAATATAGTATAGTAGGCTGTGTGCAAGGTATGTATATAGTATAGTAGGCTGTGTGCAAGGTATGTATATAGTATAGTAGGCTGTGTGCAAGGTATGTATATAGTATAGTAGGCTGTGTGCAAGCTATGTATATAGTATAGTAGGCTGTGTGCAAGGCCTGAATATAGCATAGTAGGCTGTGTGCAAGGTATGTATATAGTATAGTAGGCTGTGTGCAAGGCCTGAATATAGTATAGTAGGCTGTGTGCAAGGTATGTATATAGTATAGTAGGCTGTGCGCAAGGTATGGATATAGTATAGTAGGCTGTGCGCAAGGCCTGTATATAGTATAGTAGGCTGTGTGCAAGGCCTGAATATAGTATAGTAGGCTGTGTGCAAGGTATGGATACAGTATAGTAGGCTGTGTGCAAGGCCTGAATATAGTATAGTAGGCTGTGCGCAAGGCCTGTATATAGTATAGTAGGCTGTGTGCAAGGCCTGAATATAGTATAGTAGGCTGTGTGCAAGGCCTGAATATAGCATAGTAGGCTGTGTGCAAGGCCTGAATATAGCATAGTAGGCTGTGTGCAAGGCCTGAATATAGTATAGTAGGCTGTGTGCAAGGCCTGAATATAGCATAGTAGGCTGTGTGCAAGGTATGTATATAGTATAGTAGGCTGTGTGCAAGGCCTGAATATAGCATAGTAGGCTGTGTGCAAGGCATGTATATAGTATAGTAGGCTGTGTGCAAGGCCTGAATATAGCATAGTAGGCTGTGTGCAAGGTATGGATATAGCATAGTAGGCTGTGTGCAAGGTATGTATATAGTATAGTAGGCTGTGTGCAAGGCCTGAATATAGCATAGTAGGCTGTGTGCAAGGCCTGAATATAGCATAGTAGGCTGTGTGCAAGGTATGGATATAGTATAGTAGGCTGTGTGCAAGGTATGTATATAGTATAGTAGGCTGTGTACAAGACATGAATGTAATTCTTCTGTCTGAGATTTGATGCAAATCCCATAATATCCACAGACTTACACAGCTGCTAATACTGGTTAATGGAGGAGACAGCAGCTGTGGAGCTACACCATACGGTTAGGGAATGTGGAGTCTGCTCAGGTTCATATCACATTGCCTTATCACTATTCAGTGCATTTCATTTACAAGATGGTTGCTTGCTGTCAGTGAATGGGATATTAGCTGTACAGACTTACCCAATACATCCTATAGCTGAGGGTATACCGCAACTGTATCCAGTCTGTTGTATTAGTGACCTAAACAGCATGGACCCCAAGCTGATACATCTTACCTGCACTGATACATTGTAACAACAAATCAGGAAAAAAGACACATTAGGCATCATTCACACATTCAGTAATTTTTTTTCTGGTCCGTACATTAATGTCCACAATCTTGTCCCCAATCCACAAAAAAATTGTCCGTAGTGCATTCGCAATCCGTATTTTTTTGGGGATTGTACAGTCTTGATTAATAAAGTTGATGGCCAACCCCTAAAAAGATCACATAATCGCTTTCAGCCTGTGACATTTTTGGGGGAATCCGTATTTTTCTGCTGATCCATATGTTTGGTTTTTTTTTGCGGATGTTACAAAAAAATTTCAGATCCCATAGACTTTTATTGGCTAATCCATACAGAATCCATAAAACTAAGGATAGTGTGAATAGCGCAATAGAAATCAATGGGCACTAATTTTGTCTGTAATTGCCACAAAATTAATTAAGACCCCAGATCAGACCAGAAGACCACCCTCTTCACACTCTTCCCCCCCCCCCATGTCTGCCCCCAATGCCTCCCCCCTCTTTTACACAGACTGTCCTTATGACCCCCTCTCTCACATGAGCCTACTGCTCATGGCCCATTATAGACTACTCCTTGTGGTCCCCTTTCTTAGGGTCCTATTCCACGGACCGAAGAGGGCCCGATTAACGATGTAAACGAGCGGCGATCTGCTAGATCGCCGCTCGTTTACTGGGCCTATTCCACGGCCTGATGATCGTTGAGCGAGGGCTGCAAGAACATCGTTACCGATGTCTCTGCAGCCCTTGCAGCATCATACATTACCTGTCCAGGTTTCTTCTCCGCGCTCTCTATGTTCAGAATGGCCGGTCAGCTGACAGGCCACACTGAGCCAATCACAGGCCGCGGCAGTCCCGGCCTGTGATTGGCTGAGCGTTCCGTCAGCTGACCGGCCATTCTGACGGTAGAGAGCGCGGGACCCGGGGATGAAGACAGCGCGGAGAAGAAGCCTGGACAGGCAATGTATGATGCTGCTGCTTGTTAAATCGTCGGTCGCCCGCCGCGCACCGCTATTCAACCGTAGCGATGCGCGGTGGGGGAACGATGATTTTAGGTCTGGCCCCAAATGAACGATCATCGGCTGATCGTTCTCTCTATTGAAATGGCCAAATGGGGCCGATCCGGCCGATTATCGTTACTGTGGAATAGGGCCCTTAGACTGTTGTTTAGTCTCCCCTTTAACTTGTCTCCATCCCCCTCTCCCATTTCCTCCCCAACTCCCTCTGCTACCTGTATTACCTCCTTCATCCTGCTTGTTTGTCCTCTAACACTGAAGGACCTTTGATGACATCATCTAATGTCCTTAATCTTATGGCAGCTAATGGGTTGTGTAAAGTTTTGCCATAATTTGTGCAAGGTTTTGGCAAAAATGCCATCATTTGGCGCAAATCCTACAAAATAATTGTCTGCAGTTCTTTCTCTCTATTCCAGTCCCCTCCCAACTAGACATTATATGCCCAGCTTGGGCCTCCCTGACGCTGGGCCCTGTAACAGCTGCTATGGCAGTAGTGCCAATCCTGACTGGAACTAAGGGGACAAGGTGAAATCCTAAAAAAACATTGTGATCTCTTTACAGTGACTCATTCTTTCAAAAATGTTTGCAAAGTCACAGTAACATTTTTTTTGCACCTGTGGCAATGGAACTGATATAACACCTGAATTCAACTATTATAAGTGGGTGTTGATACTGTTGTCTATATGGTATATTTTAATCCTTCTCTCTTCTGAACAGCCAGTTGACTAGAGACCCATCACTGTCACATCACCAGATCCGTCTTGGCAGCTCGCAATGTCTTCTATGACTTTAGAACGCTCCATTGTGTCGCGGGAAAGCACAGCGACTGGAGCAGGATCCAGTAAGTAGTGAAATTACACTGAGCGGGTTGTTGTGAGTGGGGGTGCAGTGTAAATTAGAGTAATCCCTCCACCACCCACATATGAATCCATTGTGTTTACCTAGGTAGCGTGTAAATTTATATAGTGTGTGGGAAAAGTAGTACCTGTATAATTTGTGTTGGAAGTGAACCCAGTCCCTCACCTGTGTCTTTGTGTCTGCAGGAGCGGCCCACACAAGTTCTCATCACTCTGCCCAAAGGTCCATCCTAAGTTCGGCTAAGTCTTGGTCAGATACAAAGTCTGTTGTGTCAGGTAACTTGGCTACAGTTGGGGTGGCATGCAGTGTATCATTTCTGCTTCAAAGTTTACACAATTTATTTTACTGCCCTGCAGCTCATGAGGAAAAGAAGAAAAAAAAGAATGAAGCCAACCCCTTCAAGATCCCACCTGATGTAGACGTCTTTCGGATTAGAGATCAAGAAAAAGAGAAAAAGCAGATGGTATGTTCCACTGGATCACATTGTAGCATTACACAGCTACCACGCTGATCCCAGAAATGGCAGAATGTTCTGTCAATAAATGTCAAAAATTTGGATTGGTCGGGGATTGGGTATTCAGACGCCCTTGATCGTTAAAACAAACCAGGAGAAGCATGTGGCTGTGCACTTCACTCTCCAGCTCACTGTGATCTCTGTCCAGTTGCAAGAGCCTCACTTCATTATAGGTCTATGGGGCCAATCCCAACTGATCAGACATTCTGACTATGAGCTCTAAATATCTGCAGTAAGAGAAATTTGTATGGAAATTCAGCAGCGTCTATCTAATACACAGTCACTTTTGGAAACTAGGGCGAAAGTCCTTCATACTTCCTCTGCGTTTTAAAAGGGGGGGAGGACCAAATAGTGGACATGGGGTGTTCAAAGTGAACAACCTCTATAAACATTTCCTGCAGGCCACCATCACTATGGCTTCTATTCGTTCTATTCATTCCCATGCAGTGGGACAGATGCCTGGCATCTTCAAGCTTCCATACTAGTAAGCTACACATTCTCCAGCATTACCTTAGATATTTTGTGAGTCACATAGATCTCTTGCCTATTTCATGTACTGATCTATCTTTCCTATGCAGGAAAAAGAGCGGAACAAACATCTGAAGGTTCACCAGAAGACAACATATAATACACGGATGAATGCTGAAATAGGCAGGCTGAGGAAAGAGATTGAGGATGAGGAGATGGAAGAGATGGGAGAGGAGTTGGATAAGGCCCTGGCTCTGCATGAAAACTCTTCATGGAAACTTGCAGTGACAAGAGGTGATCCTGGGGTGTAGAGCTCCTCTCCATTATAGCGAGACCGTGTACCAGCGTCCTCTCATTCACTGTAATGGAGTGTGACTGTGGATGCTGGGAACAGGGAAGGGAAACCCCAACCAGTTAGGCACATATGGCATGTCTGACTGATGCTAAAAACTGTCTATAGTGTAAAAATCTCAATTCATCTGCATATTATTCCTGCTAGCCATATGCTGCAGATATAATATGTCAAAGTTCTGCTAGCTGATAGAATTATAACTTGCGTTATAATAAATGTAATACGCAGTATTCTCATTCAGACAGAAACATCCAGCGGGAAAGCCTGAATGACTATATCAACAAGAAAAGAGAAATGTTCCGCCTGGAGGTAAGACCAACACATTAGTGACTGCGGTTACTATGTAAATATTAGATAGAAGGAGGGCTTGATAGGAGTGAAAAGAATCCCCCCTCCCAATCATGATTTTTGAAGCCCACAGACATCCTTGCAGATTACCACTGATTTTGCCAGGAGCTGTGTAATTCCTCATTTAACCTGTGGGTGCACTGTTTCCCAGCACTAATATCATAGCTGAGTATCCCTATCACCTATCCTTATGGATATAATAGACAAAGGTGGGACTTATCAGTTTGTAAGGTATTCCATAGTATGTAGTCAGCATGACCCTGCACAAGTTCCCACATAACGTCTTTGTGTTTATCTCTATTTCTGCTTACTAGTATGGCCTCCAAGTAAAAAGAGATGAGATCCAGAAGCTGGAAACCATGGCAGCTGCTGAGGAGCAGAAGTTGGAGAAAGCGGAGCAGTTTCTGGAACAGGATGCCATCAGATTTGATGAGTTCCTGAAAGAGAATGACAGGAATTCTGTAGAGGCCATGAAACAGTAAGGATTGGTGCATGACAGAGTAGCCATGTCAGGGCATGCTGGGAAATGTAGTATCCCAACAGCTGGAGAATCACAGGCAAACAGCTGAGTACTACTAAGGGTCCATTTACACAGAAAGATTATCTGACAGATTATCTGCCAAAGATTTGAAGCCAAAGCCAGAAACAGACTATAAACAGAGATCAGGCCATACAGGAAAGCCTGAGATTTCTCCTCTTTTCAAATCCATTCCTGGCTTTGGCTTCAAATCTTTGGCAGATAATCTGTCAGATAATCTTTCTTTGTAAATGGACCCTTGTAAAAGAACGGATGCATTTGTGTGCATCTGTTTTGATCCGTTTTTCCATTGACTTCCATTGTAAAAAAAAAAAACGGATCCGTTTTTTTTAACGGACACAAAAGTAATGTCAGCTACGTTCTTTTGTCCGTAAAAAAAAGGTTCCGTTTTGATCCGTTTTTTTTTTTTACAATGGAAGTCAATGAAAAAACGGATCAAAACTGATGCACACAAATGCATCCATTTTTTTCATCTGTTTTTTTTTGCAAAAAACGGATGAAAAAAATGGATTGCAAAAACGCAGTGTGAACCTAGCCTTAGCCGGAAGTCCAGGACAGGAGCTGCCATAGTACCAAGCACTGCCTAGATTAAATATAGTTGTTCTAAATCATCAGTCATAAATGCAGGACCCAGACAACAAAATCCCTATTACACTGAGCAATTATCTGTCGAATCAGGTCGAATATCATAAAAACTTTTATACAAAACGTTTACTTTGCTCGTCTTATATATTGTAATCTACATTTAGGGCTGACAAGGAAACTAAGCTTAAACTGGAGAGAGCTGCAGAGATCAAAAGTCTGACGGCACAAATGATGAACATTAAAAGGTATAAGGCATTGTGTGTCTATGAAATAATAAATGAAATATTGGGTTTCATTCCAGTACACTGTTTTTTTTTTCCATAGTATTATGTTGAACGCTGATCCCCCCCCCCCAGGTTTACATTTTTTTCCTTTCCCTAGTGACATTGCAAAGTGTGAGGAGATTTTACGGGAGTACCTGATGTACAAGGAGTTTCTCTTCAGATTGTCTCCTAAGGAGTGGCAGGAGCAGGTACTGCAGAAGAAGGTGAAGGAGCGAGAGAGCAAGTTACATCTGCCTCCCATCAGCAGGGAGAAGGAGAAAAGAGCCTCTGTCACTCATAAATTGTCTACGTCCCCCCTGTTAGGAAAAAGTAAGTGTATTCATATAAGAGCAATCTTGACTCCATAGCGATGTTTGTCCACTAAGGCTAGGTGTAAATGGAGAATTCTGGTTGCACATCCTGTTGAGCGATCAGGCAGAGTAACAAGCAGTGCAACATAGTGGCTCAGAATCTAATATAGGGTACAGTATACTAGGGACATACATTGTGTTACATTTGCACATTTGTAGCACTCCGACTGGAAGAGAATTTTTATACACCGACTATTTCTAGCATTGTTCTAGTACACTGTTATTGTAGGACATGTAGGCATCACAGTAATGGCACCTTCTTAACTAGAATCAGAATCTCGATCATCTGGGCCCCTGGCCAGCCGTGACTCTGCTCGGGATATCCGTCAGCCATCCAGATCCAGCTTGAAAACTGTGGCTTCTAAGAAAGTGTGAGTAAAATGCCTTGCAACTGTGTTATACACAGCAAATTATAATGAAGGAACAAGAGATGTAGAAGACTTGTCATGTATTAGCACAGTTAAAAAGCAGAGTTGAGACAGCATTCAGTGAAAAAAATCAAATGGTGGCTACTTTATTCACCCAGTAATGCAACATAAATTGAAGTTCAACATTTCCAAATGTAATATAATGCACTTGGGGAGGAGGAATCCTCTATCAGAGTATCATATCCGCAGTTCTGTGTTGGCAAAGACTTCAGAAGAGAAGGATTTAGGAGTAGTGGTTTCTGACAGCCTTAAAATGAGTCACCAGTGCAATATGTTGGGCTGTATAGCTAGAGGTATAACCAGTAGGAAGAGGGAGATTGTGATCCCGCTGTATAGAGCTTTAGTGACACCACATCTGTGTACAGTTCTGGAGACGTCACCTAAAAAAAGGATATTGATAAAATAGAATGGGTCCAAAGACGGACTACAAAAATGGTGGAGGGTGTCAGGCATAAACCATATCAGGAAAGACTTAAAAGATGTATTTCAATAAATATCCTGCCTGTGGGGAGTGATTACTAATACTTGCCATGTCTGTGCAACAATATGATGTCTGGCTTGTTTTATAGGAGTAGTACAGTGGTCCAAGAAGGTGATAACAACAGTTCAGAAAACCTGTTGTTCTCAGACAGTGAAGAGGTAAGAAAAGTCCCATTCTGTCAGTGCTATGGGTTGTCAGCCTAGGACATTCTACACTGTCTTTACTGTGGCCCAGAGAGAACTCCAATCTCTTCAGGGTTGTTATGACACTCAAATATCTGGATGTCTCCTTTTAAAGCTATTAAAGGGGTTATCCAGCGCTACAAAAACATGTCAACTTTTCTACCTCTCTTGTCTCCAGTTCAGGTGTGGTTTTCAATTAAGCTCCATTTACTTCAATGGAACTGAGTTTGAACCCCCCAATCTGGAGACAAGGGAAAAGTGGCCATGTTTTTGTAGCGCTGGATAACCCCTTTAAGCTTAGTGTGCTGTATGTCCTGGTAGTAAAGGGTAGCTTAAAGTGTCCTGTCACATAGACATGTTAAAAGTTGTGATCACTCAGGGGCTAGGTGTTCAGACTCCCATCTATCATTAGAGTGAGGAAAAGTACTAGGTTGAGTGCTTCTCTTCCCAGCTTGCTGCAATAGTCTTACAATGAATCCTGTCTACTGCAGCAAGGCAAAAAAAGGCAATGACACAGAGAGTGAAGCGCTTAGCTGTAAGTGGTCATGGTCATAACCCTGGTGGGCTAGTGTATTAAAGGAAAGATTTCATACCTGTTGTCTAGCAGTATCTTCAGTCCCTAGCATTGCCCTGTTGCCTTTGACCCGAAGTCGGTGATGTTAGTCATTTGCTTCCTCTCTTTACTGACCCTAGATATCAGGGGAACTAGTTCTGGTAAACAATAGAGCATTATGTTACATAGTGGTTTTGAAGATGAAGCAATAAGATCCTGATGACTGATCTTTTACCAGGAGCCTGAGCTGTACTTTACTGATCCACAACAACTACTAAACATCTTCTCTGAAATGGAGGAGCGAAATCTTTCTCTGATCCAAAACTCGCAGGAAACAGAAGAGGCGTTAGAGGAAATAAAAAATACTATCACAATGACTGAGAAGAAAATGTAAGTCCACTGCAAAAAAGAGAAATGCTGTATGATCCACCAAATACCAGATTATCAGTTTATATAATTATAGTTTGGACAGTGTACTGTAAAGGGGTTATCCAGGATTTGGAAGAAAAAAAACAGAGCCACCCCACCATCTCGCTACATTCATCTCAATGGAACTAAGCAACCAAACACACCCAAACTGAAGACGAGTGGTGCTGTTTCAGGAGGAAAGTGGCCATGTTTTTGTAAGGGTTGTATTAGACGGTCTGATCACTAATGTAGACGAGCCCCAATCTGCTAGACCGGGCTCACTTACTGAGCAGTGCTGTGTCAGGGCTTCACAGACATTGTTCGCAATGTTGCTGCAGCCCTTGCTTTCCAAGTGTGAAATAATAAAGTTAATACATACCTGTCCACGTTCCCCAGTGTTCTCCTCACCTCTGCCCAGTGTCTGGAGACACTGCTGGAACGTCTGTGCCGGTCTCTGAATTGACAGGCCGCTCAACCAATCACTAGCTGTGGTGCTGTCCCGTCTCTTACAGTGATTGGCTGAGCAGTCTGTCACATCAGAGACCGGCTCTGAAGTTTCAGTGGTGGCTGCAGGCAGCGGGCAGAAGCGAGAACACCGGGGAGCATGGACAGGTGTGTATGAACGTTATTTTTTTACACAGTCACCAGCCATCAGCCACGCATAAATATTACATGTAGCGATGTGTGCCCGAGAGCCGAAGATTTTTTTACGCTGGAATAAATGTCTTTATTACACAGAGCGATAATCTGCTGATTTGGCAGATTATCGGTTCGTGTATTAGGGCCCTAAGCCTGTATAACCTCCTTAAAGGGGTACTTTGAAGGATCGCGGGGGAGGGGGTGGAAATTGAAGCTCCCCCGTTCCAGCGCCGGTGCCCGGATCGCGCCACCCGGTACTCCCGTCCCGCGGCTGCTTCCTGGTCAGAGCTGCCGCATGAGACGTGACGTCTCAAGGCAGCTCTGCCATTCAGTGGCCAAGGCGGGACTCTGCTACAGCCGCTGATTGGCAGAGTTGCCTTGAGACGTCACGTCTCATGCGGCAGCTCTGACCAGGAAGCAGCCACGGGACGGGAGTACCGGGTGGCGCGATCCGGGCACCGGTGCTGGAACGGGGGAGGTAAGTGACCTCTGGCTTCAATTTCCACCCCCTCCCCAGCGATCCTCCAAAATACCCCCCGGCCCGGAGTACCCCTTTAACATCGATCCTGTTGGTAGACTCCATTTAATCAAAGGCGCTTCCATATTAGTTATTTCTGCCTATAGTCAGATGAAATTCTACATTTTTGCAGTTCTTTGCTGGAAACAAGTTTCTGCTGATGGCACATTATAAGCATTTCACACAACTGAACAGGGGTTGAAGGATACAATTCACTTTGCCAAAAATGTAATACAGCAAAGCAAAAACTGTTTGACTGCATAGAGCAATGTATTGGAATGATATGTGCACCATTTTGTGTATACAACTCTTCTGCAGATGTGTGTCTACAAAAACAGACTATAAACAGACCCTGTGTATTAGGATGCAGCAGTTATGGTTCCACACTCCTTTGCCTCCTAGTCTAGTCACTTAAAGGGGTTATCCAGTGCTACAAAAACATGGCCACTTTACCCCCTCTCTTGTCTCCAGTTTGGGTGGGGTTTTGAAACTCAGTTCCATTGAAGTAAATGGAGCTTAATTGCAAACTGCACCTGAACTGGAGACACCAGTAGGGGGAAAAGCGGCCATGTTTTTGTAGCGCTGGATAACCCCTCTAATTGCAAACTACACCTGACCTGGAGACTAGAGAGGGGAAAAAGTGGCCATGTTTTTGTAGCGCTGGATAACCCCTTTAAGGGTCTATTCACACCTCAGTATATTTTCCAATCCGCAATTTTTAATCCGTAAGCAATCCGCAAATTTTCATCTGTATTGCATCCGTAAATACGGACCCTATAGAGTTGTATTGGGTGTGTCAGTTACTGTCCGTACTAGGGCCTGTCCTTTTTTTTTGCGGAACGGATTGCAGCCCAGTACACAACACGGATGTGTGTATGGGTCCATTGAAATACATTGGTCCTATTTTTCTGCGGATCCGCAATTGCGGACAGGAACTGGATGTGTGAATAGGGCCTAACATCCCTTATTTCACTACAGTGTCTTTTTCCATTTACCTTTCTGTGTAGGGAAAATGAGACCCAACAGCTGAAGGCCCAGATTGTTCATCTGCAGGCAGCTATTGCTCGGGAGGAGGAGCGTGCAGTGGATCTAGAAATGAAGTGTCGGGTGTTTGCCTTTGGCCAGTATAGTTTTGAAGAGCAGGTATAACAGTATGTATGACAGCACAACAGCTCACCAAGTAAATACATCACCAATTATAAAATATATGTTTAACATAACAACTGGATTTAAAGAATACATTTCTGGTGACTCATTCCCTTTTATCCTTGGATAGTTCAGTGGTTGTTTGTCTGAAGGATAGATATCAGAGAGACTGGTTACAAGTGGTGGCCACAAGGGTCTGTTCTGGGTGCTCTTCTTTTTAATATGTTTCTAAGTGACATAGGAGAAGGTTTGGTAGGTAAGGTTTGTATAGTTTCTGATGACAAAAAGGTGTGCAATAGAGTTGATATTCCCGGAAGTGTCAGTAATATAGAAAATGGTTTAGCTTTACTAGATAAGTGGTCCAAACAATGAAAACTGCAGTTTCTAAATGTATAATAATGAAATTGATAGAAAGAAATCCTCTGAGAATCATATTGACAGTTCTAAGATAGTGAGGACTTCAGAAGAAAAGGATTTAGAGGGCAGATGAGATGGGCCTGATACTCTCTTTTTCTGCCATCAATCTTTACTGTTTCTGTGTCACTTTTGTAACACACATTCATGGTAAGATGTGAAAGCTAAAGCATTTGGTGGATATTTTCACTTTACAGGAGAAGATGTTAACATCTCTCACGAAGAAAGTAGGGGAGGTGTACCAAGCCTGTATTAAAGAAAACCGAGCAAATCTGAATGCCTTGCAGATGTTAACCATGATGGAACAGCAGGTGGAAGAGCTCTTGGACAACATTGAAGCCATACCTAAAGAAAGGCTGGAGATTGCCGAAAAAGCAAAGGAGAAGGAACGCCGGCTAAGGTGCAAAGAGGACTCAGTGCTGGGTTTAGACATGGTTTGGGTTTACCATGCTCTCTTGTAAAGTATAGATGAGTTCAAACAAAGTGTATAAAAAAAAAAGTTCAGGGACTAGAAGATTTGGCTTATTTTATATCATGTCTCATTCCTAGGTTAAGAGATGAGAAAATTAAACAGCAAAAGCTGCACCAGGAGGAAAGACTACGCCGTGCCTTAGAGAGAGCACAAGCCGACCCCAAAAAGACAGTAAGTTTACATACTGTAGAATGTGCTATGATACAGACAGATTAAAGATAAGTGACTTTAATAGAATTCAATACACAAACCTATTAGACAAGGACTACATTTACTGAATTTAAAGTGCCACTGTTGTTTGGGAAAATGAGTGTTCAGACCTGTACCGATCAGCGTGTCCTCTCCCTGCTTTGTGTAAGAGAAAAAAGGGTCAGGCTCCATAGACTTACATTATGAGCCTGACTCTCTTTTTCTAATACAGAGCAGGGAGCGTTCTACCGATCGGTACAGGTATGAACACTTAGACCCAGACCCATCAAAACTTTTTGTGTGTACACTTTACCCTACATAAATAATGCATCGAATGGAGCGCACAAGTTATCCAATGAACATTCCTGTGGTTTAGCCATACCGTTAATCATGCCTTGATCTAAGGTACATCCAGGCAGCCCCTCCCGCAGCTCCCTGCGTCCAAGCTCGCTGTCTGTGCGTGTAAAATAGCACAAGCGGCAGGGAAAGAGGAGGAAGCAAACAGGTCACTGACAGTTCGATACTCTCTTCCTCCTCACATTGTGCCATGTAATACGGCCTTAACCTTGTAATAGGTTTCTATGACATGAATTGGGCCATTTGTCTGCAGCACATCCTGAGTCACACCCAAAAGCTGCTGAAAACCCTGCCTTCCTGGTCCACTCCTCGGACCCCTTCTGTAACCAGGCAAGCTGTAACACCTCCACAAACAACAGCCTCTCCTGAGTAGTATAGGGGAAAGGAGACACTGTTGTTTAACCTTTATCTATGTAGATGGATAGACAGATAAATAGAAACTGTGTTTACTGTGCAAAGAGGCAGCAAATCAAGCTAGTGGTGGGCACATACTACAAGACAGGGGTAGGTACCCAGCAACTGGTACTGAGGTGCAATGAATGCAGAGAGATGTAGTTTCCTTGCCAGGTGCCATGATGCAAAATTGGGATCATTTGTAAAAGTTTGAATCTGGGGCTTGCAGCAGTGTAGACAAGTGGGAAAGGTGTCAATCAGTGGGGATTGGTAGGTCCATCTATATGCTTTTTGTGCATTTTTTTTTAATAGCATCTCCGATGTTCCCTTTCAAGGTGCCCTAAGACTTAAGTCAGCCAAACTCTGACTTAAGCTGATTTTAGTCTGACTGTCTAATGACGTGTTTAGACAGAGATTTATCTGAGATTTTTGAAGCCAAAGCCAGAAATGGATTTGAGAAGGCTCAAATCTGTCTTTCCTTTATGATCTGTTCTCGGTTTATAGTCTGTTCCTGGCTTTGGCCTCAAAAATCTGTCAGATAAACCTCTATGTCTAAACACACCATAAAGTGTATGGCAGCCTCCCTACTGTACCAACAGATGATGTCTGGGATCAGCCAAACAAACATTCTACTATGATATATTTTTATCCCACAAAGATGGCAGCAGCATACAGATCTCATGAGGTGATGATGTGACCCTGTAGTTTACAGGAAGTCAGCTGACCCAGGACAGACAACTTCCTCTGACACAATGAAGTATTATAGTAATATTGTTCAGTGTACAGTATTAGTGAGTACTGCCCTTACTGACAACAGGTCCCTGTGTACCTTATAGAGATAAAATCAGGCTCCCCTCCTCCAGGCTGTGCTCTCTTGCTCTGTGGTGATTCTCAATTGTTGTCTGCAGGAAACAATGGCATTTCAGTCACTAATAGCATTTTGTTTTGTACCTCTACAGACCGGCAGGAAACTAATGACACGCTCTGATCCACCGGCAATGAAACCCAAAATTGAAAAAGATCAAGATGCAGACAAAGAGAAAGAGGAAGCCCTGTTCTTTTTTAGCTAGCATCAAGACACACTGTGGTGCATTGAAAAAAAAGATTTCCTGCATTGTATTTTCCTTCTAAAGCCGTAGTCAATAAAACCTCTTTTTCTTCCTACAGTGCAGAAGCAGCGGCCTTTGAGTTAAAAAATGCTGAAGCCTTACCAATTATAATTACTACAAATAAAATGGTCTATGTTGTCCACAATGAAGTCATATTACAGATTTCATTTAATTCTGCAGCTGTTTTGAAAAGTGCACCTAAACTATGAAGTCACATAAGTACAGATGGAGCTGTAGGTTTACTGGCTGGCTGTAGGAGCTCAATAGATAAAACCATTTATTATCTACTTGGGGCCCTACAGGTATTGTAAATACTCATGGACCACAAACACAGAGAAAACTCATCTGGGTCCAACAATTCTAATGTGTACTGGGGCCAACAGGCACCCACTCGCCTCCCCTCCTCCTTCCTTAAATGAAAGACAATATGAAACTATGAAGTGGCAAAGTGGCCAATGACCTGTAGTCGCTAGTATAGTATCGTCATACATGATTTATATTAGGGCTGGGCGATATGAACGATATGCAAAAATATCGTCATCAATTCGGATGACTATATAGATTTTCGGCATATCGTTATATCATAATACATGCCCACGGAGCGGTAGTGAATAAGCTTCTCACTTACCGCTCCGTGGTACCGCACTGTAGGGCCTTGCATTTACGCATCGTCAGCGCGCTAGCTGACGATGCGTGTGACGTCAGGTCTCTCCCAGTGCATGCTGGGAAGAAGACGCGGCCCGTCTCGCCTCGCGGACTCCATCAGCCAGTCCTGCAGGAAAGGTAAGTAGCAGAGGGGTCGGGGGGTGCAGATGGCTATGGCATGGGGCTGATGATGGCCCTGGCTGGGGGGACATGATGTGGCAATGGCATGGGGCTTGGCTGGCACATAGGGAAAGCTGATGATGGCATAGGGGAGGGGGAGTTGACTGGCATCGGGGGGGGGGGGGCTGATAACTGGCAAGGGGAGGACTGATAACTGGCACAGGGGAAGGCTGATGACTGGCAAGGGGGGCTGATGACTGGCACAAGGGGGGGCTGATGGCACAAGGGAGGGCTGATGACTGGCACAGGGTGGGCTGATGACTGGCACAGGGTGGGCTGATGGCACAGGGGAATGCTGATAACTGGCGCAATGAGGGGCTGATGGCACAGGGAAAGGCTGATGACTGGCACAAGGGGGGCTGAAGGCATAGGGGAGGGCTGATGACTGGCAAGGGGGGGGGGTGATAACTGGCACAGGGGAGGGCTGATGACTGGCACCAGGGGTGGCTGATTGCACAGGGAAAGGCTGATGACTGGCAAGGGGGGGTGATAACTGGCACAAGGGGGGCTGAAGGCATAGGGGAGGGCTGATGACTGGCAAGGGGGGGGGTGATAACTGGCACAGGGGAGGGCTGATGACTGGCACCAGGAGTGGCTGATTGCACAGGGGAGGGCTGATGACTGGCACAAGGGGGGGCTGATGGCACAGAGATGGCACAAAGGGGGCTGATTGCACAGGGCTGAGCCGCTGATGGCACGTGGGTGTGCCGTAGTGTGTGTCACATTATCTTGTTAATGCCCATGCTGTTTGGTTCTAGTCTTCTTTATTGTTAATTTAAGGTGTTATTTTCGTCGTTGAAAATAACGCTTTATAAGTATAAAAAAAACCTTGGCTCCTAGTTTCTGATGAAATTTGTCAAGCCCTGACATAAGGGATGATGGTGCTGGCTGGGAGACAGGATGATGGCAAAAAATGGCATGGGGCTGATGTTGTATACACACACAAAAAAATTGATATATCGTGATATATTGTTATATCGTGCATGCATCAAATTATATCGTGATATAAATTTTAGGCCATATCACCCAGCCCTAATTTATATGTTTCTTTATAAGAGCACAAGACCAAAGACCCAACATCACCTACTTGGCGACTCATCACTGAATATCACTTTCATCCAAGCCTCCACACTCTATGATCACTTCTGTTTGGCCCTGTGTAATCTTGCAGAGTGGACCAAAATTGGTTTTCCAAAAACACCAGTCAGACAATGTTTTATTTCAGGTCAGGTGCAGACATACATAAGGTGCATTTCAATGAGACTGTGAGCTGGATGAAGTGTAACAGCGCGAAATGGAGGTAACCATTTTTTGCAATCAACCTCATGTGTGTCTGGACCGGACCTGAAATAAAGCAACATTTTACATCAATGAGTGCCGCTGTTATCATTCTACTGATTTAGGCCATGTTCCCCCATGTAGTAAAACACTGGCCATTTCGTGACCCAGCCGGGCCACGAAACAGCCGGTGTCAGAGAAGATAATCCCAGCCAGTACTGCAGTACCGGACGGATTATCTTCACTGCCGCTGAATTCGGATGCGGGCGCATCAGTGTGCGCCCACATCCGAATTCCCCACTGCACACAATGGGGCGTGCGCCTCCCTTGTAAGCACTGACATGTTCTCTACAGCCGCTATTCATTTGACATGTCAGTTTATTGTGGCGCCGCTAGGGATCCCGGCCGGAGTGTATACAATGCAAATTGTGATTCCTACGACACATACGTTGTGAGAACATAGCCTTAGACTGTTTTCATACTTTGGGCTGATCATCACCAGGAGGAGGACTTGACGTGATCCCAAACTTGGACTACAGCCGTTTGTGAGTGTTACCAGAGAGCTCACCTGTTTATCTCTATGTGGATGTATTATTAAAAATAGTTATGTGTATTTGCTACAAAGTAGACAAGCTAAATTTCTTAATTTGTGTCAGGGGTTGTTGATGTTTTCTAAGGGTGCCAGGCGTAGTCACCCCAAAACTAGAGATGTGTGAATTTATAGTAAGTTTGGGTCTACCCAGCTCTACCCAAGACATAAGATGTAATGGTCATCTGGCAATAGTGCAGGACTCTAAGTTTAATACTGATACAAAAACAAATCAAACTCAGACTTACAATACCTTTTTTTAATACTTTCTTAATTCACCAAATTGCACCCATAAAAAAAAAAAGTTACAGGAGGGTGAAAAAAGGAATCTTTGCTGACTTTAAGGAAATATATAAATATTACTTTGTACAACTCTGTACAAAAGAAATTGAAAAGCAAACAAAGACTCCTGCAGTATACACAAATAAATACCTGATATAATTTACAAATTTCAAACACCTGACACTGGGTCAGTTCTGTCCACAGCTTCTTATAAAAAGGAATCAGTCTTTATAGGAGGACAGTGCGTGGCTATAGCAGTCAGACTGACCAGTTTATGCTCTGGAGGTAGGTGCACAGTATCACTGGAGAGATGAGTTTTCTTGAGACAAGATTCAAATACTTAAAAAGGTAAAAGGAGGCAGTCATTTGCTAACAGGAAACATTCAACTTTCATTAAGCACAAAAGATCGCAAAATACTATTTTCCAGACAAGGTTTCAGGCCATCTCTATTCCTTCCAGAAGGAGACAACATGGAAAGAAAATGTTTTATGGAATTTCCAAAGCCTTTTCAGATTTTGTAGAAGGAAGGTAAACTAAAGAGCAGCATTTGAGCACTTTCAAGAAAAGAGTTAAGATGTGACCATATGCCATGTTAAAGAAGAGCATAAAAATCTAGTGCAAAATAAAACGTCACAGTGGAGAATAATCCACAGAGAAACGGACGTGCAGGGTATCGTCTCCTATAACCCCACTGCCAGCAGGCTCTAAATAACACTTTTCCTGCTTGAGTCCAGCTCCAGCTTATTCAAGGTCCTGCAGATTTATTGTGCTTCCCGTAAACTGGGAATTATCTGAAGCTGCGTCATCTTCTGCTGACACATGAGGCTCCTAGACGAGGGGGAAAAAAAACAGCCATTCACTTAGGTATTACTTTCCGGGGGCAATTAATGCTGGTTTTACATTGCAAATGGGTTCTCTTAGACTATACTTAGGGTATGCTACCAATGATAAATCTGCCAGTGTTTTCACCACCTCCCCTAAATGTGTGTAACGCCACACATACAAGGACATACTGTAGTATTCTAAAGGATTTATGCCAGTCAACATTACACTAAAAGGCAACCTATTAGGCTGCACCTCCTTGATTTTGGGGGCAGGCAGAGGTGATAAAAAGTAGGATCTGCAGAGGCCTGCAGAGATTTTTTTTCTTTACTGCTGCTTCTGCAAACTTACACAGAGCAGCAGCCACAATGTTCTACTCTCTGGCTCCCCCTGAAAAGATCTGACTTATGAATGGCTTGGAAGGCAAATTAATTGCCCATTCCTAGATACAACCATCAATGTTAAGAGACCCAGGGGATACTGTCATTCTCAAAATGCTTTTTTTTTTTTTTTTAACACATCAACATAAATCACAAGCCATTTCTTTGCATAATCTATAGAAATGCAAGACACAACTGAGTTGTTGCTCTTGAATTTAATAACCAATACATGTAGATGGTTAGCCCCCCAAAGAGAACCTATTAGATATAAAACTAACAAAAGAAATATACAGACCATCATACCTGCAGGATATGCACAGGCAAATCAACTGTTAGTTGTGTGTGCGTGGCTGGTGACTGGGCACTCAGCTGGAAAGGCAGATCCGCATCCCCTGGAGGTTCATCCTTGTGATGGTACAGAAAACATTCATTTAGAGGAAGGAATAGCAAACACTTCACAAAGTTAGCTATATTACTAGCATACAATTAAAGGGGGCTCTTCACTACCCCGTTTCCCCGAAAATAAGCCACTCTCTAAAAATAAGGTATAGTGAAGGATTTACAGGATAGCTTAAAATAAGGCATCCCCCTGAAAATAAGGCATCCCCCCAAACGTAAGACCCCCTCCACCACCAGGGTTATGTCTGATTATGTTGGTTTGTGATGACAATTACTGTACAGTATATAATAAATGTTAATTTTTTTTGTTCATTTTTTTGTGAATTCTTCGTGGAAAAATAAGACATCCCCTGAAAATAAGACATAGGGGGAGATTCATCAAACATGGTGTAAAGGGAAACTAGTTCAGTTGCCCCTAGCAACCAGATTCCACCTTTTATTTTCCAAAGAGTCTGAGAGGAATGAAAAGTGGAATCTGATTGGTCGCTAGGGGCAACTGAGCCAGTTTCACTTTACACCATGTTTGATAAATCTCCCCCATTGTGCCTCTTTGGGAGCAAAAATTAATATTAGGGTATAAACCCACACACCGTATACGCAGCAAATCCGCAGCAAATGTGATGGTGAAGATTTGATGCTGTGCTCAGCTATTTAGATCTAATCTGCTGCGTATCGCAGTAGTAAATAGGCTGCATATACGGTGTGTGGGTTTATACCCTTAGGGTAGAAACACACACACACACACACACCGTATATACGCAGCAAATACGCAGCAGATTAGATCTAAATAACTGAACACAGCATCAAGTCTTCACCATCAAATCTGCTGCATATACGGTGTGTGTGTTTGTACCCTTAGACGCTCTTATTTTCAGGGAAACACGGTACATCCTGTCTTGAGGCCTTAATAAAGCACAAAAACAACACATAGCTGCAATATCTGTTCTGAAGGGACAGACCTGTCAGTGTACAGTATACCACTGAACTAAGTGGTAATTCAGCTGTAAGGGCAGAAAAGGATATTGTGAAGAGCCCTACTAAATGAGGTATCCTAAGATTTGAGGCAGTGTTCACACTTGTTTTGCTAAGTAATGGTCAGTAATGGTTTCGCTGGGTATTTTTCATAACTGCTCCAGTTTTTGTGCTTTTGCGCCTCAATATCAGAAAATCAAAAACTAGAAATAAAGGAAGATGAATCTTGTGCATACCTACCTGAAGAAGCTGGATCTGAACATAGTGCGCCCCTGTTGCTGGATCCCTTAAAGTCAGTCCACCATTTGACAAAACACTGTTACCAAAACGATTGCCAGCAGGAGATACAGCTTGGTTTGGTTTTGTACCTTTATTTTTCCGTTGTGGAGGTGAAGTCCCTTTACAAAGAAAAAAAGTAAATGTTAAATTTTGGATGAAATGTTTTTTGACATAACACTTTCCTAAGGAATATCCCTCATTGTGGCTAGCAGCTATCGGTCTACACAAGTCAGGAGGGGTTATCGCCACTAACCTTGGTAGTCTAAAATACTGCCTCCTTTCTTGTTCTAGGGTAGAAGAGGTGGTTAATATTTTACGCCATAGTGGTCCAAGATTGAGGTACGGGGCCAAAACGTGTTCTCCGGTGGCCTAATGTAAACGAGAAGTAAGATCGGCGCTTGTTTGCAGTGCCTTTACACGGCACGACAAATCGAGCTGCTGGGCGGCACAAACGATCACTGTATCGTTCGTGCAGCCCTGGGAACTGACAGCACAGATTTGTATACATCTTTGCTGTCAGTTTCCAGATCACAAGTAGCAGTGCATACTTACCATATATGCTGCTTGTGATCCAGCATGTCTCTCCAGTCCTCCGGCTGTCAATCATTCTGAATGAGGCAGCGCCTGAAGATACAGTCGGCGGCCAGACGACTTGGAGAGACATAATGGATCACAAGCAACACACATTACTTGTGATCTGGGAATATGAATATATTTATTTATTATATACATATCTGTGTCTTCAGTTTACCTTTATCGTTATCTGCTGCACATTACTCTGTTTACACAGGAAGATGTGCGGCCAATGATGCTAAATTTTAAAGCCGACTCAAAAGACACGATCAGACGAGCATTAGGCACCTGCCCAGTCCTTTGCTTATCTATGTCACTTTCAGACGGACCAGTTATCAGTCACAGGAGGGTTTTGAGTAGCACTAATAGCTGATAATCAGCTCATGTAAAAGGCCTTTTAAAGGAGTTATCCAGGAGTAAAAAAAAAGGAAAAAACGGCACCAAAACCAGTCCTTAGGTTGTGTGTGGTAGTACAATTTAGCTGTATTTACTTCAATGTCTCCAGTTGGTCTCCAAACTGGAGACAAAAGTTGTGGTGTTTCTGAAAGATGGCAGCCATGTTTTTGCCTGGATAACATCTTTAACACAGGAGGGTAGTCAGTTGTCAGTTCATCAGGGCCTGCAGTGTGGCTGGGACTCACAACCCTTAAAGGACCCAAAAGATGTGTCTGTATAACACTAGTGTAAACCCAGTCTAAGACATAGGGATCTTTTAGCAAAATACTTTTTTTTTTTTTAAAGAAATCACATCTAACAAATATGGTATATGCTGTTGAAACTTGCATACCTGAGCTGCTTGCACTCCCCTTCTTTCTGCTCTTGGCCAGTTGAATGGCTCTGTAGTCAGTCCTTGCTGAGCCCCCACTCTCCTGATCAAAGGGAAAAAGTGAACAAAGGCCTTACAGCTTACTTAAATAAATTAACTACTTAAACCAGAAAAAGGGAAAGTGCATGAGTGTGTGTGTGTGTGTGTGTGTGTGTGTGGGGGGGGGGTCTGTAGGAGGTGATTCTGTGCTATGATGACCCACGTGGAACCATTGCCTCACAGATTTGGGCATTTGTCTTAGGCTCTCCTTATCACTAGCTATTTATGCTGTTAGTTTCAGACCCTATATGCTGTGGGTCTACACAGCCAAAGAGTAGGTCAACACTGTTTCAGTTTTCAAGCAACAGTGACCACCCACTTTGCCCTCGTTTGTATGTTGGGTGAACATGGGGAAAAAAATAAATAGCACCCAAATCTATTGAGCGGTGGTTCCACATGGATCATGGCAGAATTGTTTGAAGGGGCCATATGTCCTCAAATATTTTGAATTTGCAAGTTGCTGAGATCACAAAATAGGCCACCTACAATTTATTGTGTTTACAATTTAAATTTATCAAAGTGTGTAAAATAGAAACTAGTGAAAACGGTCCACAGCAACCAATCTCAGCTGTCAGCTGCAGGGAAATTCTAAAGTTTGTATTTTACACTTCACTGAATGCTGGAAAAGACAAAAGGCCCAGATTTATTAATGTCATCTTAAAGGACAACTCCGGCCAAAATTATTTTTTAATATGTTATTACTTATGGAAAGTTAGACAAATTCCTAATAGTAATAGCAGATGGGAGGAGTAGTAGTAAGGAGATCCCCAGCACCAACCCACAACTGCACAGCTGATAACCTCCTAGATCTGGCCCCCCATCACCAACCCTCCAGCAGCCTCTCCCACTCACTTTCCTGCCGCCCTGTTCCGAACTGCTAGATCACTGCTGCCCCCGCGTCCTGCCAACTCTTTCCCGGATGATAAGAGCTGCTGGGGGTGACATCCGGGACAGAGTTGGCAGGACGCGGGGGCAGCAGTGATCTGGCAGTCCGATACCGGCATGGAAGTGAGTGGACGTGCAGCTAAGCGGCGGGTGTGGGGATCTCCCTAGTACTACTCCTCCCATCATCTGCTCATACTATGAGCAGATCATGGGAGGAGTAGTAGTGTCTATCTGTCCCACAGAACCGAGCAGGGAGGGAGGGAGGGGGGAGGTAGTTAGATGCACCGGCACCTCTCTCCCTCCCTGCTCGGTGCCCTCCATTTGGGGAGCAAGAGTCCTTGCTCACCAAATTATTCTATACACATAGTCCATTAAGTGTAGTTTTTACATTACATTTTCCATACACTTCAATACAGTCCATTAACTTGTAGATATACTGCGCCCCTGCTGAACACTCATAGGAATTACACCTGATTCGTGACATCACTGTTTTTGAGAGAATTTCAACACTCCATGATCTACTAGATTAAGGGAAATAGCCCTAAATGTGCATTTACCATAATTAAAGGACAACTCCAGCCAAAACTATTTTTTTATGTTATTACTTATGGAAAGTTAGGCAAATTTCAAATGTACATTAATTATGGGAAATGCACATATAGGGCTATTTCCCTTAATTTAGTAGATCAGGGAGAGTTCAGATTCTCTAAAAAAAAGTGACGTCACGAACCAGTGGTGTAATTCTAATGGAGTGTCCAGCAGGGGCGCACTATATATAGAAGTCAAGGAGTACCATTGACTTCTATATATAGTGCGCCCCTGCTGGACACTCAATTGGAATTACAATGGATGTGTATGTAAATGTAATATACAGTATGTTTTTGATTCATTACATTTATGGAATACTTTGGGGAGCAAGTGTCCTTGCTACCCAAAGAATTCCATAAATGTAATCAATCAGTACATTTGGATATCCATCACAGTGAGCCCGCCGAACCGCCACTCTAGACTACACTGAACTACTACTCCCATCACCTGCTCATAGCATGAGGTGTAGTAGCTTGGTTATCACTGAGATCGCCGCCGCTGATGCTGCCAGGCGGCGCTCATCACTGTGCAGCCATCATCCCCCTGCGCTCTTCCCTCCTGCAACTTTACACGATCTGATGGCAGACTCCCCACCTGGCTGCCGCTCTCCGATCACACGTGCTGGCCGGGGACACCAGGAAGCACCGGGAGTCGGTATGTGTGATCAGAGAGCGGCGGGCGGGCGGGGAGTCAGCCATCAGATCGTGTAAAGTTGCCGGATCCCGGAAGATGCAGGAGGGAAGAGCGCAGGGGGATGATGGCTGCACAGTGATGAGCGTCGCCTGGCAGCATGAGCGGCGGCGATCTCATAGCGATAACCAAGCTACTACACCTCCCATCACCTGCTCATGCTATGAGCAGGTGATGGGAGGTGTAGTTCAGTGTAGTCCAGAGCGGCGGTTCGGCGGGCTCACTGTGATGGATATCCAAATGTACTGATTGAATACATTTATGAAATACTTTGGAGGCAAGTGTCCTTGCTCCCCAAAGTAGGTGATGGGAGGTGTAGTAGCTTGGTTATCGCTATGAGATCGCTGCCGCTGATGCTGCCAGGCGACACTCATCACTGTGCAGCTATCATCCCCCTGCGCTCTTCCCTCCTGCTTCTTCCGAGATCCGGCAACTTTACACGATCTGATGGCTGACTCCCCGCCCGGCCGCCGCTCTCTGATCACACATACCGGCTCCCGATGCTTCTTGGTGTCTCCGGCCAGCACATGTGATCGGAGAGCGGCGGCCAGGCAGGGAGTCTGCCATCAGATCGTGTAAAGTTGCAGGAGGGAAGAGCGCAGGGGGATGATGGCTGCACAGCGATGAGCGTCGCCTGGCAGCAGCGGCGATCTCATAGCGATAACCAAGCTACTACACCTCCCATCACCTGCTCATGCTATGAGCAGGTGATGGGAGTAGTAGTTCAGTGTAGTCCAGAGCGGCGGTTCGGCGGGCTCACTGTGATGGATATCCAAATGTACTGATTGATTACATTTATGGAATACTTTGGGGAGCAAGGACACTTGCCTCCAAAGTATTTCATAAATGTATTCAATCAAAAACACTGTATATTACATTTACATACACATCCATTGGAATTCCAATGGAGTGTCCAGCAGGGGCGCACTATATATAGAAGTCAATGATACTCCTTGACTTCTATATATAGTGCGCCCCTGCTGGATACTCCATGGTAATTACACCCCCACTTTTTTTTTTTTTTTTTTTAAGAGAATCTGAAGTCTCCCATATCTACTAATTTAAGGGAAATGGCCCTATATGTGCATTTCCCATAATTAATGTACATTAGAAATTTGTCTAACTTTCCGTAAGTAATAACATAAAAAAATAGTTTTGGCCGGACTTCTACTTTAATGTATATTAGGAATTTGTCTAACTTTCCATAAGTAATAACATTAAAAAATACTTTTGGCCAAACTTCTCCTTTAAAATTAGGACACTCCTATTCACTCGGCCTTTGTACATTGCAGCACCGTACTCCCCCAAACATTTATGAGTAACTGGTATGTCCCAATCATCTAAAAGGATCTTCTATTGGATAATGAAACACGTCCATAGAGGAACACATATCGGCATTTTGTTAGTACATCCTTCAACGAGTCATCCAGTTTTTTTTTTTCTTTAAACCAGCATAACTCCCAGCTAGGGATGAGCTAACCTCGAGCATGCTCGAGTCGATCTGAACCCGAACTTTCGGCATTTGATTAGCGGTGGCTGCTGAACTTGGATAAAGCCCTAAGGCTATGTGGAAAACAAGGATATAGTCATTGGCTGTATCCATGTTTTCCAGTCAACCTTAGAGCTTTAACCAAGTTCAGCAGCCACCGCTAATCAAAAACGAACGTTCGGGTTCAGATCGACTCGAACCCGAACCCTGTTCGCTCATCTCTACTCCCAGCATACACTGATGTCATTAACCAGGGCATGGTTGGGAGTTGTGGTTCTGCAGAAGCTGATGAGCCACAAATTAGAGACCAGTGCTTTAACACAAATAGAACCACACACATAACTATAACTTAGGAATTTGGAATAGCACCAAGCTTAACAACATTAAGGGTGAAGGTACCTAAAACCAAGTGTTACTGCTTTTGATAGCCCTGTGTCAGGTAACTCTAAAGTGAATCCCATGATGGTGTTCTCCTGCATGCACAATTCTTAAACCAAAATCTACATCTTAAAAGCTAATGTACCATCAGGTACATCACTTAGTTCTTTTTCGTCAACAGATCGGCGCTGGGATGCCGGTAGCATGGTCCTTTTTTTTTTTTTTTTTTTGAACGGCTGCCTGATTCCAGCGCACAGCCCTGGTCTATTCCCGAGCACTGGGCCCAGCAAGAAGCACTGGGGACAGGTCTGCCGGCCCCCAGTATGACAAAACTCCCTCCGCAGCACAGCTTTATTGATTCTAATGGAGCCGTGTCACAGAGGGAAGGGGAGTCTCACACTGCGGGCCAGTTAGTGATGTTACCAGAATTTTGAGTTCGATACCGATACTAACTTTTTTATTTCGATACTCAATACCAGTTCGATACTTTTTTTTTTTTTTTTTTTTAAACACAACGATAGAAATATAATACCCCCTAGACAGCGAATATAATAAACCTGAAATGCTATCTATATTCTTCAGGCCTGCACTATTACAGAGATACCAATTTAAGGACCTTTTTTAATTTTATTACGTTACAAATAAAGTTTACGTTTTTTACATAATTGTGTACCGAGTACAGCGATCACTTAGACAGCTCTGCTATATTTTGTACAACGATCACTTAGACAGCTCTGCTATACATTGCTAGGACAGCTCTGCATCACTTATACTTATGCTGATGTCGGCACCTCAAAACCCCTGCCCACCTTCCCCACCCGCCAGCTGGCTGGATCCTCACATGTGCTGCAGGGCCCCCTTCTCCTCTGACCTCCTCTCCAGGACCTCCCGCTCTCCCTCTTCAGCCTCCTCTTGGGGACTTCTTGCTCTCCCCCTTCAGCCACAGATACCTCCGTGCAGCTCCGGCTCCTCTGCATAAATAATTTCTCTGATAACAGAGTCTGGCCGAGCCACACTCTATTATCAGAGAGACACTAGCAGCGGCAGTCTGCTATACATAGTAGCCCACCCCTGCTGTATATAGAACAGGCTCAGGAGGGGTTAATGCCGCTGTCATTGTGACAGCGGCATCTACACAGTTAAACAGTCGGCACTAGCAATTGCAAAGTGCCGGCTATTTGAAATTGGCGCCGCCGGTAGCGGAGGGAGTGCAGAGGAGGTGACAGGTGGGAGCAAAGGGCGGCACACAGAACAAGGCCGGCGCTCAGATAGCCGCCGGCAGTGTTCTCTGCGCTATAATTTATGTTAGGCTGCCTAATAGTGTAGCCTAACAAAGTACCGAACAGTTTTTTTGCCCGAAATATCGATAGTATCAATATTATCAATAAATATAATAATATTTCGGTGCATCGTGCAACACTAGGGCCATTGGGCCCAGTGCTTCATGCTGAGCCAGTGCTTAGATAGATGGCCACTGTGCGCGGGAACCAGACTGCAGTTAACAAAAAAAAAAAAAAAAAATGTGCCACCGGCATGTACGTTTTAATACTTTACAACACATGTAAATAAGGCAACTAGAATACTTGTAAGCTTACCAAAATGGAGTTTCCAGCTACTGGGCTAAAGTCCATGTCCTTCTGAGAGCTGTAGCTACCCGTTTGTGGAAACACAAATTGTGTCACCACTTTACTCCCCTCCTGCTGGCTTACAACCTCTGAAGCCGGGATAAGGCCTCTGTCGGCTTTGGTCTGTGTCGACAACTCAGAAATGGAGCTACTTGTTCCCAGTGTAACTGAAGGTGTTAAAGTTGTGGAATCAATAGTAAGGTTATTTGTGGATGTAAGAGCATGAATGTCCTGATTGGACCCTCTCATTGACAAAGACGCCAAGGAGCCCAGAGCCTCTGCATTTACTGTTTGTACATCATCCAGTTGAAGGCTACCTTGCTGAAGAATGGATGCTGCTGCTCCCAGGAGAAGAGAGCTCTCCAGGCCATTGGTGTTATCATTGTTAGACACCAAAACCAAAGGGTCGACGGGATGTACCAGAGTGTTATTGTTGGCTGACAAGCTGCCTCCTAGTGTAGATCTTACAGAAGACACATCAATGGTCAATATTCCAGAGTTAACCAGGGTAAGGTCGGCAGAGATTCCAGATCCATTCGAGGACACATTGGTGAATAGTGAGGAGAGGTCCAAGTTACTTAAGTCACTCTGTCCTGAGCTGGTCAGTTCACTACTAGGAGTGAGAGAACTTGCAGCTTCAAGATCTATAACACAAAAGTAGAAGTTTTGCAAATAAATATTATAAACATATCTATGAAATTTGTATGGGAAGTCTATTACAGTTAGGCTAATACAATACACAGCAGTAGGAATTATACTAAATACGATGCACTTTTTTTTTTTTTTTTTTTTTTTTTTTAAGCGAAGCTGTTACCACTGACTTGCTGCCAAGATGGTGGCACCGCTGCACTGTTGTCTGTAACTTTTTTTATGAAAATAAGAAAAATGCCTTTATTTGAAGAGTGTCAAGGAGATGGGGCTTAGGGCTCCCTGGGCCCTAACACTGCAAGACCCCACTGCAGCATAGTGAGGCGTAGCAGTGCTAAGGCCCAGCGAACCCTAAGCCCCATCTCATTGTAACTATTTACAGTCTAAATAAAAGTTGTATTTTTTAAAGTGTCACTGTCGTGAAATTTTTTTTTGCAGAAATCAATAGTCCAGGCGATTTTAAGAAACTTTGTAATTGGGTTTATTAGCCAAAAAATGCATTTTTATCAAGAAAAAGCAGTTTGAAGCTCTCCTCCCTGTCTGGGTACGTCTGATGCAACAAGTCACAATTTCCTGATTTTTTGCAGTGGATGGAACAGAGGGGGGGGGGGGGTGACCTGGAAAAAGGCTTTTTAAATGCAGATAATGGCGTATTTTGCTAATAAACCCAATTACAACGTTTCTTAAAATCGCCTGGACTATTGATTTCTGCAAAAAAATAAATAAATACGACAGTGACTGTAACAAAAGTATAAAACAAAAGCACAGGAAACAAAAAGGTATGTTCCGAATGCATTTACCAATGTTTATCAAGAGGTGCCACCAGCTTGAAAAGTGGCCAGTGGTGACAGATTTGTTTTAAGTTAAACAAAGCTTGTGGTCATTGTGGGAAAATAACCTACCATGGCCATGCTGTTTAACCATGTGAGCTTTCAGACTTTGCTTGGAAGTGAATATCTTGCTGCAATTAGAAACTGAACATCGTGTCTTTGAGGCGTCCACATCTTGAAGGTGCTTTTTGGAGTGGATGTACAGGCTGCTTCTAGCAGAGAACTTGGCTCCACAGCCTGGCAGGGAGGAATAGATTGACAGACTCAATGAGCATAAAAAACCCAACAGCCCACCAATCCTAATACTTCAGCCTTTTAATTACATATTCAGGGACTAAAGGACACATTTATTGCTTAATGGTGCGTTCACACCTACAGGATCTGCAGCTGATTTTCTGCAGCAGATTTCATTTAAATAACTGAACACAGCATCAAATCTGCTACAGATCTGCTGCAGATCCTGTAGGTGTGAACGCACCCTTACAGACAAAAAAAAATAGTCAGTGTCAAAAGAAACCAAGAATACAATAGACTATCACAGAATAAGGAACAGTTTATCCTATTATGAGGTGGTGGAGTAGACCTGCCATTCTCTTTTTATTAAAGCAGTGATTACCACTGGCCTGAGTGACACTTCTCTGCCTAGGTGTGATATGGGCAGCACGAAGCAGCTATCACATTCCATCTATTATAACATTTTTTTCCATACATGTGCAGTGACGTCAAGTCCTCCGGAGAACGGTCAGGAACTCACTACTAGCTCAACCGTTGTCCATTTGTTAAGCACCTACACTCAAAAACATCCCAGAAAATTTTTTGGGCTACAGATAAATGTGAACCCAATGTAAAATTCACACAATATCTACTAAGAGTAGGGATGCACGATGCACCAAAATATCGATACTACTATCGATATTTCGGGAAAAAAAACGATTCGGTACCAGGATTTCCTGGTATCGATACTTTATGTTAAGCTGCGTTATTAGGCAGCTTAATATAAAGTATAGAGCAGAGAAACCAGCCGGCGGCTAGCAGAGCGCCGGCCATGTTCTCTGAGTGCTGCCCCCTGCCGTCACTTCCTCCTCCGCCCGCCCCTTCCTCCGCTCACTGCAGGGATAAGTTATAGCCGGCACACACAGCGATCGCTAGTGCCGGCTATATAACTGTGCAGATGCCGCTGTCACACTGACAGCGGCATCTGACCCATCCTGAGCCTCTCCAGAAACAGTGGGGTCGGCTACTGTGTGTAGCAGACCCCCCGCTGCTAATGACCCGCAGTCTGTCACACCTCAGCCTCCTGTCCCTCCTAGAATGCAGCCGGTGTGAGGAGCTGTGTCTAGGGCTGCGCTTCTCAGTGTGAGGTTGGTGAGGCTCTGGTGCCCGCTCTCTCTCTCTCCATCAGCGGAGCTGTTCCTATGCATATTCATGTATGCACACTCTCAGTGGCTGCGCTTCCTGACCGGCCTGAGTGTGCACACATAAGTATGCACGGAGGCCTGACAGCTGGGAGCTTCCCGGAGCTGAGGGGAGGGGGGATTTGCAAAGGGAGCTTATTTAAGGTGGAACAGACAGCCTGAATCTTGGCCAGCAGCAAAGGTTAATCTTCCTGCTGGCCGAGGTTCAGGCTGTCTGTTCCACCTTAAACTCCCTTTACAAATCCCCCCTGGCCCCTGCTTTGATAAGCCTCATGCTTTGAGTGTCCACAGGTACAGCAGTGAGTGAGAGCAGGGGATGTGTGCAGACATTGCAAACATCCCTGCCCTCTAGTGTGCACCCCACATCCCTGCCCTCTAGTGTGCACCCCACATCCCTGCCCTCTAGTGTGCACCCCACATCCCTGCCCTCTAGTGTGCACCCCACATCCCTTCCCCTCTAGTGTGCGCCCACATCCCTTCCCCTCTAGTGTGCGCCCACATCCCTGCCTTCTAGTGTGCGCCCACATCCCTGCCCTCTAGTGTGCGCCCACATCCCTGCCCTTACACCCCTGCCCCCTGACAGGAACTGACCTGCCAGGCAGAGTAACCCTCTCTTGTCTGTCCAGACCTGGCAGCCTTCACCAGCTCCCTGCAGTGTGCGGGTTGTAGGCTGTACACAGTGGCGGATTAAATGTACCCTTGGCCCCGGGCTGTTCACCCAACCTGGACACCCCCCCCCCCCCCCCGTCAATCCGCCTACATTATAATCCACTACTGCCCCCCCATGCTGTCTCCAATAAACACAATGTTTGGTCCCTTGCTTCAAAGAGGATGTCAAGAGAGGAAGGGGCAAGAGAGGAAGGGGCTGATCTTATAGGGGATGTCACAGCAGCACAGAGAATGTCAGGAGAGGAGGGGGCTGATCTTATAGGAGAGGTCGCAGGGTCCCAGCAGCACAGAGGATGTCAGGAAAGGAGGGGTCCCAGCAGCACAGAGGATGTCAGGAGATGAGGGTGCTGATCCCATAGGGGAGGTCACAGCAGCACAGAGGATGTCAGAAGAGGAGGGTGCTGATCTTATAGGGGAGGTCACAGCAGCACAGAGGATGTCAGGAGAGGAGGGGGCTGATCTATAGGGGAGGTCACAGCAGCACAGAGGATGTCAGGAGAGGAAGGAGTGTGCTGATCTTATAGAAGAGGTCACAGCAGCACAGAGGATGTCAGGAGAGGAGTGTGCTGATCTATAGGGGAGGTCACAGCAGCACAGAGGATGTCAGGAGAGGAGTGTGCTGATCTATGGGGAGGTCACAGCAGCACAGAGGATGTCAGGAGAGGAGGGTGCTGATCTTATAAGGGGTGTTGTATTTTTTTCGAGGTATCAAACTGGTATCGAGTATCGGTATCGAACTCAAAATTCTGGTATCGTGACATCACTAACTAAGAGTACCCCACATAGCACGATACTATAACAGCCTAAGAATCTTGTTAAAATATAGGACTTTATTTAAACCTCCCAAATGGACAATAATAAAAACGTTTAAAAACAGACATGAACCCTATAGGTGCAGGGCCCCGGAGATCCTATTACCATAAAGGCAAATTAAAATAAATAAATTATGTCTCGTTTTATATTTTTGTCCTTTGAAAACTTGTTTGAAGGGATATTCTCATCTCAACCAATATAATTATACTTGTAGGGTTCATCAAGTAAAATATTTTTGCAAATACGTTCATTTAGTAAATTTGTCTCATTCTTCCAATATGCTGCTCTCTCCCTCCCATTGTTGACGGCTTGTTGTCTAAGTAACCGATCACCACTCTACTGTAAAAGCAGTGGTCTGGCTGGTGTATAACCCTTTAACTATTGTCTATATTTTTACAAGATTCTTATGCTTTTATAGTATCATTGCTATTTGAGGTACTCCTTGTAGGCGGCGTGTATGTATGTACCTAGTAAACTGCAGAAAGAAGGTTAATAAAATGAGTCTTACCCTCTATGGGACACTCAAAGGGTTTGGTTCCCAGGTGGGTAATTTTATGGCCTTTTAAGTGCTCGGCTCTTGTAAATGATTTACCACAGCCTTCTACTGGACAGGGGTAACGTCTGTCATCCTCATGTTTCCTTGAAGCAAAAACAAGATTACAATTTGATCATCATCAGTAAATTATAATGTATTAGACTGGGTTCACAGTGCATTTTTGCAGTTTGTTTAACAGATCCGTTTCTAAATAGTTACTTTTAATGTACAGAAAGACATGGTAAACCAAGTTTTGATGTAAGTAAAAAAAAAAAAAAAAAATTGATCCGTTTCAATTTTTTTTTTAATGGAAAAAAGGATCCAAATGGATGCACAAAATCTAATTCGCAGTTACCCAGCCTTAGGGCCCTATTAAACGGGACGATTATCGTGCGAAAAATCGTTATATCGTTTGAATTTAAACAATAATCATTCTGTGTAATTGCAGGTAACGATCGAAAAATTGTTCGTATGTCTTTAAACGTTGATTCAGGTCTAAACCTAAAATTATCGTAAATCGTTCGCTGTAATTCCACAATCGTTCGCTCAAGTTCCGCATTTTTTAACTAATCATTTAGAGTAATTGCACATTGTTCATCGTTTTACTGGGATAAGAAGGAACAAACGATCATAGTAACAATCGCAATAACAATTATCGTTCTGTGTAATATGGTGAACGATTTCAGGTTAACGATAAACAAATCTCGTTTGCGATCACTTATTGTTAGTTGTTAAAAATTGCTCCGTGTAATAGGACCCTTACACTGTACAACAATAAGTGCAATACTGGAATGTAAATTATCCACGTTATGATACCACCCATAACCAATCCACCAAATATATACACATATCCATATAAAGGGATTTTCTGAGGACAGTTCTGCTACAGTCAAAACCATAAAACCTGGTCTCCTTATACATATCAAAGCACATCCTTACATTGACATGGCGGCTATAAACCAAGCCTGATTTTTCACATCAGCACTACCACCACATATGTTATGCTTTAGGAGAAAGCAACTAAAAAGGTGAAGAATCCCTTGAACACTCTATGCAAATTCTCTGAGAAAACATGAACATTTGTGCTTTGTGCCAGTGAGAAATAGCAAGTACATGATACCTTTTATGTCTCAAGAGCTTGGACATGCTTGTGAAAGATGAGCCACAGCTTTCAAAGTCACAAATAAAAGGTCTTTCACCTGAAACAAGCAAAAACAATTTGATCCCAAAAAAAAAAAAAAAATCAAAGACATAGAAAACAGGTAACACTTCAAGGGAATCAGTCAGCACCTGGGGCCTAGCTCTGGTGCTGACAGTGTGCAGTAGCTGGCAGTCCCATAGTGAACATGTTATCTTTTGGTACAGTCTCCTACTGTAACTGAACTGCCTACAGAGGACTGATCTGCAATCAGACACACTAATTGGCAGCTGAGCGAGCAAGAGGCCGGGCAGCACAGAATATTCATGAAGAGGCAGAAGGAAGGAGTGGTGCGTTGTGCCAGAGTGTGAGTCACAACTCTTGTTTGACTCTCATTACAGTACGAGACCTGATCTAATCCACTCCACAAATTACCAAAAGTTGAAATGCTCACTAGGGGACTTTTTAACTACAGCGCACTGTCAGCACCTCAGGTAGGGCTCGGGTGCTGACAGATTCCCTTTCAGTCTTTATATGAAAGATAACAAAAAAGTTAATTCATGTTTAAATGTACAGGTTACTTAATAGGAGTAGCTGCACCATGTCAATGTCATGACAAGTGTTGAGCGAACCTGTCAAACTGTTTGGGTTCAGCAACATTATCCAAACCCGAACATTCTGTGCTACATTCCCCGTGGCTGCAGCATATGGATGCTGCCCTAGGGAGTCCTGGTAAACATGGATACAGCCACAAACACTAGTCATGACAAGGCAAAATACTGCCAACAAATGGCAATTCAAAAGCCCTTGTTATATGCTAGGCAAGATGACTTTTCTGTATGACACAATGATAATACAGACACTAATATGCAGAAACACTGTCGGAATTAGTCATGGCAGCAATGAACTGACCAGGACTGCTAAAAACTAGTAGCCAGACTCCTCAGCAGTCTGCAATCTGTCTGTCAATCTATGAAAACTGTAAAATTGTTCCGATCGTTGCAGTAGTCTCACAATGAGTTGATGGAACTGCCAGCAGCTCTAGTGCTGAAATATCAAACAATTTACAAGTTGCCTTACATATGAGGCACCCATGACTTACCTGTATGACTGCGTAGATGTATTTTCAGCCTGCACGCCTTATCGTATTGCTTATTGCAGCCAGGGAAAGAGCAGATGAACTGTTCCTGCTCTCGTACATGTGCTCTGTGATGGGAGAATAATGCAGTCACTGTAATAAAACTCTTGTCGCAACCTACAAAGAACAAGAGTGTTCAGTCTCAAAAATGGTTCCTGTTCAAGACAGAATCCTCATGGACAGACAAAACCCAAGCAACTTTGTAAATACCTGGTTATAAACCTACCATGCAAAGCTACAATCAAAACCTGCATACCCTAGTTACAGAATAAAGAGGCCCATTGTGTAAGCTGATTGTGTGCTCAGCCATACTCTCACATACTGCTCTCCATGTGCTATTTTTTGTTGTTTAATGGAAACACAATAGCAGGATCCCCACTGATGAGTGTACAGTGTATGGTAGACATCAGAGAAATTAGGTTCCATCCACTAGCTCAGAGACAACTTAAAACTGAAGATGGGCTTCTCCCCGGCAGCCGGGGTGACAGGCTTCCTTTAAATGACAGCTATGCTTTAAAGTGATCACCCGACAAAATGGAAACAGATACCCTAAATGTACTGTCAAATCGTGATGTGAACAGTCCCTAAAAGGAGTTGTACTTTGAAAAAACTACAACCCATTTCAGTCAGGCCTGGGTACACCTTTATAATATAGACCAGTCCAATTCTGCACATTATCAAGTAATAGGAAAATCACAGATACTTTCTTGCAAAAACAGCTCCATCCCTGTCTCCAGGTTGAGTGGTATTGCAATTCAGCTCCTTTCACTTTAACGGAGCAGAGGTACAAAATCACACCCTAACCAAGGACAAAAGTGGAACTATTTCTGGAAGGTGGCAGCCATGTTTCTGTAAGCCTGGATGACCACTTTAAAGTGACTTTACCACCAGGCCCAGGCTGAAGCACTGGAGGCAGACGGACCCACCCTTAGTGGGAGGAAACCCCCGCCCTTCTATGATAAAGTTCCATTGATTCTAATGGAGTCACGTCATGGAGGGGCTGGGGTTTCTTCACACTAAGGGTGGGTCGGCCCGCCTCCAGTGTTTCAGCCTGGGCCTGGTGGTACAGTCACTTTAAAGGCCCTATTACAAGGAGCAGTTATCTGACAAAACAAACAGATATCATCCTGTGTAATAAAAACACAACGATTAGCCGAGAAGCAAAATTTACTTATCAGCTAATCACTGTCTTTCAACAAGTTTAAAAATCACTGATCACACATTGCTCTACGTAATAGCTTATGTGTGGCCAACGGCTGATTAAAGGGGCACTCCGGCATCAGTATATAGAAAATAAGAGGTTATGCTTACCTCTTCATCCTACCCTGGTGTCCTCCTGCCGTGTCTCTTGGTCCTCTGCTGACCGCCACCACCACAGACGAACTCATCTCTGCAGTGATGGCCTGCTTATCCACTCTCCGACAGCAGCTCAGTATCATCTCCATCAGTGATTGGCTGAGCAGGCTGTCACTGCTGAGGTTGGTTCGTCTGCGGAAGCAGCAGTCCGCATGGGTAAAAGGTAAGAATTACAACTTTATTTTCTATATACTGACGCCTAATGATGTACCCGCAGCCCTGGCTGCACAATTATGGAGCCGTGTAATAAGCTTTGTAAGGGCCATAAAAAGAATATCGTCTGCGTAATGTGGCCCTAAGTGAGAGACGATCGAGCAGATCGGTGCTCACTTATGCCAAGCATTAGGCTGTTTAATACGGACTGTAAGACCATTATAGGATGCTGTATCTGCAGAAAAGCGTGGTAACCAAGAGCCTCATTATTTTTATGGGAATTTTTTTTAGCAGTTGTGGGGGGCTGCTTTTAACTATTTTCATGTCTGTAGTGGGTCTGCATCTTGCCATTGCGGTGAGCTGTTGCATTTTTCTGTGTGTGTACAGGGAGAGACGCGTCACCCAAGGCAGTCAAGGAAGCGGAAACTGCAGCGTACACAACTACATCCTGCAGCTGCCTAACCCATACCCACTGGTATCTAAAGCAATAATTTCTCTGAAACACACAGGCATTTCAGCATAAATCATACATCATGTTCCTACTCCCTGTTTGTTTTTTTTATGCGGCCATGGTTTGGGTAGTACAAAACCACAGACAGGTTCCATTTAATCCCTAACTCCTGGGATCTATTCTGATCCTGTTGGCTCTTAATGGCAGGGTCAGAATAAAGTTATGCTGTGGTCCTGCACTGGCATAGGAGATCAGCTGTTAGTATGACAACTGATCATCTGCTGTAACTACCCCAAGCAGAGAATCCTTTGTTCCGGGTTGTTTAAACTGTTACATGCTGTCAAATCATGACAGTGGTGTGTAACGGGTTCCAGTGGGGTAAGCAAATATACTCAACTGATCAAAAATCCAGCAACATGGTCTGGCTCCTGATCAGTCTCCATGGCAGTCCCAGGGGCATTCTGAATACGGCAATATAAGGCAATCATCTGCGGGGGGGGGGGGGGGGGGGGGGGGGGGGGTTTGGGGGGAATCATTAAAATCTCCCCTGTGAGTTTGTATCTCAAAGAAATTTCAGTCTAGGAATAAAATCTGAGTGATCTTAAAAATGGCGCTGTACTAGTACACCGTAATATGGCTGAACTTTTCATTATACAATGATGAATCTTTATTTCCATAAACTCTACCCAGACATCCCTTGTTTACACTGACATAGGCGAGGTCAGGGTGCCACCATATATACACTGGATTATTGGCCGCAATCAGCAGAGCAAAACCCGCGCCCCCACCGCCTCCCGGCAGGGTATGCGGTCACACCTCCTAATCCACCATTAAACTCCACAAATAAAACACCATGGGCTCCATCCTTCAGGTGATTTTCAGGACGCATACCATTGAATTCACACTTATACGGCCTCTCGGGCTCAAAATGCGTCCTCCTGTGTGCGCTGAGCTTGGTGGCGGTGGGGAAGGCCTCGCCACAGGCGTCACAGCGGAACAGGTTCTCCTGCTCGTGGGCTTTCAGATGGGCTTTGAGGTTGTAGACGGTGGTGAAGCTCTTGCCGCAGCCCGGGGCGTCGCAGGAGAAGGGGCGCTGCTTGTCGTGTGACTGCATATGACGCTTGAGCTTGTAGAGGGTGGTGAAGGACCAGGCGCAGTTCTCCACATGGCACTTGTAGGGCCGCTGGTCCTCGGTGTGGCTCAGGAGATGGACCTTCAGCTGCTGCTTACGGTCAAAGGCTTTGGCGCAGCCGGGCTCGGGGCAGCGGAAGACCAGCAGCACCCCCTTCCGGGCCAGGTCCAGGGCCTCCCCCAGATTCACCTGCAGCTCCCCAAGGTCTCCCACCAGGAAGCCGGCCACCTGCTCGTCCACCGGCTCCCTCAGCACCATGTCCACGTCCTCCAGGCCCTCAGAGAAGCCGTGCGGGGCCCCGGAGCCGCTGCTGCCGGCCTCCCCCTGCGGGGACAGCTCCGAGGCCCAGTGCTGCTGCGGGGTGGCGGGCGCACTGTTACTCCCAGCCCGCGGCTGCGGCCTATCCCCGCTCTCCGGGCCTCCTCCCAGGGTCAGCAGCCCGTTCTCCAGCCGCACCGTCACGTATCCAGGGAGAGCCAGCTCCGAGGACGGGCAGGGCCTCGGCGGCTGAGGGGGAAGGGAGGGCGCCGGGGCCTGGGAGCTACCGGCGACCACGGAGCCCAGGTTAACCACCATGTAGATGGGATGTACACCGGTATCTTCTTTCTGGAACCCGGACTTTTCCTCGTCCTCCTCAGCGGCCTCGGACTGCGCTTCTCCCTCAGGGAGCCCGGAGCCGCCATCTTGCTGCCGCTGCCCCGTCGGCCCCTGGATTTCCATCTTGGTGTCCCTGTAGCATGTAGTTCGTGCGGAAGGAGACAGCAAACGACGGTTTCACTAGCACCGCTGTGCTCATAGCGAGTATCCATCCGCCGGCCCTGTTGCTCAGCAACGGATGACAAGGATTATTTTTTACCTCATAAAGGGACTCGGTGCATTAGAGCACTTATATAGTCATCTGTTCTTCAACCCCGAAAAACCAGCCATTGCATACCTTATATTTATTAGAAGAACACTTCAACATGGGGTGCCATAGTGTCAAAATGTCATTACTGTTTTAGGGCTAAGTCAATTGGCTACCATGTGGTATCACATCTGGTGTTTTTTTTTTTTCCAGAAAAAGCATCATGGATAACCCATAGCCTTTATCTGTGAAAAAAACACAGCGTCCATATGTTAGCTGGAAGTCAATAGGGGAATATAAAATGCTATCCCCACAATGCTTTACTGTTTCTGACATTTTCTCTCTGTAAGTCGTCCCTTTTTGACTCATATTCAAATGTCACGTTCGCCACATTACATTTTGGGGGACAAAAACGCCGTGACAGCTGGGAGTCCATGAGGAAATATGAAACGCCGTGCGCCAAGCGCTATTTTGCATTGGTGCGTGGGAACATCATACAGGACCTACCCAGTGTTCCCATTTATTCAGATACCGCACATGGGACTTTTGTGACTTTTGTTTATGCATTTTGGAACTTATAGTACTCACAATAAGATTTATAGTACTTCTAGTACCACAATTTGTTTTGTTTATTATTGGTTGTTCTTACTTTTAGACACTAGGGGACAGTACTGCTCTATTTCAGAAGTATGGCAGCACCTCATGTAAGAAGGGAGGAGCAGAGCTCTAGATTCTGTATATCCAGTGGTGTGGGATAGGGCGTATAGCAGAATATTGCCAAAGTCTTTTAGAGACTGCGGTTCTCACAGCTACACCCATAATTAATAAAATAAGCCTGGCTCCTCGTGCGGTGATATAAGCTGGTACAGTGGCCAGCACTCCCAAGGATTGAGGTCCCTAAAAATTCTCATCTTGCTGAGAACACTGATCTACTTCCAGTTCCTTATTATAATTAGACCATTCGTAGGAATATCTGCCTTTATTACAGAGATCCAGTGTGGCAGACCCTTTCAGTTTTATCCCTATGGCCTATCAGGAACACACTTGGTCTTGTAGTGCTTATCATGATGTGACACTGAGGGTACACACTAGGGATGAGCGAACCGAACCGTAACAAACCAGATTCGTTACGAACTTTGCAAAAAGTTTGTTACCAATCTGGTTAAAATAACAACGGCGATGCAAAAATGTACTTTTTTCACAGAATAGACCAGAATACAAGGGACTATGCCTCCTATAATTCCTTGTATCCTGGTTTTCTGTGAAAATCAAGATGTGTGACGTCACCCCACAGCCCCTGAAGTGCCTGAGCGCGCCAACAGCTTGTCAGTAAGTTGCCAGACTTCACAGAGAGAGGAGCTCCAAATTAGATATAGAGGGAAAAGAGATAGATAGATAGATAGATAGATAGATAGATAGACAACTAGATAAATACAGGGAGAGATAGAGAAGGAATATAAAGTGTTAGTGAGAGAAGCAGGAGAGAGGAAGAGAAAAAACCTAATAGCAAGATCCAGGGAAAGCTAGATATAGAAGATAAGGTGATAGATAGGGAAAGAGGCTGAGAGATCAAGAGATAGGGAGAGATAGGCATCTAAATCAAAAAAATTGTGAGATCTAGGGAGAGAAAAAAAGAAATAGGGAGAGAAAAGTAAGAAAAGAGTCAGGACAAGTAGCATTGAACCAGCTCCTGTCCCGTGACTGAGAGTGCACGCTACACGTTGCTGCTCTGATGGGTGCCGTCAGCCCCGTTTACCCGCAACAAAAAAGTTTATAAAAAGTTATAAAAAAATAAAATAAAGTTAAAAAAATACAAAATATTTCAAAAAAGTAAATTAAAAAGTTTCTTTCTCATAAGCTGTTATAGGTGAAGTAACTTATAGCAGCAAAACTTGTTCAAGCCCTTCATAGAGGACGCTAAGTCAGCGCCCCACAAAACCTGTCCATTTCTGCTTTGCTGGTTGCCGTCAACCCATAAAGCATCACTAATTTAAACTTTGTGCCTTCCGGCCAATAACTCACTTACCACCAATACAGGTGTAAAGCTCTCTAAGGCGAAGTAACCTATAGAAGCCTTTTTTTTATTCTCCCACTCAAATAAATATGTCCAAGCGTCCTAGTTCCAGCACTTCCCAGCAAGGAGTGCAACAGCAGGCGGTGAGGGTAGGAGAGGTGGCAGCACCAGGCCCGGTGGCAGCTGGGGTAACAGGCGTGGCAACAGGGTGCAGCTACCCCTGACACCCACTGGTCATGTAAGAACCACACAGCCAGCGGTTCTAGATTGGCTTACCCAATCCTCCAGTTCCACCGCCCAAAGCTCCCAAACGAGGAGTCAAGTATCGGCTGCATCATCCAACACCACCTCTACATGGGATGGTCAGCGAGAGTCCTCTGCCCCGTCCCCTGTTATTAGAATGCCACTCACCTTTGGGGCACCTTCTGCCAGGGAACTCTTGGCAAACCTTGATCTGCCCTTGGAGTCTCTACCACTTTTTAGTAATGAGAAGGAGAAAAGTCCACCAAAGTCAGCGGGTGGAACATACTGAGACTCCAGAGGAGGTGTTGGCTGTAAGCAGTCAACAGAGCCAGGGAGGGGCATCCAGTGCCACACCTGATATCCTGTCCCAGCTACCGTAGGAAAGTAGCAGTGGTGATGACTTTGATGATGATGTCGCTGGTCGGACGTGGCGCCCTCAAGCAGAATTATCCTCAGCATCATCAGGGGAGGAAATAGAGGTTCCACCGACGCAGCAACGTCCCACTGTTCATGGCCAAACGTCAAGTCTACTCCAGCAGCCATCCCATGGCCCAGAAACTGACCGGACACCTGGTTAAGCTGCTGGTGCTTCAGTCCCTGCCGCCACTACATCTCTGGCAAAGCTGTCCCATCACTGCACAGTTACGTGCAGAAAAAGGTTGGCGACTCATTGGGACTCTCGGTGTCCAAGACTGTGCAACTGATGGCTGATGTCTGGTCCTCTAATTATGGGCAAGGCAGTACCCATTGTTTCAACATCCTCCAGAAGACCATCAGGAACTTGGTCCATTCTTGCCACTGTCGCCTCCACGGTGCTTTAGGGGGCCAGCAGTCGGAAACACAAGTTCTGCCTCCACCAGCTTACAACCATCGGCCACTTTGACTGCAGTCCAACCTGCCCCAGTAACTTACCACCGATGTCGGGCCCGGAACTCTCAGGCTGTCCTCCATTTGATGAGCCTGAGTGAACGGAGCCACAGTGGGCAGGAGCTCCTCTGGACCATCAGGGAGGAGATATATGAATGGCTGACCCCACGTCGACTAACAGTGGGAAGTGTTGTAGCGGACAATGGGAGGAACATTGTCTCTGCAGTGCAGCGGGGAGGGCTGAGTCATACACCTTGTATGGCACATGTGATAAACCTCATAGTGCACAGGTTTCTTCGATCATTTCCTGCACTACAAGACCTTATGAGGATGTCACGCAGAGTGTGCAAACATTTTAGCCACTCCTTCACTGCAAGGAAAACCTTGCTCGGGATCCAGAGACAGCGCAGTATGCCCCAACATCGGCTAATCCGCAACGTGCCAAAGCACTGGAATTCTGCCCTCCATGTGCTTGACCGCTTGTATGAGCAAAGGTCAGCCGTTACAGAATACCTCATGGGGCAAAACAAGAGTCCGTGGAGCCTCAGTTACGAGTCTCAAAACACGGGATAGCCAGATATCTCTAGCCTGTTGCCAACGGGGTGCCTCCACGATGGGGAGAGCACCACACCACCCTGATAAATAACCCCTTAACCCTTTAAGGACATGGCCCATTTTCGTTTTTACGTTTTCGGTTTTTCCTCCTTGTGTTTAAAAGGTCATAGCACTTGCATTTTTCCACCTAGAAACCCACATGACCCCTTAATTTTTGCGTCACTAATTGTACTTTGCAATTACAGGCTGAATTTTTGCATAAAGTACACTGCGAAACCAGAAAAAAATTCGAAGTGTGGTGAAATTGAAAAAAAAAACGCATTTCTTTTATTTGGGGGAAATGTGTTTTTACGCCATTCACCCTGGGGTAAAACTGACTTGTTATGCATGTTCCTCAAGTCGTTACGATTAAAACGATATATAACATGTATAACTTATATTGTATCTGATGGCCTGTAAAAAATTCAAACCGTTGTTAACCAATATACGTTCCTTAAAATCGCTCCATTCCCAGGCTTATAGCGCTTTTATCCTTTGGTCTATGGGGCTGTGCGAGGTGTCATTTTTTGCGCCATGATGTGATCTTTCTATCGGTACCTTGATTGCCCATATACGTCTTTTTGATCGCTTTTTCTTACATTTTTTCTGGATTTGATGCGACCAAAAATGCGCAATTTTGCACTTTGGGATTTTTTTGCGCTGACGCCGTTTACCGTACGAGATCAGGAATGTGATTAATTAATAGTTCGGGCGATTACGCACGCGGCGATAGCAAACATGTTTATTTATTTATTTATTTGTTTACTTTTATTTAAAACCTGGGAAAAGGGGGGTGATTCAGACTTTTATTAGGGGAGGGGGCTTTTTACTATTAACAACACTTTTTTTTTTTTTTTTTACACATATACTAGAAGCCCCCATGGGGGACTTCTAGTATATACACTTGGATCTCTCATTGAGATCTCTGCAGCATAGATATGCTGCAGAGATCCATGAGATCGGCACTCGTTTGCTTTCGGCTGCTGCAGCCGGAAGTAAACGAGTGCCGAGCCGAGGACGGCGCCATCTTGGACGCGTCCCCGGCCGGCATCAGTAACGGAGATCGCTCCTCCGGGACAAGGTCCCGGAGGAGCGATCTCCCCCACTAGACACCAGGGAAACGTTGCCTCCGGTAATCGGAGGCAGCTGTCAACTTTGACAGCTGCCTCCGATTAGCTAATTAGCGGGCACGGCGATCAGACCGTGCCCGCTAATAGCGGCGGTCCCGGGCTACACGCGGCACCCGGGATCGCGGCACTTCAAAGCTTTGAAGTGCAAGTGAGGACATAGGACGTACCGGTACGTCCTATGTCCTTAAGAGGTTAAGTCCCACTCGGTTGCGAGCATTGGAACATAGACAGGGAAACAACAGGGTGGCCCCTTTTGTCAATGTCTAACTCAAGGTGCGAGTATTGCGATCATGACAAGGGCTTGCAAAGGCAGGCTTCCACCCACAGACAGCCGTTTCGGGGTTTTTTGCCCCTCGTCAGTGTGGGGTAGGATTCTGCCTAGTTGGGGCAATGAAAAATCAACCAACAAAACACAGTAATCACTGAACTCAAGGAGAACAGCGAAAAAAATTCCAATGAAGTACTCAATCAAGAGTCTTCACTGATGCCCCCAAAAATTTAAATATGCAAAACAAGAGTCCGTGGAGCCTCAAAAAAAACCCCGAAACGGCTGTCTGTGGGTGGAAGCCTGCCTTTGCAAGCCCTTGTCATGATCGCAATACTCGCACCTTGAGTTAGACATTGACAAAAGGGGCCACCCTGTTGTTTCCCTGTCTATGTTCCAATGCTCGCAACCGAGTGGGACTTAAGGGGTTATTTATCAGGGTGGTGTGGTGCTCTCCCCATCGTGGAGGCACCCCGTTGGCAACAGGCTAGAGATATCTGGCTATCCAGTGTTTTGAGACTCGTAACTGAGGCTCCACGGACTCTTGTTTTGCATATTTAAATTTTTGGGGGCATCAGTGGAGACTCTTGATTGAGTACTTCATTGGAATTTTTTTTCGCTGTTCTCCTTGAGTTCAGTGATTACTGTGTTTTGTTGGTTGATACCTCATGGGGCAATCAGGCAGCTTCATGCCACACTGCGACTTCCAAGTCACACACTGGCAGATGATGTGTAAAGTCTGCCAATTGTTGATCCCTTTTTACGACGAGACTCTCTTTGTGAGCAGGCATGACTATAGGATCAAGGACATCATCCCACTCGTCCATGTTCTGGAAAGTGTGCTGAACAACATCATCAGCGAGGATTCCTGGGCCACCACTCCAAGGCTGAACATCACCTTGAGCCCAGAGATTGATGAAGTACAGATGGAGGGTGAGGAGGAGGAAGATGTGTACGCCCAGCCATTCCACACCCTGCCACCTGGCTTCTCTGCCTCTCAATCACAGGAGGAGATGAAGGATGAGGTGGTAGAGGAGGAAGACCCCAGCAGACCCTGGAACTATACCGAGGACAGTGGAGAGGAGAGGCGCTCATTGTCCTTGGTGCAGATGGCAAGGTGCCTGCGGGAGTGTCTCAGGAATGACAGCCGGATTGTGAACATCCGCCAGAGGGACCAATACTGGATGGCCACCCTGGAGGACCCTCGCTTTCCCTGCAAAATGGCTGAATTTTTTCCGCCATCACAGAGGGAGGCAAAACTGGTGTACTACTGAGACCTACTCGCCAGCCAGTTGGTCTCAACATACCAGCGAAACCAGCCAGGTTCCCCAACAACATCCTTTTGGGGGGAACCAGCGCGCTCCACTCCCACCACCACTAGTGGAGGCGTGAGAAGTCGCTACAGCCTCCAATCCCTGATGAGCGATTTCATGCGGCCAGCTGCTGAAGAGGGGACACAACACTGGACTCATGGCGTGGACCAGCATGAGCTCACCCACCAGGTCACTGCCTACCTAGATTGTACCCTGCCCCAAAGTGTCACCGACCCCATGAAGTACTGGGCAGAGAAACTGGACATTTTGCCCCAACTGGCAGTTTTCTTTGGCTCTGCTGTCCTGCCCAGCCAGTAGTGTTGCGTCAGAGAGGGTGTTCAATGTGCGGGTAACATCATAACACCGCAAAGAACGAGGCTCTCTTGTCACAGTGTTGAGATGCTGACTTTTGTAAAGATGATCAATACCTGGATTACATCGGATTATACCACCCCCTGCCTCAGTCATCAGTCACCCGTCTTGCATGGCAATCTGTGTGTCCAAGAAACTGTCCTTAATCTCCAAAATATATGCCCAACCTAAAAATCTATAATTTTACTTAAGTAATGTTCCCCCCTTAGACCCCAAATTAAACAAAATAACCTTAATAATTCCCTACTTAATTCGGATACATTTGAATAAACAGACCCCCTCTCCAAACTAAATGCCCATGGTGTGTTGGCCATTTAACATCTCCACACCTGCTTAATGCCTCACACCGGTGCACCATCCAACCCATACCCCAAGAACAGTACCATCCCTAGAATAATCCCCACGACTATGGTTCACAAAGTGGGGATTTCACCTTTTGTGAACTATAGCCGTGGGGTTCTCTCTCGTTTTGTGAGCGGGTACTAACTGTTCTTGAGGTATTTTGTTGATATCATGAGAGTAGTAAAATCTCGCACCGCAAATCCCGATGGGGTTCTTCTCTGTGCGAATGATTTCACGCCTCTAATACAGTCACGCATGGAATAAGGCTGTCTATGGGGTATATATTACGGAGGCTACTGTCCTTCAACTGTGATATAAAAAACCTCCACAATTAGTTACAGCAACAAACAGTTACTGAAAGGCAGGTTAACTTGCCTTATTTATGGGTGCCTTTACAATGGGAGGCTTTTTTTGGGGTTCTCTGCTGCCTAAAATCCACAGCGCATCGTTGGCTGATTTTATGCCACCTTCAGTACTATGGGGCTAGACGCAAATACCCAGTTCAGTGCAGAACTGCGTATGTCCGGACGACACCATAGTGGTGAAAGGTGTAAAAATGCCCTGTGAATTTTACTCAGCAGACCGGCAGCCACATGTAAAGGTACCCATAGGGTGAGGTTTTTTGGGAGTGACCAAAGAGAGGGTGGGAAGGTCACTCCCATAACCCATGAGGGTTTTTTTCCCCTACCTCCTTTAAAAGATAAGTCCAGGCAATCAATAACTTTGTGCCCTTACTTGACCCAGAAACTTATAAATTGCCCAGACTTATCCTTTAAACCAGCTGGTGACAGCACTAAAAAAAACAAAACACAAAAGCATACATCCATTGGGTTCGGCGCTACACTCGGTTTCATGAAAATTGGACACGTATTTTTGGATAATGGAACTGGGGTAAAGCCTTCTTGAATCTGTACCTTTTTAAATGTCCTTTCTTCACCTCATGGATTCTGTGGGTGAGGTTGTCTGTCTATTTAACTGTATCCGTAGCCTACTAGACTAGCTGTAAATGTGTAAGCGTTTTTATAACGTTGACTGTCCTGTGCTGAACTTTATATCAACATTTTGTCATGTATAAAAACTGATTTTTACAAGCATGCATATTTTTAGCTTCCAACTTCAGTTCTCTGTACTAGGCCCTTCTGGGTCCAAAAGAATACCACTCCTACCCTCACCGTCATTTGTCTATTTGGAAACATACTGGGTGCAATCAACAGCTGCTGAAGCTGCCTTCTCAACTTGTCTCTTCTCAACAATACTGGCCTGGGTGCAATCAAGTGCTGCCACCTCCTCCTTATCTTGTCTCTTCTCAACAATACTGGCCTGGGTGCAATCAAGTGCTGCCACCTCCTCCTTATCTTGTCTCTTCTCAACAATACTGGCCTGGGTGCAATCAAGTGCTGCCACCTCCTCCTTATCTTGTCTCTTCTCAACAATACTGGCCTGGGTGCAATCAAGTGCTGCCACCTCCTCCTTATCTTGTCTCTTCTCAACAATACTGGCCTGGGTGCAATCAAGTGCTGCCACCTCCTCCTTATCTTGTCTCTTCTCAACAATACTGGCCTGGGTGCAATCAAGTGCTGCCACCTCCTCCTTATCTTGTCTCTTCTCAACAATACTGGCCTGGGTGCAATCAAGTGCTGCCACCTCCTCCTTATCTTGTCTCTTCTCAACAATACTGGCCTGGGTGCAATCAAGTGCTGCCGCCTCCTCCTCCTCAACTTTTTTTTTTCACTATTCTTTTATTATTATTTATTCACTATTTCTTTTCACTATTTTTGCACTTTGATTTTTCCCACTTTTTTCATTGTAATAGCAACTGCAACTAAACTATATCCCATCAGACTCCCACTATTGCAGCTGCAATTATTCAGCTGTTAAAAGTAAGATTTTGTTTTAGGTTCGGTTCGTACGAATCTGAACTTCACAAACGTTCGCCGAATCGAACCGAACTTTTCAAATGTTCGCTCCTCCCTAGTACACACACCTATATAAACATGTATCTCCAAAATCAGCCAAATACATAGCTTTTTCATTTGGTAGGATAAACAGTTGATAGACACTCCTAGCGGCATCCATCTTCAATAGGGGACATTATTTAGGCTTTAAAACCTCAGGACTGTAAGAGGTTAGATTGTGACAAGTTGGTCAGAGCATCTTCAAATACAGGAACCTCTGTCCCAATCCCAAGTCATTGACAGACCAAAACAGGTTTTGCTCAAGAATATCCCTATATTTAGCACCATCCATCTTCCCTCAAACTCAGGACAGTTCTGCATTCCCTACAGCTGAAAAACAACATGAGATGTGTTTAGTGCCAGACAACCATTTTCTTTGGTGTCTAGAAAGTTCAATTTTGGTCTCATCTGACCTTCCTCCACACATCTGGGGAATCTCCCGCGTGCCTCTTGGCAAACTCAACACAAGCCTTCTTATTTTTGCCTGTAAGTAAAGTTGTTGTTTTTTTTCTGGCCACTCTTCCATAACTCAGCTCTATGGAGTGTATGTTTTTTTGTGGTCGTATGGACAGTTACTCCATCCTCTGCTTGGGAACGTCCTTGTCCAATCTGAGAGTTAGTGGGCAGCCCTCTCTTAGCAGGTTTGTTTTAGTACCATGTGCTTTCCATTTGATGATAATGGATTTGATGTTGCTTTGGAGGATCAGAGATTTTGAAAAAATTTGTTTTATAACCCAACCCTAAGGCTGCATTCCCACATTGCGTGGAATGCCAGTACCGTAGTCCCCCCGTACCTGGACAGCATGTGTAATTAGAACTGTATTCATAAGCGCCACGCTGTAATGAAACAGCTGAGCAGTGCTGTTACTACAGTGTGGCGCTTATGGATACAGTTCCCCCGCTCCCAGCATCTAATTACAGATGCTGTCCGAAAAGGGGGACTCCGGTACTGGCCTTCCATGTCCGTGTTCAGTCAAGAACACAGAACGTGGGAATGCAGCCTTACTTGTACTTCTTAACAATATCCTTGGTAGAAAGGAGTCCAATCTTTTAGCATTTGAATACTGGTGGCTAAAGAAGTTGAATGCAGCCCTACAGAGTCTAGGAAAACATGGATACAGCCCATGGTCCTATTTTAACACCTTCACTCCACCTAACATTGTTGCCAACCAAGTATACCCATCATGGTTTTATATAGAATTATAGAAGGCAAGGACCCTTTTTAGCAGGATAGAAACAGTTTGAGGTGTTGTCTTGACTTCAAAATACCCCAGATCTCCTACTGATCATGTACCTGTGGGATTTGCTGGAAAACAGGTTCAGTCCATTAAGGCCGCACCTCATAACTTACAAGACTTAAATGATCTGCTGCTAACTCAGCAGTTATGGAACAGTGGCTTGCAGGGCTATGCAGTTTACATTCCCATTATCATAGAATGTAATAACAAACTGCAAAAAAAATAGCTCATCCAGTCAGGGGCCCTCATTCTCTAGCCAGGTCACAGTGGCAAACACCTTGCATTGAGCTCAATGCAAAGTCAAATGCAACTTGTGACCAGAAAGCCATGAATACAGCAGGAAGGAGAAGTATATGTCTTTCCTTGAAGGGTTATAACCATCTCAGCCTATTATCTCCTATGCACAGGATAAAGGAGAACAAGCTCATCGCTGGTGGTCCAACCTCCAGGGCCTTCACTCAGTAGCGGATTATAATAAGTCTGTTTCTGCGGTAGCCCGGGGCCCTGAGCTCCTGGGGGGCCCATGGCCACCCAAAATGACTTATACTTTCAGTGGTGTATTATCTCCTGACTACAGTTATGCCAGGATTTGAAAAAAAATCAGGTTTTTTGTACCGCAGTTTTGCACAAATCAGGGCATCATGATATTATCTATCCTGTACTATGAGCACCACTCTAGTGCCGCCATAGTTACAGTGGGGTTGGGGGCCCAGGCTTTGTGAACAGCACGGGGCCTAGAGTAAAGTTAATCCGCCCCTGCCTTCACTGATCCTGAGAATGAGAATGCAGTCACCCCGGCATTGAATGAAGCATTCACCGTGCCAGCATAGCCACTTTGACCTAAGCTCCATGAATTTACCATGGAGCTGCTAAAGTTTTCAAGCTCTTTTGTGTGTATTGTACACCTAACTTTCAAAACAAGTACACCTGCTTTTGGCTCATAAAAGGTGTCGCCGCTTATACCAGTGTAAAATTCTAAAAGTTCTGATTTGCAAACAAATATTTTCTGAAATGTTGTGCACATCACGCTGACATGGTGCACATTAAATTTTTGTTTAATATGCTACTTTTTTATTATCCCCCTCATACTTCTCAATATGATGAAAGCTATGAAACATTGGGCACTTCTCCTTTCCTATCTGGATTTCTTGAAGGGGGAAAAAGGACTGTGAAAAGGAAAATTCAGAAAGCCCTTTTCAAATATAAGAAACAGAGAATTTGCAGCAGTGGGAAGGGAAGCTAAATCTGAAGCAGCGGTCGTCACGTGTTGGATCATTTGGGAGTCTGATAACTTAAACCAGCACTGATATTTTTGTCTGGATTAACTTGCAGCTCAGCAGATGAGCATCAGATACTCAGAACCCATTACTGTTGCCCAGAAACTCATATGCATAGGATAAATAATACAAAGAGAAGGCAGAGTGCATATAAAACAGTCACTGATTATTTAATGTTTTGGTGTCTTGACTAGGAGTTACTAGTTTACCATCAGTATGTGGAAAATATAAGGACACTGAAAGGATCATATGGAGGATATTGATTGATTTCCCTAGAGTGGTGATCAGGAAAACTGTGAGCTTTGGCAGCCCAATTCCGTGTGGTCAGTGGTCACTTCTCTGGCAGCGCCACATCCAGTACACTCCGGTCCTTTATCTCATAAGGCAGGGTCACTCTTAGTCTCCGATCTTCCTCCATTGTGCTGATAATCGTATCATATGCATTTTTGTTACCTGACCAACAGCGTCTTGCTACCTGTGAAGAGCAAAATTAAGATTCTTGAAACCATTGCCATCAGCCATCCTACTAGAGAAGACAGCAAACATAAATGTCTTATAAATAGAGGGCAATATACTGAATAACAAGTGCAAAAATACTAGAATCCAACAAGAGTTATGAGTTTTATTTATTTTACATCCTCAGGGTTTTATCTATAGATTACAGTTTTAAATATTAAATCTAATATATTGCATAAAGTTAAAGAGAATCTGTATCGCCCGACACTGCCCTCAAACCTCCAGTACCATTTGAACCTTTTGAAGTTCTTCTCCACCCATGCCTCCTGGTAGTATTCAGGTAATAAAACATATTTAATTCTGGTGGTGCAGTGTCAAAGAGGGGTGGCCTAGAGCATCCATGCCGTTAGCCTGCCGAAGAAGATGATCCAGCCCAGGGCCGTTCCTACAAAGAACAAAGGGAAAGAGAGGCCCTAAGATGCTTTGGGCCCCACCTCTTTGATACAGCACCACCGGAATAAAAGGTTTTTTACTTCAACACTGGCACCAAGTAAACCTGGGACTAGGCATAGATTGAGAAGAATGTCAAACAGTACCAGAGATTTGGGGGCAGTGTCAGGCAACACAGATTTGCTTTAAATATAAACTGTGTATATATGCAATAATATACTGCATAAGGTTAAATTGTGCCATTATATGATTTCACTTAGGTTGTCAACTTTTTTATACTTCTGAAGTGTAAGTCTGTATAGTTATACACGTATACATCACATTTGGGGAGTTTGGGTTTTCAGGTGTCTAAGAAAGATGTATTAAACCCCCATTAGAGCAATAATAGCAGCAATATTGACTTTCGACCAACTTCCCTAATGATTAACAACCAGGTGTTAGAATAGGAAGACCCAAAAACTTCTACCTCCCAGGAAAAGAATACTGCGAATTCTATGATTGGCTGTCATTGAAATATTTCAAGGAATTGCACACTCATAAAATGGAAAACACTATAATTTTGTGGTTAAACTGACCCCATTGGACACATCCCAGCTCAGCATAGTTTTAGCATTTTGCTCAGCCTCAGGAGATCCATCCAGAACTAGACCAAAGCCTCCATTGATGACCTCGCCCCTGCAAGAAAGCCAAAAATCTGTATTAAAACTCAGAAGGTAATTAATCAGAGATGTGGAGTTTAGCAGTGACATATTCACTAGACTGAGCCAAAACTCTTTTCCACACATGTGACTATATCAGCTATCTGGGCTACAAAAATAACATGGGGGCAAAGTAATATTTGAACACAACCTGAAAGCTCTCCTAGAACACCATTCACACTAGGCAGGAGCATGTTGCTATGGCTAAAGTTTCAAACACACAAAAACACAGAGAAATGCAACAGCTCACCGCAATGGCAAGATACACTCCCACTACAGATATGAAAATTACTGCAGGAACCTGCATGCGCAGAGCATAGGCTTATTATATACAATGGAGAGGCCAGAGTACAGTGTAGGTCCATCCCAGCATGAGGCCACCTTATCATTGGTTGGGTGGTTTACACTGTTTGCAAATGGTAACCAAGAGCCTCATTATTTTTATGGAGATTTTTTTGGGCAGTTGAGGGGCCTTTTAGTGATTTTCATATCTGTATTGGGTCTGTGTCTTGCCATTGCATTTCTCCATGTTTTTAGGAAGTACTTCTACCCAACAGTGTATACTACACTACTGTTATTATCCATTCACAGTAAGCAGCCACCTACTACCCTACTAGCTTCACAAGCCAGTCCCACTGTTTACTCACCAGCCAACACCTCCTCCATTGTGAAGAGCTACCCACGTAGCCCCTCGGAAAGAGTCTCCGACAAAGTTCTGTACAGCCATATCTGTAAATAGAGGGCATTGTGGATTAATTTAAGATATGGACTCCAAGAAAGTTCCAGAAACATAATAAAAGGTAACCTTGATATGGGCAGGATGGTAAAGATGCTACAAAGTGTAAGCTGGAGTCAGATTGATGTCATGCTCCTGGGGGTGTACTGAAAGTATCAACTACTGAATCTGGATAGCAGAACCCATAATGAAGCATTAAAGGGGTTATCCAGCGCTACAAAAACACTTTCCCACCACAGTTGTCTCCAGTTTGGGTGGGGTTTTGAAACTCAGTTCTATTAAAGTAAATGGAGCCTAATTGTAAACCGCACCTGAACTGGAGACAACAGTAGGGGAAAAAGTGAATGTGGCTGCTATGGGCCTCATTCCATGTTTGTCTTGTGGCTACTTTAAATAGGGGAGGGAACCTGTTCAGCAATGTGGTCCCCACAGACAAGTCATAGGTTGGGGCACCAGGACTGTAGCAGCTGGAATAATGTCAGGCAGCACCTGTAAGGGGTCTGAGTTTTATCTTTACAATAGAGCTCCTCAATCATCTTCTGTATAAGACACAAAAGGTGCAATAACTTCCGAGCTCCTTCTATCAAACAGGGTCTAATGTCCTCTCTGTCAGAACACAATATGATCGTGACAAACAGCATAGCTGGTGACAGAATGCTGGTACAGACTTAACTATTTCAGCCTACATAATACCATGCAGCATTCAAATAATATAGAGTATACAAGTAATAAGGAGCCCACATAAGATTACCCTACTTATACACAAAACTGGTTTTACTTTCCTCTTGGAGTTGGTGAAAAGGCTTACAAAACAGGGCCTTTGGGTAATTTCCCATTTTTCCACCCCTATCACCTTTAGTGCCCAGGATTAGAAGAGATCAGTAAATCTTGGGAGGAGGCACCCAGTAGATGCAATGACATTTATGACATTTTGGTATTATACATACCTGCGCAGAAGGCGGAGCCATCATAAATATTGGAGGTTTCCCTGTAAGGACTATCCGTTCCACTTACATCATGATGATCTCTGCTAATAACCACTGGAGCCTGAAGATTAAACATGAATAATAATGAAGATTTATGAAGAGGGTCAGGAGAGTACATAAGCATGCAAACATGGTGAACAGCTATTAACGCTCTGAATATCTCACCTTCACTTGTCCTGTGGCCACTGCTTTATTAATAGCTAGAGCAATAGATATTCTCCCTTTCTGGTCAGAGTATAAAATTCTTGCTTGAGAACCAACAACCTAAAAATAAAAAAGATAAAATAAATCTTCCCTTAATTAAAAGGAATAAGCTCAAAAGGAAAAGTGTAATAAAGACTTAAATCTATAAAGCCCGACTACCTGTGTAAGAAATTATTAAATATAATAGGACCAAGTATGCAAGTCTGAGTTGCCATGGCTTGCTTAAAGGGGTACCCCAGTGGGGGGGGGGGCACTTTTGTGCTGGGACCGGGAAGGTGGCGGCCTAGGAAAAAGACGTCCACTCACCTCCCCGGTTCTAGCGGCTGGTCTTGCATCGCGTCGCTCCGGTGCCCGGTTCCTGGCCGCTTCCGGGTGTCTGACATGGGCCCGAGACGTGACGTCTCAGGTCCGCTCAGCCACTTAGTGAAGGCGGGATCAGTTTCAAGTCCGCTCAGATACCTGAGACGTCACGTCTCGGACCCGCGTCAGACACCCGGAAGCGGCCTTAAACCGGGCATCAGAGTACCGCGATGCGCCGCCGCTGGAACCGGGGAGGGGAGTGGACATCTTTTCCCTAGGCCACCTCCTCTCCGGAAGCAGGATTTGCCTGATAATGCACAGATAAAAAGTGAGGGGGGGGGGGGGGGGGGGGGAGGCTTGGAAATAGCTTTTTGACTACAGAAAGAGGCTTTTTTGCCTAATAAAACCTATTACAGAGTTTCTTAAAATCGCTGATCTCTGCAAAAAAATAATTTTATAAATAAATATATATATATTTTTTTTTATTCATTTTTTATTTTATTTAACAGTTACACTTTAAGCAGGATGCACTTCCCGCTGTGAGCATGTCAGCAGCCCGCCCCGTTAGCCCCCACCACCACCGCCGGAGCGTATACGTCACCTGGTCCCTGCTCCGGCTTGCTTCGGAGCTCCCGGCACGTCGCATGGCCAATCATTGCGCTGCCCCGCTGCAGTGCACTGATTGGCTGAGCGGGACGTGAAGAAGCCGGGAGCCCCAAAGCAAGCCGGAGCGGGGAGCAGGTGATGTATACGCTGCGGCGGCAGGGGGGGGGTTAACTGGGCGGGCTGCTGCCATACAGCGGGATGTGCATTGTGCTGCGAGTTTGTCTGCCCATTAGTGTACAGGGCAGGGATCCACAGCGGATCAGTTACGTGTGAACGCACCCTAAGGGTACATTTACACAGAAAGATTATCTGCCAAAGATTTGAAGCCAAAGCCAGGAATGGATTTGAAAGGAGGAAAAATCCCAGGCTTTCCTTTATGACCTGATCTCTGTTTATAGTTTCTGGCTTTGGCTTCAAATCTTTGGCAGATAATCTTTTTGGTGTAAATGGACCCTAAAGGGGACAAATTATAGAGCAGACATGGCTGATCAGACAAAGCAGAATGACATTATGTTACCAGTTTGTGTTTCCCGGCTTCTTGGATCCATCGTATGTTATCACTGTATTGCTTCTTCACTGCATCACTGACTGAGGAGGGACATAGATTATAAAGACAGCATGTGAAGGAATTGGATCTGGATCTGATATTTTCAAAAAAGTAAATTTTTAAGGTTATCCACTGCCTTTGTACGGTGCTGCAGAATATGTTGCCACTGTATAAAGATAGCGGGAAACAAAATACATTGCTTGAAGCAGAAGCTTAATTTTTAATTCCATTATACACTGTAAATTATCTGTAGGATTATTGGAAGATCAAACTCTATAAAACACGTTGAGATTTAAATGTAATGGGGGAGATTTATCAAACTGGTGTAAAGTAGAATTGTCTTAGTTGCCCCTAGCAACCAGATTCCACTTTTCAGGTTCCTTACAGATTCTTTGAAAAATGAGAGGAGAGATCTGATTGGTTGCTAGGGGCAACTGAGACAATTCTACTTTACACCAGTTTGATAAATCTCCCCCATTATATTTAAATCTCAATGTGCGTTATAGACAGGCCGGCCGACCTGTACACCTTAGGGGTGTGCGACGGCGCATCACCCCGTCGATCTCAAGGGGGCGCCGCCAGGTGAACCCGCAAAAGTGTCGGGGCCACTGTCGGGTGCTGCGCCGCCCCCTCTAGCTATAGCATGTCTAATGACATGCTAATAGTTAGACAGGGCGCCCTGATTGCCGCTCTCCGCTCAAAGAAGTTACATTCTTTGAGCGGAGAGCAGCGGCTGCAGAGGAACGTGCGACCTCTTATTCATTGACAGGGGGAAACGGAGCCTGCTCCAGCGCTCTGACGCCACTGTGCGACGGAGCAGAGAGGTACAGAGCGGGAAAGAGAAGAAGAGGGGATGCCGGAAGAGCCAGTAGGCTAGGTGAGTAGAGTGTTTATTATTTTTGCCCGGGTGCAGTGGAGACTATCTGTACTGGAGCAAGGAGCCTAAAATTTTTCTCTGGCAGATTCTGGTAAGAAGATTCATGGCCAGGAGAGGACTGCAAGATAGCCCGGGCTGGATGGAGAGAAAAAGGAAAAGTGAACAACACTGGTCACAGAAGACGCCCCCTGTGAGTCAGTGGATGTAACTGCACTCTCTTATAGGGTCTGTAGTGATAGTGGTCATGGTGTGGCGGTATTTTGTAGTGGTATCATTGGTTATGTCTTTCTGTTTTGTTTAGTAATAGTATGGAGGCGAGTGTAATCACTGTATGGCTGTAATTTCTATTGGCAACAATGTTACAGTATAACTATGTGAGGGCACTGAGGGCATTATACTGTGTGTGGCGCGCTAAAGGAGACATTATACTCTGTGTGTGTGGGGGGGGGGGGCGCCAAAGCAAATTACGCACAGGGCGCCATCTATCCTAAGGCCGGCCCTGCTTATAGAGTTTGATATTCCAATAATCCTATAGATAATTTACAGTGTATAATGGAATTAAAAAGGAAGCTTCTTCTTCAAGCAATGTATTTTGTTCCTCACTATCTTTATACGGTGGCAACATATTCTACAGCACAGTAGGCAGTGGACAATTCTACTTTACACCAGTTTGATAAATCTCCCCCAAGGTGTAGTAAATCTTTTAGTTTGCAAACAATAATAATAAACAACAAACAACAACAACAACAACAACAATATATAAAAATAATAATAGAATCCAAAACGGGCACCTGACACAAAAACATTTTTTGGTAAGAGCCTGGAAATGGCAGGGGTGTGTAATGAAGGTGCATCATCTGCTGGATAATGGACAAAATACTGTGAGCTGCTTATACATGTTGGCCCCATCTAAAAGTCTGTTAAGTGGACAAAATGTCTTTGAATGCTTTATAGAGGCATGCTACACTACCTGTTTACCTGTCTTGTGGCAAGACCCAGTGTTTCATTGGACCACACCTGTAATCATTTATATATCTGCATAACTGCATGCTGAGTTGTTGTTTTTGTCAATGAGTGCCATCAGTATGCATTAAGAGGTATATTCCTTGTAAGGACAAATCTTTTAAGTATCTGCTACTTTTTTTGACCTGCCAAATTATACCTAAACTCTAAATTAGACCATTTTGTAAGGGCAGAGACAGTGAATAAGCCACTCTCCTTTGCAGGACCATATCCTTTTTTATAAATAGTTTCCTGTCACTTTAAATGGCCACCCATTCAGAAGGGGCAATTCTTCACTGGAGCAGAAGTAATATTGTTTTTATAAGCAGGGCCTGGATGTCGAAGAGCGGACAGTAGCTAGTTGATTGACCCCTTCTATTATCCTGAGGCTAGATAGGGTCTGGCTGCGGATGTAAGTGGCTCGCAGTGTGTGGTGCGAGCTGCTGCTGAAGCAGTATAGTGTGAGTGCATCATCATTCAGCCTGTGAGTCGCTTGCTTTAGGAACAAAGTCAGCCTGGTATGGTTAACCTTCAGGGGGCAAGCAGTTTTAGAGAAGATAAAATATGGGGGATGTTGTAATTGATGGAAATCCCTTGTAGTGGTAGTGATGATTGGTTACCCTGCAACCATGTATAGTGACCTCAAATGTTAGGCCTGCAAGTGTGGCCTAGCTGTACAGGGAAGCAGGGGGTTCTGGGTAAAAGACCCAATGGGAAAGATCTGTTAACAGTAAGCTTTGACCAGCAGACAGTAGAAGGGGTTGCAAAATGTGGTTGAGATTCACCCAGCTAGGGGTTAGCTGTTGTCGCAAGGGAACGGAAGGTGGGACTGCATAGGGATAGTAGTGAGTGATAGCCAACTGAGGAGTAAACTGGAGGGAAACTATACTTTGATGAGTGCCAGGTCAGGGAGGTGGAAAGTACCAATGGGGTATGATACTGTGTTAAACCTAAGTTGAGGTGTTAAATACTATTACAGCCTTGTTAATATTGCATTATTTGTCATCATTGGTAAAACATCATACTACATTGCAGTATAAGCACCTAATAACGATGACTAGGGAGTGCTCTGAGACTTGGTTTACATGTTCCATAGAGATGAGCGAACCAGGTTCCGGTTCGAGTCCATCCGAACCCGAATGATCGGCATTTGATTAGTGGTGGCTGCTGAACTTGGATAAAGCCCTAAGGTTGTCTGGAAAACATGGATACAGCCAATAACTATATTCATGTTTTCCACATAGCCTTAGGGCTTTATCCAAGTTCAGCAGCCACTGCTAATCAAATGCCAACCGTTCGGGTTCGGATGGACTCGAGCATGCTCCAGGTTCGCTCACCTCTAATGTTCCACATGTATCTGCATATTACTGGATAAGCACACAGGCAATGAGGCGATACCTCCATAGTGCAAGGGATCTACCTAAAACTTACTTTGACATTAAATGATTCACCCATTTCTATTTATTCAGGATTTAACCCATAAAATTAAAGTTTAATTTCCTTGTAACTTTTTTGTTTAATTGTCTGATGTGCCTTTTTAAAAATTGGGGCCTATGTGACTGAAGTGTCTGCATTTATCTAGTGCTCCAAGAATAAACCTGTCCACTCTAGGGTCTATTTACCTCCTTGTGCAATAATATCCTCCATAACAGTGCCTGCAATGTGGTCAGTGACTGCGAGGTCAGATGGATTTGCGGAGGTGCACACCCAACGGAACGGCCCGAAACCCAGCGAGAAGATGTCTCTGGTAATAAACACAAAACAACTTAATTAGTAGATGTTTGAGATTCCTTATTTATTACAAGCAGACGAGATGAGCTGCCGCCTGTTCAGGGACCTGGGGGAGACACATACTTAGCACTTGAGTACTAGAGCCTAAGTAAGTCTTCCTGCTCTTAGGTAATGTAATTGAACACAATAATTTCCAGAGTCACGTATAAAATCTAACTTTTATTAGATATGCATTAAAAGTAAAAAATATATTAAAACAAGTGTTCTACACATATGAAATCGGCACTTCACAACAGATCTAGGGTGTTGACCCTCTGATAGACTGGTATATTTAGGGATAGATTAGCCCAGATATATAGGGATAAAACCAGACTTCAGAAAAAATTACGATAAACAAGTATCTCTGTCTCAATCCAAGTCTCTACGCGTTTCACCCAGATATGTCCCTGGGATCATCAGGAGACCTTCACAAAACACAATGGTTGCTGTTTAGAGATTATATAGAATAGTTGTGTTTAAATAAATAGAAAAATCAAAATGAATATAGAAAAGGGTAGGAGACAAGTGGGGATATAGTGTGTGTACTCTGTCCGCGTGTCGGGTGGTCACCCCGGCCCGGCCTCCGATAAACACTTGGAGCGACAGGTCAGGATAACCCCAAGACACAGACAAACCACACACAACACAGTCAGGAGTACACTTTTATGGCTGCAGTATTACACGTCAGAAACTATGTATGACAAATAGGAATAGCAATGACCCTCAGAGACAGGTTAGATAACACTATCCTATGATGTCACAAGCCACATGCAAATATGATAACGTGCGTAACCTCTACAATAATCTATGGCAACCATGCATATACTAGCTATGTCTGCCGAGTACTAGAGGAACATCCAATCCTGGAAGATGAAAAAAGTCTCATACAGCAGGTACAGTCACAAAAACTGGCAAGTGCATGAAGCATATATACTGGCAGTGTTTGCCAAGATGTAATTGAACACTATCTTATTTGAGTACTCACCCCATAATATGCTGGACATATGATGGATATCTGAACTCCGTGCCTCTCTGCCCTTTACTTTCCACATCAGCACCTGCACAAGGGTAAAAGGGTTCAGTATAAAAATATACAAAATAGGTAGACATCATAAAAACATATAAAAGTTCTCTATACTGGAAAGTTTTGGATTGTTAAAAAGAGCACCCTCAGCATTTATATCATGGTTAGTGTGCCACACATCTAAGGGTCCATTTACACAAAGATTATCTACCAAAGATTTGAAGCCAAAGCCAGGAATGGATTGGAAAAGAGCAGAAATCTCAGGCTTTCCTTTATAACCTGATCTCTGTTTATAGCAGGGGTGGGGAACCTTTTCCATGTCGAGGGCCGGTCGGGCCTTAATAAAATCATTCGAGGGCCGCACTCAATGTTATACCGTGCGCGGCAGTTAGTAGCGGGGGTTTGCAGCACCCGAACAAGGCAAAGTATTGTTCCCCTAATGCCCCTGCTATTGTAGTTAACCCTCTGTGATGCCCCTTGTACCTGATTTGAATCCTTAGTGATGCCCCTGGTAGCCTAGTTAACCCCCCCAGTCATGTCCCTGGTGGCCTAGTTAACCCCTCAGTCATGTCCCTGGTGGCCTAGTTAACCCCTCAGTCATGTCCCTGGTAGCCTAGTTAACTCCTCAGTCATGTCCCTCGTGGCCTAGTTAACCCCCCAGTCATGTCCCTGGTGGCCTAGTTAACTCCTCAGTCATGTCCCTGGTGGCCTAGTTAACCCCCCAGTCATGTCCCTGGTGGCCTAGTTAACTCCTCAGTCATGTCCCTGGTGGCCTAGTTAACTCCTCAGTCATATCCCTGGTGGCCTAGTTAACCCCCCAGTCATGTCCCTGGTGGCCTAGTTAACTCCTCAGTCATGTCCCTGGTGGCCTAGTTAACTCCTCAGTCATATCCCTGGTGGCCTAGTTAACTCCTCAGTCATGTCCCTGGTAGCCTAGTTAACTCCTCAGTCATGTCCCTGGTGGCCTAGTTAACCCCCCCAGTCATGTCCCTGGTAGCCTAGTTAACCCCCCAGTCATGTCCCTGGTAGCCTAGTTAACCCCCCCCCCCCCAGTCATGTCCCTGGTAGCCTAGTTAACCCCCCCCCCCCCCCCCCCCCCAGTCATGTCCCTGGTAGCCTAGTTAACCCCCCAGTCATGTCCCTGGTAGCCTAGTTAACCCCCCAGTCATGTCCCTGGTGGCCTAGTAAACCCCCCAGTCATGTCCCTGGTAGCCTAGTTAACCCCCCAGTCATGTCCCTGGTAGCCTAGTTAACCCCCCAGTCATGTCCCTGGTGGCCTAGTTAACTCCTCAGTCATATCCCTGGTGGCCTAGTTAACTCCTCAGTCATGTCCCTGGTAGCCTAGTTAACTCCTCAGTCATGTCCCTGGTGGCCTAGTTAACTCCTCAGTCATATCCCTGGTGGCCTAGTTAACTCCTCAGTCATGTCCCTGGTGGCCTAGTTAACTCCTCAGTCATATCCCTGGTGGCCTAGTTAACTCCTCAGTCATGTCCCTGGTAGCCTAGTTAACTCCTCAGTCATGTCCCTGGTGGCCTAGTTAACTCCTCAGTCATGTCCCTGGTGGCCTAGTTAACTCCTCAGTCATGTCCCTGGTGGCCTAGTTAACCCCCCCAGTCATGTCCCTGGTAGCCTAGTTAACCCCCCAGTCATGTCCCTGGTAGCCTAGTTAACCCCCCCCCCCCCCCAGTCATGTCCCTGGTAGCCTAGTTAACCCCCCAGTCATGTCCCTGGTAGCCTAGTTAACCCCCCAGTCATGTCCCTGGTGGCCTAGTTAACCCCCCAGTCATGTCCCTGGTGGCCTAGTTAACCCCCCAGTCATGTCCCTTGTGGCCTAGTTAACCCCCCAGTCATGTCCCTGGTAGCCTAGTTAACCCCCCAGTCATGTCCCTGGTGGCCTAGTTAACCCCCCAGTCATGTCCCTTGTGGCCTAGTTAACCCCCCAGTCATGTCCCTGGTAGCCTAGTTAACCCCCCCCCCCCCAGTCATGTCCCTGGTGGCCTAGTTAACCCACAGTGTCTGCCCCAAATGAAAAAAATAAACATCCCACTCACCTTTCCTCCGCTCCCACGCTGTCCAGGTCCTCTTCTCCCTCCTCTCTTCTGTGCCGGTCTTCTCCTGCAGGCGGCGCGCGATGAAATGACGTCATCGCGCGCGGCCCGCAGGAGTCAGAAGACGTGCGCCGCTCTGCGCCGCGCTGGTGAGGCAGGAGCCGGCATACAACACATCTTCCTGTGTCTGTGCCAGCTCCTGCCTCACCAGCGCGGCGCACGTCACAGGAGGGCAGGAGTCAGAAGATGTGCACCGCTCTGAGGGGAAGGAGCCGGCACTCACAGCATCCTCCTGGCAGCTGTCACAGACACAGGAGGATGCCGTGTGTGTCGGCTCCTTCTCCTCCAGAGCGGCGCATGTCACAGGGGAGCCGCGGGCCACATCCGGAGGTGTCAGGGGCCGGATGCGGCCCGCAGGTTCCCCACCCCTGGTTTATAGTCTGTTTCTGGCTTTGGCTTCAAATCTTTGGCAGATAATTTTTCTGTGTAAATGGACGCTAACCACGTCAATGGGAATGTTCTCAAATCACAGAAACATTAAATATTTTCCATGAATTTTTTTTCTCCACCTTCTACTCACCTGCTCTTTGCGCCTCCAACAAGAATGCATTTCCATAGTCCCAGAAAAACATACCCTTATCTGATAACTTATTGATCGCAGCAATCTGCCGCCGTAAACTGCAGGAAAACAGATAAAGTTCAGGCAACAGAACCAGAAGTGGCACATACTATTCTAGGGTAGAACATTATACATTTCTTTCTCTTAAACGTTATGCAATTAATCCCACTTTTATTCTCATACTGGATGTAATATGGTAGGGTAGACACACACTTGGCATTTAAAGAGCTTGGTCGTTGACTTGATCTGATTTCTGCTTTCATGGCTATGCTAGGTCTTTATCAGGCGTCAGACAAAGAACGTTATTGTATTTTTCAATGAATAATCCTAGTGAGACCCAGTATGGTCTTTAAATGTGTTGCCCATGTCACCTTATGAAGGGGTTTAGTAAAAACTTAACATGTGTTTGGACAAATAAGTTACTATATGAACCTTTGTTCATTTACAGCCAGTGGTGTCAATAGACACCTTGTAGTACCTTATATTCACTGTAAATAACCGACAATACCAGCTGAGCATCCATCCATTGTTCATTGTCAGGGTTATCAACCATTGGATTGGATCTAGGAATATCTCTCACCTTTCATGAACAAGCTGGCGGAAGGTCTGAGGGTCACTGCACAGCATTTGATTGGCTTCAGTAAATGACAGCTGCACCGGGCAATATCCACCGCTGAATGGATTGTGGCAGGAGGTCTGGTCCGAACCAAGATCTACTAGTAGGTCACCAGTCTTCTCGTATTCTTCAACTAACCTCTCCCTACAAGCCAATGAACAGTTAAGGTTTGGACTAGGGACTCACTGGAACATCTAAGGTGGCAACCCACACAGATATAAGACAGCAATGGTGGCCATATTGGTTAAATGCTTTTTTGGGTGGGACGTTGCCATCTTTACAGATTCCACATCAGTTTCTATCCTTACTTCCTCCTGCAGAACAAGGGACTTTTTGACACCGCCCCCCCCCCCCCCCCCCCCCCCCCCCAACTCCAAGTACTAAATGAAACTACCATACTAAGGTGTAATGGTGGCCACATTAGTTGTCATCCAGCCTTTCCAGATATACCCAAGAAACATCTTTAATGAATTGTGAACAGATGAAGATGACTCAACGCCCTCCTTAGGGGAGAATCTTCTTTAAATCCTTGAATATTTCTGATCAGAGAACAGAAGCTTGGAATGCCAGAGATCATAAACAAATTCCTCCCATCTCCTGTGATAACAGGCATGATGAGAGCTCATTTCTCTTTAATGTGTTACAGATTGCTGTCTGGCACATTGTGATGTGACTATACAAGCCCCATATGTGCAGCAGCAGAACACAACTTGCCAAAGGTCCACAATATTCCCATGGTATCCCAGGCTGAGCGTCTCCTTATCCTTTCGTGCTTTCCTGTAAAGACACAAAAATCTCTTTAGCTTCCATCCACATGTGCAGGATCTGCAGCAGATTTGATGCTGTGTTCCATAATTTAGTTACAATAATTTCTGCATCAGATCCTGTACGAGTGAATGGGGCATAACTGTGCGTTTACAAATAAGAATAATTGTGTAAGTGGAGCTGAAGGTGAAGCTACTCTAGGAGGCCCGAATCACTGGGTAAGCAAGCACCAGAGTACCCCGCTACCCCTTTAATCTGCTGTTGGCCACTCATCACCTATTACACAAAGCAACATGCAGTCAGGGGCTGGTGATTTCCAAACTTGTTGAAGGACAACGATGAGTGAACAATTGCTTGCTCCTTGGCCGATTGGCTGACAAGCAGACCACCGAGCTTAGTGAAGTGATTCACTAGTACCGTAAATTCGCTCATCCCTACTACATATCTTTACTGCATTAGAAAAGCAACATACAATAGTAAAATAGTTATAAAACACAGCCATATTTTGAATCTAATTATGTGCTACATTAAAGTCTATGGAAAACTCATTTTGGACTCTATTGGAAAAGATCAGTCAGTTTGTGTAAATATTTTTGAGTACAGACTGACAATTTTCATAGACTTTAAAGTTACTAGATTAAAACATACCTGTCATGATGCCCGCTACCAGATCAGCAGAGAGTTCCTAAGTTGGTATTCAAGGAGACTCGGACTTCCGAATTAACAGAGGAACTCGCTGCTTATTTGGCAGCAGGCGTCATAAAAGGTAAACTTTAAAATTACGGATGTGTTTTATACTTATTTTTATTTTATTTTACTTTGAACATAGCCTTAGGACTTGAGGAATTTTGAATACATTTTACTGCAGGATTATACATAATTCTCCATTATTCTTTCTCTAAATTATGCCTGTATCAATTTCACATTCTGCCATCATAACTTTACATTTATATATAGTGATTATCAGCAATAAAGGGGCTCAGTTCATCTCTTAAATCTGTCACAGAAAGTTTCTTTTACTTTACCAACATGTAATTCTTTATGAAAAAAAACAAACAAAAACCTTCTACTGTTCCTAACTGCTGCAGAACCTCACGATAAACAATAGCTTAGCTCTCTGTGTACCTGATCCTGTGGATACATTCATCAAGAGAATTTGTTATCTCCATCAGCCAGCCCTGCTTATGTCTTTTCACAAGAGCGTTCTCATCAACCTGTCAAGACACAAGAGGCATATGTATGGAACCACATGCACCTGATCAATGTCCCCCTAAGAGGGCACAGATGATCCGTTCCATCCAATAATAAAAAAGTGAGCTTTTACCTCAGCAATAACCCCAATACAGCCTACAATAGCAGCTGCTTTTGCCTGTGCTCCACTCATGCCTCCCAGACCCGAAGTCACAAACACTTTCCCTGTAAGATCATCTAATCCAAGGTATCTTCTTCCAGCATTTAATACAGTCAACTGTTTGAGACATCAGAAATAATAAGTAAAAACATGTGGAGCGAGGGAAAGACTAAATACACAAGCACACAATTACTGTTTCAAGGAACAATATTCCCTTCCTCGTTGTGAGTGAAGGAAAGTACACAAAACCTTACAATCCCTAAAAAAACCTTTACTAAAAAAGGGATATTAGCCTACCACTGTGCCATGCACGATTCCCTGCGGTCCAATGTAGCAGTAGCTCCCGGCCGTCATCTGTCCGTACCTGCCATAAAGCAAGTGTTCAATTAACAGGCCTAGTTGTAGATCAGTCATGTCAAACTCTGGCCCGTGGTGCCATTATTTTTAACCGGCCGGGCAATTCAGAGTTTGAATTACATCTGGCCCGCCATAGCTACAATATAAGAGACTATGGTGGAAGGCTGGCTACTATATGAGATTACTGGGAGGGCTGGCTACTATTTGCAAAAGAAGAGCCCGGCCGCAGAGCCTCATCAAAGAGTCTCAAAACACAGGACTAGCCAGATATCCCTGAGATCAGCAATCTGTTTCTCTTATGGCTCTACTAGGCATTGTTCCCACCTAGCCAGAATCCTGCTCCACACTGATGAGGGGCAACACCCCGAAACAGCTGTATGTGGATGGTAATCTGGCCTTGGTTTTTCCTTTGTCATTACATTGACTTATAGGGCCACTTAATATGGTGGTTTTCGTGGTTTCCCTACAGGAGCCACCCCACCGCTGGGTCCTTTCCGGAGGGATATCTGGATAGTCCTGTGTTTTGAGACTCTTTGATGAGGCTCCACGGGCTCTTCTTTTGCATATTCATGTTTCCCAGGGGGCAATGCACCTAGGACTTCACTGCATTGGGCTCTTTCACTAGCAGCCGGCAGTGTTGTCGTTTGGCTGGTCTCCGTGAGATCAGCGATCTGTTTCTCTTATGGCTACTATTTGGACACTATTGGGAGGGCTGGCAAATATATGGGACAATTTTGGTTGGATTGGCTACTACATGGGGCAATATTTGGAGGGTTGGCTATTACATGGGTTGACGTTTAATCATGTCATAGCAATTTATCATTTCATTTATCATAGTGCATAGCGCTGAGAGACTCACACCACTGATAGTGGCAGGGATGCCGCTTGCTGATCTGACAGTGCAAGTACGGCGGCATTCGTGCTTCAATAATTATCAAGGTTGGCCCACGACTTTGTCCAATTTTTTAATTTTGTCCCACTGTGTATTTGAGTTTGACACCCCTGTTGTCGATGATGTGTACGTCACACTTATAATAGTTTAGTAAAGATTTGAAGCGTTCAACTGGATTAATCCAGCCTGGAGATCCAGCAAGCTCAGGGCTGTTTGCATTACTCTAGGTTCCAAGGTTGCTAAATTAGCTTTCAGGAAGAATCCTGCAAGCAGAAGCATAGATTTGATAGCCAATAGTGGAACATTGATTAAAGCCTTTAAACACGGCCTTGTACTTACATTGTGACCCCTAGAGCAAACATCTTCTCATAATCCTTCCTGGAGGAATAGTTAGGGATGACCTATGAACCCAAATATTAACAACAAACACACTTTAAATGCACTGTTCTACTACTGTATATAAATCAAGAATGGACCATCATGAGCAGTCTCACCATGCCATTGGTAATCACCAGTCGTGGAGCTCTAGGGTGGCTAGGGAAAAGACCAAGAGGATGACCACTGTACATTACCAAGGTCTGTTCTTCTGTCATCTGTGACAGATAATGCATCACCAACCAGAACTGCAGACACAAGGAAGAGAAAGGATATTAGAAATGGAAGAAGCCCAATGCATATCCCTATTATCAATTTAAAACTTGCCCCATCAAGGATAGTGCCAAGTCCCAAGCCAGCTCATAGTGTTTGAACTATCAAGCCTACATTTCAAAATCTTATAGACCATGCGGTCTGGACACATTTTGACATGATATTCAACACTGCTGAATTTACTCAGTTACCAGGACGGAAACAAAGATAAAAGTCCATTAAACTTAACTAGTTAATTATACATTGGCACAATGTTTGTAATAATCATGAGGGCAAGGGTCTTCTTTATATAAACTAATTCTATAACTCCATTGGTGCCCACTCCCAAAAAGCTTACAATTCGCACCATGACAACTCCATGCAATGACATACCGTGTCTCCTGAACTAAGTTCCCATTTTTAGGCTATGTTCACACTGCGTATGAATCCGTCCGTAGTGCGAACCGCGAATATATGCACGTAGTTTTGAGGTTGATGCGTTCGCTTGAAAGTATGCGATATACGCCCGCACAATGCACACTACGTATGAGCTTACGTCCGGATCGTATATGGCGCCGTGAAAAATGAACAAGACCATTGTTTGAGGACGGAAATGTTGAAACTCACGGCCGTGGATTTCCATGTGGTCCCGTCGGAGTACTTATTTCAGCCAAATTGAACTTGATTTTTCGATCCAAAAGGTTTTGTGTGGTTTACGGGGCTGGGCGAAGATTTCCAAGTAAATGACCTGCCTCAGATCGCTTCGAAACAAGCTAGGGAAGCATAACTGTACTACGGGCGTATGTTCGCGGTTCGTACGCATCCGGCCGCATGTCTATTTTTTCCACGCCCGTAGTTTCAGCCGCACATGTACGGCGGCGTACGATCTACGGACGGATTCATACGCAGTGTGAACATAGCCTTACATTGCCACTGCTCTCCCAGTAGGTTTTATTGCAATTTGGGCTGTGATGCCTCCATTAAAGATTGTTCTTTGTGGCCAGTGGTCATTTACATAACATCTTTGGCCAGTTAATAAGTATTACCCTTATCCTAAAACATCTCATGTTGCCTTTACTGACAGCCATGTTTTAAGATCCTACTGATCCTTTACTGACAGCCATGTTTTAAGATCCTACTGATCCTATAACCACAAACGAGAGACATATTTAGTCATCAAGTCCTTTGCAACCTGGTCTCAAGAAGACATCAATGTCTCCTTATGCTACAGAGGAGTTAGCTTTGTTCCAGGTATGCTTTATGCATGTTGTCTAGAAGGAGTATCATGATTTTCCACCTGACGTTCCATTATGCGAAACTGCAGAGGTAATAAAGTAAAACCCCACCGTAGGGCAAAAAGTCTCAAAACATCCCTATTTAATGCTTTATAACACAGTAAAGACATACAGGTAGAGGAGCCACCTTCCCAAGAGAGGGAGTTCATCAGTAATGTCTCCAGGGCTCTATACCACAAAATTACATAGATATTCAATAAAGTGCACAGACCAGTGGTAAGTGTTAACCGGACATGCTGCTCTTTCAGTCCTACATAAAAATCAGATGACTTTGCACTTTATGTTGGGCTCCCACAAGCCTTCTCAGTCCTCTGATGCCTGGTAAAATTCAGAATTACTTAAGTGAACTCTACACCACATATCCTGCTTTTATCTAATATCGTATTGATACTGCCAGGCCTGTCTATCCAATGAACAGGGCAAAACAAGAAAAATATTTCCAGACAACCCCAAAAAATCCTCTATAGTGAGAAAACACCCTACAAAGGAGACACAAACCATAGTTAACTGGATCCCAAAGTCTGTCTGATCTCCACAAGTAGTTTATTGTTCTCAAGTCATTCCCATGACTTTCAAAATGTGCAACCCTATTTACATTACCATAAAATATAACATTGTTTCCTCATTCCAAATAATAGGAGCACATAGAACTTACCTGTGCCCAGTTACTGAAGACCTGACCATTGCCACCGTATGTCACCAACTCCTGGGGAAACTAATAAAGTGAATAAGGTTGAGTTATAAAATCTGTTATATAATATATCACCCTCACTGTGTTATCTATATCATGTATCCAGGGATAGAATGGAGCATGGGCAAGGAGAGCCCTGGGTAGTTTGCCGTTTAGCAGCCTTCTACAATCTGGTTCCTTTCACCCATTGCCAACTTCCTCACGAGAGGGTTATCATGAACTTACCATGTCATGCCAGCTGTTATATTATTTTACCATTGCATAGGGTCATTATTTGGGCACTATATTAGGCTGTTACTTGAGCATGGTATCATTAAGTCTCTACCTCTATAGCACTATTTTATACAAACCATATGAGCGTATTAGTTAACTGTATATAGATCAGTGTTATTCCTCTCTAAATCCATTTTTATATGAACAGCTTTAACAGTGATTCTAAGGAAAGGCCGTCCTCCAAGCAGTTCATGGTACAGATGTAGTTTTTATGATAACCTAACATTAGCCATGGTGGTCATTTCAGATTCTGGGTTACAAATATGGAATTTTTACCTGAGCTACCACCGGATCCAGGTTATTCATAATCATGTGCATTATAGCTGCCGCCTTCTTGGTTTTACAGGGATACTCATTGATTGGATAAGCCCTAAAAATGAGTGGTTAATGTGAGTCAATGGCAAAACAAATAGGGTGCTGGTTACAGTTAGAGATGAGCGAATTTACAGTAATACAAAACGAAGCGCTTCATTAGCTTGGCAGTCGGCTGCCTTTGAAGTTTGTGCCGCTCCTCCCTGGGTGCCTGGAAAAGCTGGATCCAGTCCTAGGAAACGTCTCCCACTTTCCCAGGACTGGATCCAGCTTTTCCAGACACCCTGGAAGAAGCGGCACAAACTTCAAAAGGCAGCCGACTGCTGAGCTAACACAGCACTTTGTTTTGTATTACTGTAAAGTTGCTCATCTCTAGTTACACTGTCTGAGAATCCGTATATATCTGGTTAATTGTCTTATTTTCTTTATTTTATTAATACCCTCTCATGTCCTTGGAAAACTATTTCCATTGCGGCAAATATTCTTTACACTGGCCTACCATTAAGGCTTTTACCACAAACAGTCATGCTGGGAAGGCAATGGGGGGGGGGTTGTCCAATCATACTTCACTAAAACCACTTACTACCACAGCCCTCACCTCATGTGTATCTTTGGGCAGAACCGATACATGTAGATGTGTCCAAAACGCCTCAGCTCCTCCGCAAATTCTGGAGCGAGTGTTGAATGATGCTCATGAGGAAAGTAGCGCAAGGCGTTCTCCAAAGCAAGCTGTCCAAAGCAAAACACACAACACAGACTGCCGGGTTGGTGACTTTAGGTAAAATGTAAGCTATCTGCTGTGCAGTGGAATACCAGATGTTCCCTGTTATCAGCCATCTGGAGCTGGCATGGCGGCCGTGTTCAGGGAAGACTGACAGCATGTGCATGGTTTAGGGTACAATTTGTCTTGTCTGGGAAAGGTACTTGAAAAGGGGCAGGGGATCTTAGCTCTGATACATAATAAAAGTAAAGGTGATCTATGTCTTCTGACCTCTGTAGAGATGTTCGCATCCCCAAATCAACAAGATCACAGCAGAATCCACCATTCAAAAGGGGTTATCCAGCGCTACAAAAACATGGCCACTTTTTTCCCTACTGGTGTCTCCAGTTCAGGTGCAGTTTGCAATTAAGCTCCATTTACTTCAATAGAACTGAGTTTTAAAACCCCACCCAAACTGGAGACAACAGTAGGGGGAAAGTGGCCATGTTTTTGTAGCGCTGGATAACCCCTTTAATTGCAAACCACACCTGAACTGGAGACAAGAGAGGGGGGAGAGGGGCCATGTTTTTGTAGCGCTGGATAACCCCTTTAAAGGTCTTCATCTTTCAGAAGAGATACAGTGGTACCTTGGTTTAAGATAACTTGGTTTAAGAGAGTTTTGGTTTAAGAGCTCACAGTTTTTCAAAATTGTGACTTGGTTTAAGAGCATTGTTTTGGTTTAGGAGCTTCCTGAACTGGGTGGGAGGGGGAGTGGGGAGGGACATGGTCCTCAAAGCGGGGTCTATAGCCCTGTACTCAATTCAGGCTGGGGCTTACATCAGGGGACAGGACTGTGGAGGTAATCTCTCCATAGCTGTAACCCCTCTCTCCCCGGACAGAGATTACTGCATGTATGTGCCCACATGTGCCCTGCTCATTCCTTCATGCTCCCTGCAATCTCTGTCAGTCCTGATTGGTCCATGCTGAACACGCAACCCATCCCCCTGCTTCTCTATTCTAGCCTGTTGTACTACACTACTGCATTATGGGGATCTGCAGCTCCATCCTCTATCTACTGCACAAACTGCTGCTGTTTTCCAGGTTTATGCACTCATTATACATATACTGTACATTATACACCACATGCTGATTGCTATGCTGTACAGTTTTTTAAAATATCACATATGTTTGTTTTATTTGTTTTACATGTTATTCAGAATATAAAAACATTTTTTTGGGGTGTGGAACCAATTGTCTGCATTTCAATGATTTCCTATGGGAAAATTTGCTTTGGTTTAAGAGTGGATTTGGATTACAAGCATGGCCCCGGAACGAATTATGCTCGTAATCCAAGGCACCACTGTATTTAGATGGATTTTCCCATTTCATGCCATCATTTTATAATCACTGGATGATTCCATTGATCGTAAAAATGAGTGCAATGAGGTAATGCCAATCCCCTTTTTTCTAGCATTTCCTGCACAGTGTTATTCCCAGCCATCTGCCTCTGCATTGAACTGCCATCAGCCCAATTCACTTCAGAGGGGGTATACTACAGTTCTCCACACAGCTGGTGGTTGGGGCCACCGCACAGGGGAAAACCAATGGGAAAACAACACTACACACCAGTGTGTCCCCATAGATTCCCACCCATCATAAAGTGATGACGTTCCTAGCATGATGTTATTCTATGACTACTCTAGGAATACACCGTTAATGGGTCTTAACAGCTATACCATTCCTTGTAATAGCATTTAAAGGAAAACTATCAGCAGGTTAGTGCATCTCATGCTTGTAAGTGCTGCAGTTTTTGTGATACTCAGTGCTGTAAAATATTTGCAAATTCGCTCATTAGGAGCACTGGGGGACCCCCCAGAGCAATGTTCAACCCACCCACCACCTCTGATGCTCATGAAGAGATATTAAAGTGACTGTACCACCAGGCCCAGGCTGAAGCACTGGAGGCGGGCCGACCCACCCCCTGTGGGAGGAAACCCTAGCCCCTCTATGATAGGGTTCCATTGATTCTAATGGAGTCACGTCATGGAGGGGCTGGAGTTTCTTCCCACTAAGGGTGGGTCGATCCGCCTGCAGTGCTTCAGCCTGGGCCTGGTGGTACAGTCACTTTAATAATTTTGATTAGTTGAGCTCTGGGTGTTCAGACCCTCACTGATCTCTAAAAATGGCTAGAAGCGCTAGTTTATGCTCTTCACCCTCCATTTGACTGATGTGTGCCAGATAACAAATCCTGTTTAATTATGAAGTATAGAGGAGGGCTGCACATAGACGGCTCTCATGCAGGCCTAGCTTTTTACTAGGGATCAAAGATAGCATAGCATGGGACAGTAACAAACAGTATCCTGGGGAGAAGGACATCTGTGCTGATCTCCTGGTTACTAGTTTACAGCCACTTGTTGCACAATGAAGGGGAATTATTAACCCAATGATAACACCCTCACCCTGTCCCTTATCCATGGGGACACCTTTCACCTGATAAAAATGGGTGAATGTGACTGGACACCATTCTTATTCTTTTAATTCAGAAATTATAAGGACACTACAAAGAAAACCAACAACCCATTGACTTTATGTCTAATGCAATGCCTCAGGGTGCACACTATCCACAGTTGTGGGCCGCATAGGACCCATAATATTTGTTGGGCCAGTGCCCTTGACTGTGATTTCTATGGTCGGAGCTTTTGCTCAGAGCCCAAAGTGCAAGAAAAAGGACTTGTCATTGCAATTCTCTCTGCACTTCATTGATGTCTAGAACTGCGGCACAATCATGGTATATCAAATCTTCGCCTCAGCTGCCTTCATACCAAATTATAATGCCTCACACGATTACTCCTCACCAGTGTCTGTATTTTACACAAATGTTATTTCTCAACACTTTTATATAATTTTGTACTTATCAGCTGCTGTATGTTCCGCAGGAAGTGGTGTAGTCTTTCCAGTCTGACACAGTGCTCTCTGCTGTCACCTCTGGCCGGAGCAGTAGCAAATCCCCACAGAAAACATTTCCTGCTCTTTGCTGTCATGGGCAGAGGTGGCAACAGAGAGACTAGAAAGAATATATGGCTTCCTGCAGGACAAACAGCAGATGATAAATATTGAAAGTCTTTAGATTTTTTAATAGAAATAATTTACAAATTTCCATATCTTTTTCAGTTGATTTGAAAACATTTTTTTTTTTTTTGCCGAAGTGCCCATTTAAGCCAAATCTATTGCTGTTAGAAGTGTCTAAAACACATAAAATAAAGCAGGCCCAATACTCTGCATTTTTGGTACACTCTCACCATCTCTGTGTCCTGCTTTGAATTAAAACTTTCAATGGTCAGAGGCTGAAAGCACATCATGACCCTGTTTGTTACAATGTATCAGTTTATCCTGACCTGCACGCTAGGCTGATGGCTGTGAGGGCCCACAGACTGGATAGTACATAGGAAGGTAATGTACATGGTGTATGACAGTTTAGCCTTGTGCAGAATTATTATTACAGCCCAAAAGCCTTAAAGTGACTGTACCACCAGGCCCAGGCTGAAGCACTGGAGGCGGGCTGACCCCCAGTGGAAAGAAACCCCAGCCCCTCCATGACGTGACTCCATTAGAATCAATGGAACCACTAAGGGTTGGTCGTCCCGCCTCCAGTGCTTCAGCCTGGGCCTGGTGGTACAGTCACTTTAAAGTGTCACTGTGGTTTCAAAAAACTTTTGAAATGTCATAGAGACATGTTAAAAGTTTTGATCGGTCCGGGTCTGAGTGTTTAGACCCGTATCGATTGGGAGAACGAGCCAGAAGAATACAGCACGTCCTCTCCCAGATTTGTGTTACAAAAATAAAAAAAAAAGTGTCGGACTTATAATGAAAGCAGAGCAGGGAGAGAATGCACTGCAGCACAGTCCTCTCCCCGCTCGTTCCCCATGATCAGCACAGGTCTGAACACTCAGACCCCCACCAATCAAAACTTTTGACACGTCTCTATGACATGTCAAAAGTTTTTGGAAACCACAGTGATACTTTTAGCTATATCTCTGAAGGGCACATAGATTCCAGATACACCCAAACATTTTAAAGGGATTATCCAATAACAAGGCTGCTTTTTTTTTCCCAATAATAGCGCCTCCCTTGTCCTCAGTTTGTGTGTGGTATTGTAGCTTACTTCAATTAAAGTGAATAGAGCAAAGTATATAATGTGCATGTGAATAAACTCTTAGCGGTCAGAATTAGTGTAGTGTAGTCTAGTGTAGTCCCAGCTGCAGCAACGGTAACACAACCTGAACGTGTGCTTTTACCCTAGGGAAAGTTCATTTTCTAACACTCTTACCTTGTCCTCCTGTGCAGACAGCTGGGGTGTCCGAACAGGGGCATGAGGGACCCCTTCTTCCCTCCCTCTGTTTGGGGGCAAAGGGTGGAGGGGAATGCCAGCACACAGCTCCTGCAGGCTGATCATCATCATGAGGTTGTACAGATGGACTGGATTCACACAGGAGACCTAGGGGGGGACTATCAGGTATAACAGGCACACCCACAGCTAGGCTGAAGCTTCATTGGTCAAATACCTTTCCCCAAATTAATGTGTTACCAGAGACATTACTACACCCAGGACAGAACAATCAACCTCGGTCACCTAGGTAGATGCAATATCTTCATGTCTGCACTTAATCTTGAAAATAGTCATTGTTGCAGAACGGCTTTACTGACATAAATGCAGCAGTCTCAGATATTGGCACAAAAAATTGATCAGTGCATGGCTTGTTTTTATTCATTGTAACTTTCTTATAACCCATTGTGACTGGGTCTTGGAAATGCAGCTGCCATTTATTACAATGTATAGATAAGGTTCTGTTCACACTAACATTGTGGCTTCCAGTCATAAAGAGACATGACAGCTATGATAATCGGTTTTCCTAATGAATACTGAAAGTGTCCCTATCACATGTTAAAAGATTTGATTGGTCGGGGTCTGGGTGTTCAGATGCCTACCGATTGTTAGAAAGGGGGGAAGAGGCACCTGGCTATGTACTTCACTCCCTGGCTTGTTGTGATCTCTGTATTGCTGTAAGAGATTCCCTCTAGACTTACAGTTAGGGTACATTCACACGTACAGGATCCACAGCAGACTTGATGCTGTGTTCAGTTATTTAGATCAAATCTGCTGTGGATCAGCAGCAGAAAATCCGCTGCGATACGGTGTGTGAAGCAACCCTTAAAGGGAATCTGTGAGTTGTAATTCACGTTCCAGACTACTGACACTGATATCTATCTGTAAGTGCAAGGAGACACATGGTACCTTTTATATATCTGTCTATACTTTCAAGGTGAAGAAAAATGCTTTTATTCTGTGGAGCAAGATGTCAAAGAGGCTTTTCCAAGCTCCTGACTAGCTGCAAGCTTCCTCTCTCCTCCCCCTCCCTGCTTCATTGACACCTGGAAGCTGAGTCCCAAGCAGGGTCAGGTATGGAAGAAGAGGGTATGAATGAGGAGGTGTTACAGCCAGGTGCATTTCAGGAGCTTGGGAACGCCTCTCTGACTCCTTCTACCAGATCACAAAAGCATTTTCCTGTGGTCTGATACCACACCGGGATATATGAAAGGTACCATGTGTCTCCCTGATCTAACAGCTATTAAACAGTGTCAGCAGTTTGAAAACTAAATTTCAGCAGGCAGATTCCCTTTAAAGGGTTACTCTGGAGAATGACCAAACAATATTGGATATAGCAGGGCTGTGACACAGTGATATACAGAGCAGGGTCCCATTTCTCCCTATTTACTGTATATTCTGGGGATGCCTGACACCATCGCAGTGTGTGGCCATATTCATTATGCGGATTTGACTTATGGTATTTTGGTCAGTTTTTTAGCCAAGAAAGAAGGACAAATGTCCAACCAATGAATGAAGTGGCAGTGTGCATGTATGGCCCACTCTCCATTCATTCTCTATGGGGCTTCTAGACATATTCAGAAGCCCATTCCAGAATAAACCGCATGTGCATGGTGCACTCCATTTGTTTTTGGGCTCGGGAGGGAAGTCCTAGCAGGTGGACCTTCCTAAATGTGTTATGCTACGTTTACACAGCGCGATAATTCGCCCAATTGATCGCTTAACAATTTTTAAGCAACGATTTGGTTTTTGTAACGATCAGCGTTTAGACGACTAAATCGTTAGAAAAATTGTTAGAAAAATCGTTAGAATGATCATTAAAAAAATCGTTATTGCAATTGTTCTTTTTAAGATCGCTTTAGCCCATGTCACACATAGGGTGAATCTTTGAAAGACTGTTTACATCTACAAATTTTTAGCGAATGGCCAACGACAATTTGAGAATATGTTGAAAGATCACAATGAACGATTTCTTGCTCGTCGCTTGATCGTTCGCTGTGTTTACACAGAACGATTATCGCTCAGATGCGATCGTTATCGCGAAAACTCGAACGATAATCGTTCCGTGTAAACGCACTATAAGTTAAATGCTCTCCTGTGGGTAGAAGACAAAGTCTGACCATGAGAATACCCCTTTAACCCCTTAGCGACCCATGACGTATCTGATACGTCATGGTGCCGCGGGGGGTGTTCAGAGCGGGGTCCCGCCGGGACCCCGCTCTGAACCGCGCTAATCCCGGCTGACACGTGCAGCCGGGCAGTGCCTCTGTTAGCCGGCGCGGGTCCCGTTGCCGCGCCGGCTAATTAAGCACTTCAATGCAGCTGTCAAACCTGACAGCTGCATTGAAGTGCTTTATGCACACTATCCCTGGTGTCTAGTGGGTCGGATCTCCCCCCCGCGATGCGATCGCGGGGGGGAGATCCGTTCTTCTGCCCGTGCCGGGCCTCAGCGTCGGAATGACACTGATCCCGGCTCGGCAATAGATTGCTATGGCCTGCAGCAGGCCATAGTAATCTATGACCGATCTAATCGATCTTTGCTGTGTATATACACAGCATTGATCTCTATGAGAGATCAGTGCTATGTATATACAAGCCCCCCAGGGGGGCTTCTAGTCCATGTAAAAAAAAAAGTAAAAAAGTGTTTTTATTAATAAAAAAATCCCCTCCCCTAATAAAAGTCCAAATCACCCCCCTTTTCCCATTTTATAAATTAATAAATAAACAAATAAATAAACATATTTAGTATCGCCGCACACGTAATCGCCCGAACTATTAATTAATCACATTCCTGATCTCGCACGGTAAACGGCGTCAGCGCAAAAAAATTCCAAAGTGCAAAATTGCGCATTTTTGGTCGCATCAAATCCAGAAAAAATGTAATAAAAAGTGATCAAAAAGTCGTATATGCGCAATCAAGGTACCGATAGAAAGAACACATCATGGCGCAAAAAATGACACCTGACACAGCCCCATAGACCAAAGGATAAAAGCGCTATAAGCCTGGGAATGGAGCGATTTTAAGGAACATGTATTTGTTAACAATGGTTTGATTTTTTTAAAAAGCCATCAGATACAATAAAAGTTATACATGTTATATATCGTTGTAATCGTAACGACTTGAGGAACATGCATAACAAGTCAGTTTTACCATAGGGCGAACGGCGTAAATGCAAAACTCCCCGAAATCAAAACAAATTCGTTTTTGTTTTCAATTTGACAGCGCAAATGATTTTTTTCCGGTTTCACAGCATATTTTATGGAAAAATAATGCCGGTCATTGCAAAGTACAATTGGTTTCGCAAAAAATAAGCACTCACATAAGTCTCTCGGTGAAAAAATGCAAGCGCTATGGACTTTTAAACATAAAATGGAAAAAGCAAAAGCGCAAAAACGAAAATTGGCTTTGACCTTAAGGGGTTAAAAAACTTTCAACAGATTTGTGCCGCTCACTCCACAGCAGCCACTACTAAGCCTCTGACTAATAACAACAATGTTTCCATTCATTGACAGCAAGTAAATATTTTGAAATTTTGAGGGACTAACATAAATTCTTCTGGAACGTGATCAATCAGTAAACAGTACAGTTCCCGTCCAGATCCCTAGCAGGTGCCTGCCGTGCTGATATGTGTCCAGCAGAGGGCGCTGCTCCTTCGCATTCCATAAAGGGGGTGGGCGGAGTCTTCACCCACGTGTTGGGCATTTAATTTAAAGAGACAACAGCCTCGGAGACAGTAATGAAACTGACAGCCGACTGCTTCCAAGTGGAAGAAGGTTCAGCATCTCAAGGAGGAGGAGGAGTGCGCCGAGGACCAGAGCATCAGCCACAAGTCCCAAGTGCCCTTGAAGTTTAGTAGAGGAATTGATGCAGGACCACAGTCACCTCCACTTCTTATAACAGAGTATATAATCTCCTATCATCATCTAATGCACAGTAATATATATATCTAGTCAATGGCAGAGACCTAGAGCTGCTGGGCTGATACAGTTATTGGACTGATCTGAAGAAGAGTCTGAGGGTGGAGTGCAGCCTGACATCAAAGCTGTAGGAGTCGTTCCATAGGCATGTGAGGATAGGAAATATAATTATACACTGCATCAGGGGGCAGGGAGGAAGAAGCATCAGTCCTGGAGACTAACCCCAAAGATGCTGACACCTGTCCTTAGAGCTGAGGAGGGTCTTCTAGCAGCTTGATCAGCAGCAGGGTGCAGACTCTGGGGGGGTGACCTTGGGCACAGACTATGCAGGGTTGAGGGGAGCTGAGCAGCCTTTCCCATACTACTCATCACTCCTATTGTTCCTGTCATGCAGAACAAGGGAATCACATTCATTGTGTTCCTGGAATGGATTGTCTCAGTGCACACAGATTCAGGTAAGTCCTACTCAAAGAAGGGGATGGAGGTCACATGACTAGCAGGAAGATAGAGGTATGGGAGGGGGGGTGGTGGTCCAACTCTCATCCTAAACTCACTGTACTCTCCTGCAAATAAAGCAATTGTATGATCTTTGGTGTTATTGTATATTACTGTAGGTCCTCTGGAAACATGGAGAATGGAGGCTATTGACAATGTAAATGTTATGGTATATGATATATCATTATTATGATGGATAGATGATCTATTCTCACCTAGTGACAGCAGCACAGCTAAAACGTGGCACAAGGTGGTAGAAAATACGAGGACGTGCTGCATAGAATGCTTTCTAGTTACTGATGGTCATGTAGATTTGTGGGGAAAAAATGCACTAGCAAAATTAAACTTAAATTATTAAAACGGACGCAAAGTTCTCCAATGAAACCTTGTTTTAAACCAGTAAATTTTTTAAAAAAAATGGTCCAGCTATGTGTCAGGTGTAGGGCATCCTTTATGTGAGACTATACTCCTAGATATATCAGTAAGGGTTTATATGCATCCAGATATTACATTTGGAAAAACACCCAGCTGCTGTAGAACCTCTTGGGCTCAACCGCTGTCAGTAATGTGTATGTTATAGCTGATTGTTACCAGGCAGACTGCTTCCCTGAGAGCTGTCTGTGTGGGGGATAGCTGTCTAGTCAGGGTGGAAACATTCAGTACTCTCTAGCGTACTGGTTAGAATTCTGTTTTCCATCGATGCACTGGGATCTTTGGTGTCATTTTACTCTGGGTTGGTTGTAAGAGCCGGGAAAAAGTGACACATGATCAATACTGCAGATTATTATAGAACATTACATAGCCTGGACGCTCCCAGATATCATGTAAAGCCATGTGTATTGATAATTTCTTTCTGTGCCTGCTTGAATTCAATATTTCAGGTTCATTAAAGGGGTAGTTCACCAAGAAAAAAATTTCTTTCAAATCAACAATCGCCAAAATTTGTAATACTTCTATTAAAAAAAACTCAAGTCTTATCAGCTGCTACACGTCCTGCAGGAAGTGGTGTATTCTTCCCAATCTGACACAGTGTTCTCTGCTGCCACCTCTGTCCATGACAGGTACTGTCCAGAGCAGTAGCAAATCCCCAAAGAAAATATCTCCTGCTTTCCAAACTGGAAAGAATACCACTTCCTGCAGGACATACAGTAGCTGATAAGTACTGAAAGACTTTAGATTTTTAATTGAAGTAAATTACAGATCTCTGGCACTTTCTGGCATCAGTTGATTTGCAAGAATTTTTTATATTTTTTTTGCTGAACTACCCCTTTAAATATTCTGAATAATCTATGCCTAATACATTTCCTTTAAGCATGACCTGAGAGGTTTTGTGTTAAGAGGGTTAATGCCCACCATAATTATTTAGTGAGAGGAAGATTGTGTCAAGAACAGGTTCTGTGATCTAAGGATTATTATTTTACATCAGGTTTTGCATAGTAACATGCTTCATACAGAGAACTATGGGATATTGAATTCCAGGTATTATCCGGTGTGGGAAACATGATCAGATTTATTATAAGCCATTACCTATACGACCAACAGTGCACTCAATATCCTGCAGGTTATTATTGGAAACAATCAGCAAGCTTTTAGACAAACACACTGCTAACAAATTAGCTTAGCTTTAAAATGGGGGGGGGGGGGGGGGGTAGTTTTTCATACATTACATGACTGCACAGAGGCTGGTGAAGAGACAATGGCTCAGGTTTATTTGTCTTTCAGATACAGAAATTGTCTGATTTGCCACAGCAACCAATCACAGATCGGCTTTAATTTTACCAGGGCAAATTTAGACATAAAAACTGAACTGTGGTTGGATGCTCTGGGCACATTAGATCGGTTTTTGTTCTGGGACGTAAAAAAATGCAAATCACCAAAGAAAACTCTACAGACACTGAACCAGCAGGGGGTTCTGGGATATTTGTGCAGCTTGCAGAATTGTGAATGCAGCTCTGGAGTATAATGATGAGCATACCCATTAGATTGTCAGCCATTTCTTGTTGCGAGAAAGAAGAACTGGGCACTCTGAAGCTGCCAAAGTTGTCTGGTAGCAATTTCTTTCCCATTCTACTATTAAATGGGTAAAAAAAAATCATATCAACTTCTCACATGAACTGTCCAGAGCAGGAGAGGTTTTCTATGGGATTTGCTACTGCTCTGGTCAGTTCCTGACATGGACAGAGGTGGCAGCAGAGAGCACTGTGTCAGACTGGGAAGAATACGCCACTGCAGGACATACAGCAGCTGATAAGTACTGGAAGACTTTAGATATTTAAATAGAAGAAAATTACAAATCTATAGGACTTTCTAACACCAGTTCATTTGGAATAATTGTTTTTTTTTCACCAGAGTATTCTTTTACGGGGTATACCCTGAGCCAAGTATGCATTTCTCTGAGGACAGGAGGCAACCAAACAAGCATTAGGCTGACCACTATTGAAGGTGTATGGCCACCTTAATACGGGCTGTACTTCAGAATAAGTACAGTATAAGTAGTGTAATATATAATATGACATTACAAGCAGAGTAGCGAGTGCTTGTGGGTATTAAGTGAATTCTGTAGTATAACACAGGCTTTAAATGAGGATTATGACAAGATATGTAATGTATGTACATAGCGACTCCACTTGCACAATAGTGAGTGCAGCTCCGGAATATAATACTGGCAGTAACTCAAGTTCACTAGGATAAGTAATGTATGTATACTGAGATTGCACCAGCAGAATAGTGAGTGCAGCTCTGGAGTGTAACATGCTATGTAACTCAGGATCAGTACAGGATAAGTAATGTATGTATACTGTGAGTGCACCAGCAGAATGGTGAGCTTTCTTCTAGAGTATAATAAAGACTGTAACTCAGGATCATTACAGGATAAGGAAAGTACTGCATGTACACAGTGACACCACTGGTGGAAGAGTGAATTCACCTCCTGAGGCATAATACAGACTCAGGATCATTACAAGTAAAGTACAGCATCAGTGGGGTAGCTACCATAGAGGCAGGGTAGGCAGTTGCTATGGGGCCCTTGCAGGAGGGGGGCCCGGGGGAGAAGGTAAAAGCATCTGTCCTTCTGCTTAACCCCTTATGTACTACAGTGTGTAAGTGACCCAATGTTTATTTACATGCTGCAACACAAAAAAAAAAAAAGTTAACAAGCAGAAGAGAGAGATCTCTGCTTCACTGATTGATAACCCCTGACCTTTGTGGATGCAGCAATCAAGTAGAAAAATGTGCAGAGCTTCGAGCAGAGGTCAGGGGTTATCAGTGCACAAGCAGTAAGGCATATATGAGCAGTGCTTTGTGTTGTGTGTAGGGGAGGGGGAGCCCCTTAAAATTTTTTACTATGGGGCCCCGTGAATCCTAGCTACGCCCTGTACAGCATGTACATGGTGACACCACTAGAAGAAGAGTGAGTTCACCTCTAAGGCATAATCCAGGCTGTAACTCAGAATCAGTACAGTACTGTAGTATCAGTAATACATGTAGACAGTGACTCCATAGACAGTTTCTACATAGATTTATGGTTCAGTTGCAACGTATGATACACAGCTCCAGGCATTGCAGCAGGTTATAAACTTTAATAGCTGTTACCGAATCCTGGCAATAGGACCCTGATTATACGGAATTGGCCTCCAATAAATTCTTTTCAGCTCACACATATTTGTTGGACGGCATATTGAAAGCTTGGAAGATGATGATAGATCTGGCTGGCTCTGTTCAAATAAGGGATTGATTAGTAAGATGTAACAGCGATCGAGGGCCTTAATTTATACATTGCTTTTTATGGGACCAGTTTAAAGCGTCAGAACACTTAAAATAACATGACTATAAGAGTGCAGCATTGTTATGGAGGAGCGGCTGATATCAGTTACACCAATGATGGAAATGTCTCTAGATGTTCTCAGCGCTGAGGATTTATAAAGTGGTAATAATAGGGGAAGGGAAGATTGTAAACTTCCTGTCACTCATCATCTACATGAAAAACAATCATGTCAGCATCTCCCCTTCTGGAATGATTGATGGCTGATAACAGGGAACAAGGGAACAAAATACTGCGTTCATGTACATTGCCCACGAGAACAAAACAGAGTATAGGTTTGGAAATATATGGAGTTATCTAAGCCCATAAGAATTGTTAGCAAAAATATGATGATCAAATAAAATTATAAACATTCATTCTAATAAGTGGCCCATCTGAAAGAGCCCTAAGGCTACACTCACACGTCCGTAGTGCAGCCTGTGACCGCGACTGCACTACAAATGTCCATCTGTAATGCTCCGTGCTTCATTGCACTACATTCGCACTTCATAAGCATAGCGATCAGTGCCGCAAATTACGGATCACGGCACCGTACACACATACGGACATGTGAATGGGGCCTTTAAATAGCATTGGTCCTAGGTTCTATCCGCAATTGCAGACAGAACAACGGATGTGTGAATGTGGCCCAAGAGCTACCCTACGGTCATAGAGAGAAAGGAACTGCCGCACCTCACACCTATGGCTGACACCAATGCCTCTCGGCTACATTTAAAAAAACAACGCCAGGATGTTAGTATATAAATTGATCAAACCATATTGCCTCATGTACCACGTGCAGGTCCCCTGGACCACAAGTCCCAAGAGTTACCCTGACCTTGACATTCACGCAGGGGGCTGTCTGCACAACAAATGTGCATGCCTTGTAGGTAGATCATTGCTAGACTTCTCTGGTTGTGGCTTATTTCTCTTCTGATAAAGAAGTGATCAAGATGAGTCCCAACTGGCCAATCCCATTGTCTCCATTATTTGCCACTGGAGAAAAGTTGGGAGGCCCTCAAATTGGCAGTTGTGGCCCTCATTAATCTAAGGTATACAAGTGCTTTTTTCTACCAATCCCATGCTGCTTGTGTGCCCACCCTTCTCTCATCCCCCGCCAGTCTCTTTTCAGCTGGCTTCAAAAATTTTATGCCAACATGATGTGACTGCTGAAGCTGATTACTGCCCTTAGCAAGTGTCGACAAATTACTGCTACAGCCACTTAGCAGTGAGGGACCAGAGGACTGTCAGCATAGAAGTGGCAGGGAATTAGTGACATGAGTATTATGCTTGGAATAAGGGACATGTCACATACTCTTGGTATTTGAAATGCACACAAAAAGTATGTGCCTCAGTTTACACTGAACTGTGGCATATATTCCACGTATAAAACAATTGGCATGTATTGCGCATAATACACCCCAAAGTATTTGCCAAAAATCTGTTCCCCAATATACTACTATACGTTCACCAAGGGTGACCCTGAGCTGGAACATTTGTTTAGAGACAGAACATCCTCAATATACAGTGTTCCAGAACTGACAGTGACTGACTGGACTCCATGATATCAGTACTATGTGTGCTCCCTAACCCATCACACAGGTGCTGAGCCAGATGTTACAATCTAGGAGATCTGCTGGCTGTAGCCAGAATAGATTTCTTCATGTTCTGTAGTCTATCAAAATGATAATATCTGGACCTGTATAACTCCTCCACTGAACTGACCTGTACGAGTTCTCTCCATATAATCTAACCAGGGTTACCACTATTCACAACAGAGAATACACCGCACTTGTCGTAAGCATTCTTATAATATACTGAGTACTCCCATATGGACTATAAAGATATCTTTATACAGGGGTAGAAAATATCTTTTCTGTGTCCTGATGCTTCAGAATTAAATGGATCTCTTTCGAGAGACTTGTCCTATATCTCGGACTCCACTAATCAGGATGTGGTGTATTCTTTCCAGTCTGACACAGTGCTCTCTACTGCCACCTCTGTCCATGACAGAAACTGCCCAGAGCAGTAGCAAATCCCCTAGAAAACCTTTCCTGCTTTTGACAGTTCCTGTCATGGACAGAGGTGGCAGCAGAGAGCCCTGTGTCAGACACACTACTTCCTGCAGAACATACAGCAGACTGAAAGACTTTTTAAATTTTTAAATAAAAGGAAATTACAAATCTGTATAACTTTCTGACACCAGTTCATTTGGAAAAAAAATTTCTCCTGAGAACCCCTCTAAGACAATGTTTCCACATATGCATTTGGACTGCGATCTGAACACCATAACCCCCCTCCAGTTCTCCTCAAAATCAGCAGCAAAATGTTGCCAGGATTATGGGCAACATTGCAGGGCTAATGGAGTAAAAACTGGGGGTGAGTTTTTGGATCACAGTCCTAACGCATATGTGGAAACACAACCTAAGGGTGCGTTCACACCTACAGGTTCTGCAGCAGATTTGATGCTGTGTTCAGTTATTTAAATGAAATCTGCTGCGGATCCGCAGCAGAAAATACGCTGCGGATGCGGTAAGTGTGAAGGGGGTTTGTGGAGTGAAATGATTGTTGAGCTATCCTCAGGACCACATCTGATCGGCCATTTGGGAGAGCTTGGTGCCCGCACTTCACAGTAAACAGGCACCAAAACTGTGCATTGTTCATGGTGTAGTGGTGTGCCACATTCCTATAGCTCAGCTCCTGAACAGATGATCTGTAAGTACTGCTGGGACATTGATGGACTCATCACAGTATTTATAGTTTTTACACACTTTTTTTCCCCATTAATTAGTGTGATGTCACCAGCTGGGTAATATGTGGTTAATGCAGCAGCGGGCTCCCAGGCTTATCCAGTGTTAGGAGACAGGATACTGGCTAATTACTGGAGAATGGATCCGGTTCAGCGGCTGCAGTCAGGGAATCAGTGTATGCAACAGCAGCTCCAAAAGAGATAAGGCCGCTTCCCCAGTCATCAGCATTTTATGAATTATTGAAGATCTGTGCTGGTATCTGAGGTCGTTCAGCTGTCTCAGAGCTGGCAGGATGATGACCCATCACTATGGGCCAACTCCATAATTCTAACAACTATTTAATCCTTGCATTAGTAATCAGATTGGAAGCTCCGTGCACTACATAGCGTACACTAAATTACTAAATAATTACACATAATTACTGAATATCACTACTGTATAGAGCAGGACTCCTGTATGGGTCCTAGCAACTAATTCATGATATTCCATACATAAAACATAGTTATTGCATGATAAACAGTTTGGAAATTATGACGTACAATCTATTTCATTTACAAGATCTCTTCCTGCCTTTTTTCCTGAACATTTTTGTTTGTGTCTAAAACCTGCAGAGACTTACAGGCCTAATTCTGTACTTCTAGCTAAGGGTATGCTGTGGTTGTATCCAGTCTACCCAGTTCTCTGTCAACTATACATTTTACCTGCAATGATACATTTGTAACAGTTTATGAATCTTTACTGACTTTTTGTTCTTTTTCATCACCAGAATCAGTCAAGCTCCATTCTGTCCGCTGTGATGGACATTCCTGCAACCCACCAGTTGGGAACCTTGCTATTGGTCGCACACCGGTCACCCTTACCTCTTGTGGCCAAAATGTCAGTGAACTTTATTGCTTCTATCCTGAGGTTCAGTTCCAACAGACACCTGTCTCCTGCAGCCAAAGCCAGTGCACAAAATGTAGCAGCAACCAGCCGGAGAACTCCCACCATCCTTCTCACATGACGGATGATGTCTTCTCCAGTCCGGCTACCTGGTGGCAGTCAGCACAAGGTGTCCTCAGGGAGGAGATCAGGTTGGACTTTGAGACAGAGTTTTACTTGACGCACGTTATCATGGTCTTCAAGTCCCCCCGCCCCACAGCGATGGTTCTGGAGAGATCATTTGACCGTGGAAAAACTTGGAGAGCTTATAAGTATTTTGCTACTAACTGTACGGCTACATTTGGTCTTCAAGATGACCTGAATGAAGAGGGGGCACAGTGCACCTCCAGGTATTCAGATGCCTGGCCCTGTACGAGAGGAGAGGTGAGCAATGGCATAGAGTCTGTAACAATGCACCTAACACGGATGTGTTGCCCAGGGTTCACTTTTATTATTCCTTCTCTAAAGGAGGTTCAGATTTTACAGTCTTGTCAACCAGTTGTTAATGGTGGTCTATGGACCAGAGGTACCAAGCAATGAATATACAGTATGAACACCTTTGCAACCATATTTTATTCCAATCCATCTCTTATAAAATGAAGTAAGTTTATATATACTCGTAATTAAAAATATGTTGTTTTGTGTCTATAGCTCCTATGCAAGCCTGTGTGCCTTCATTGTTATAGAGTGCAAACTAATTTTGTGTAGTCTGATCCTGAAGTCATTTGTTTCTCCCTTCCATCTTTGTACTCTATAAAGATGAACCATGCATGACTGCAGGATAAGACTTCATTATGGACTGTTTGTAGTCTTTTACCATAAAGTCACATAGGACGGCATAATAGCTGTATACATTGTGTGGATTCACACGTAACGGACCTGCAGCAGATTTCTCGATGGGAATTCGCAGGATGGACGTCCCACTGCGAGTTTGTCAGCAACCCGCCCTGTTAACCCCCAGCCACCGGAGCGTATACATCACCTGGTCCCCGCTCTGGCTTGCTTCGGAGGTTCCCAGCACGTCCTGCTCAACCAATCAGTGCGCTGCCCTGCCAACGTGAAGACATCGGGAGCCCCGAAACAAGCTGGAGCAGGGAGCAGGTGATGAATACGCTCCGGCGGCCGGGGGTTAAGGGGGCGGGCTGCTGACAAACTCGCAGTGGGACGTCCATCCTGCTGCGAGTTTGTCTGCCCATAGGGTGTACAGGGCAGGGATCCGCAGAGGGTCTCGCTGCGAATTCGCATTGAGAAATCCCCTGCGGATCCATTACGTGTGAACCCACTCTAAAGGGGTACTCCGGCGAAAATCTTTTTCTTTTAACTAGTTTCAGAAAGTTATATAGATTTGTATTTTACTTCTATTTAAAAATCTCAAGTCTTCCAGTAGTTATCAGCTGCTGTATGTCCTGCAGGAAGTGGTGTTTTCTTTCCAGTCTGACAAAGTGCTCTTTGCGGCCACCCCTGTCTAAGACAGGAACTGTGCAGAGCAGGAGAGGTTTTCTATGGGGATTTGCTCCTGCTCTGGACAGTGCCTGACTGGCCTTTTCACACTGCAGAAAACAGGCAGAAATTCCAAGCGAAATCCCTGCCGCGGACTCCGCTCAGAATTCCTCCTGCCTCAGTGTTTCAATAATGGGTATAGGGCACCCCCGCTCTCTACGGCTCTCTGCTCGAAGAATTGACATGCAGGGAATACAGCAGCTGTACTGGAAGACTTGAGATTTTTAAAGGAAACCTTTCACCCCGGCACCTGGGGCAGAGCCCACCCGACCCCCCGTTAGAGCCCTGGATACTTACCCAAGCTGAGATTTCCTGTTCTACAGTGATAAAAGAAGGCTGCTGTAAAGTGATCTGTACAGCATTGCAGCAACATGTGACACCAGTAGATAAAAGAGACAATAGTAGCTCCCTGTGGAATAACCTCTTCAAAGGTAAGTAAAGAGTATGCTCAGTAAAGTTTCACATTCATCTCAAGGGGACAGAGTCTGTGTATTGTCATCTATGTCTTGCTGTAAAGCATGTCACTAAATGCTGTTAAAGGAGAAATCCAGTGGGGGAGCAAAAAATCATTTCACTGTAAGGGTGGGGGGAACATAATAAGAAAGGTATATTTACCTGTCCTGGTGCCCATGAAGCACGTGTCCCACTCCTGGACCCCTTCGGCAGCCTGCACATCTCCCTTTGCTGTTACGTCACGACCTGGCTGAGGGATGCCCCACTAAGCCAGTCAGTGACTAGGGCGGGGTACTACTGCAGTCACTGATTGGCTGAGCAGGCTAAATCCCACCCGTCTGTGATGTGGCAGCCATATCATGACGTACCTCAAAGCCAGGAGAAGATGGCATCTTGCAGAGTACGGGAGCCTGGGGACGCAGCATAGCAAGGGCACAGGGTCAAAGGTCCCCCCCACACACACACACACACACACACACCACCACCAGACTTCTCTTTTCAAAACAGCTCAGGCAAGATGGCAGCCTCTATACCAATGTACCAAAATAAGTCAGACAATAGAAACAGATTAGAATAAAAGAACAACTTAGAATCTGACTCTAATCAGTAAAAGAAAATGTAGGTGACACTTTCCCTTTAATAATTCCTTAGATACATTGATGCTGAATCCCATCAGGCAGCTTTAGGTATTAGTCCTGTGTGAGGCACTCACTAGGCTGACTTCATTTATGAGAATATTCAGCTTTTTTTCATCTTCTCATACTTACAAGGCCAAGTCTCGTGCGTCGATGATGAGATCAGTTTTTCCTTTACCGTTTCCAGGGAAATCCATGACCAAAGACTTGATCTGATTAACAAATACATTTCAGGAACATTAACGTTCACATTAAACCTTTAACAACATTCCATTATTAGGTCCAAAATCCTTTGCCAGTTTTTAATATATCTTTCTAGCGGTTGGAGTTTCCTTTTTTGGATACAGAGCTCTAAACTTGGACTCCGGCCACCCACCCATCAGCTGAGGAGGCTGCAGTGCCTGTGTATACATCGGCTGCATGTTGGTCCTTGCAGAAGCTGTATGATTGGTAGCAGCAGTGCAAGGTATTGCAATGTTATGTTCACTTGGCCTCTTCGAGTAGCTGATCGGCATGGGTGCAGAGAGTCAGACCTCCGCCAGTCTAATATTGATGGCCGTACTGAGGACAGACTTCCTTTTTATAGAGTCTGGATAAGCTATTAACTGCACACTATATGAGTGAAGTGAGCTCCCCCTAGTGGTGGCTGCAGACGACCAGAAGAGTGGCATGAAGCTCTGTTTGTGCGGGTGTTTTGGAACTTTGTGACAGTGAAATGGATCCAAACCTCTTAATTTTAGATATGTGGTTCTTAAAGGTGGACATATAAAGATACTCTGAGCTGATTAGTAAAATATAAACCAGGTAGGTGAAGCCTTTAAGGTACCATGCACCTCCTATGCATACGTCTCTTATGTTTTCTAAAATTGGATAGATGTATAGGCAGTATTGCTGTACCTACAATGAGGGTGATCATTTACTGGCGATATATAGGTTCAGACATTGTGGGGTGTAAAACCACTCTCCCACATGTATGTCTGTGATACTTTGTGTGTACTGGATTATGCTAATCAGGTCTTTTAATGAAATATTATGGGATTGCTATAAAAGCAATTCTAGGCCATTTGGCTCCAAAATATTGCACAAAGGGTTAAATGCGTAGAAGAGCCCCTATGCCCCCCTTCCACATAACAGAACTGCGGGGGTCCCGGGAGATGCCCGTCAGCAGTGGTGGACACACTTGTGTCAGCAGCGTTGGAATTCAATTTCTTCCCAACTGCTGCTGCAATAGAATGGGGCATTTCTGTGGCACAGCGGGGTGAGCATCTCCTAAACAGTGGGGGTCTGGGACATTGGGCTGTCGCTGCTGGGGATGAGTGAATCTGTTAGAAATGTTCTTTAAATCATGACAGTTGACCGGGCATGAATACTGTGACGCAGATCACGCTACATGTGCAGTCACAACAGAGCGCCTGTGCTGCAATGACTAATCCTCGATTATTCTTCTTATTATCCATTATGCACCATTTATATAATGCTCCCGTACTCTGTAGTGTGTTATGCTCCAGTCCCATCCAGAGCTGCATTTAATATTCTGATGGATGCCTCCTGGCATCTGTCGCCCTCTAAGCTGGGCTCCTATAATGCATTACACAATGCATTCATTCTGCATAGAGTCTGGAGAATATACTCAATATAATACAACAAAGAATACAGTTAACAGCTGTGAGATCCCAGGCCATACAAAAAATAGTAGAGTGCTCTAGATGTAACTCGAGCATAAGTCATGAAGATTTATTGGGGTAGTTCTGATAAAAAAAATTTTTTCAATTAATCGACTAGTGCTAGAAAGTGCCAGAGGTTTGTAATTTACTTCTATTACAAAATCTTCAGTCTTCCAGTACTTATCAGCTGCTGTATGTCCTGCAGGAAGTGGTGTATTCTTTCCAGTCTGACACAGTGCTCTCTGATGCCACCTCTGTCCATATCTGGAACCATCCAGAGCAGTAGCAAATCCTTATAGAAAACTTCTCTTGCTCTCCACACTGGAAAGAATACTGCTTACTGAAAGACTTACAGCAGCTGATAAGTACTGGAAGACTTGAGATTTTTAAATAGAACTAAATTTAAGACCTATGGTACTTTCTGGCACCAGTTGATTTGAAAGAAAACATTTTTTGTTGAACAACCCCTTTGAGGAGAAGTGCGGCGAAAATGTTTATTAAAGTATTGTATTGCCTCCCAAAAAAGAATAGAAATCACCAATATACACTTATTACGGGAAATGCTTATAAAGTGCTTTTTTCCCTGCACTTACTACTGCATCAAGGCTTCAGTTCCTGGATAAAATGTTGATGTCACAACCCGACTCCCAGAGCTGTGCGGCGGTGGCTGCTGGAGAGGATGATGGCAGAGGGATGCTCAGTGTTCCTCCAGTGACCTGTGTCCCTCAGTGTCCCCCTGGCATCATCCTCTCCAGCAGCCACAGCCCGCACAGCTCTGGGAGTCGGGTCGTGACATCACCATTTTATCCAGGAAGTGACATCACCATGTTATCCAGGAAGTGACATCACCATGTTATCCAGGAAGTGAAGCCTTGATGCAGTAGTAAGTGCAGGGAAAAAAGCACTTTATGTATATTTCCTGTAATAAGTGTATATTGGGGATTGGTATAACTTTTGGGAGGCAATACAATACATTAATAAACATTTTCGCCGGACTTCTCCTTTAACCAATGCGATATACTGGTAGATATAACTAGTACATCCATGTGTGCATTATACATTATATATTGATAATAACTTTGTGTTTGCACCCCCCTCCCAACTGCAGGTGATATTTCGAGCTTTAAATCCAGCCAATAGGATTGAGGATCCCTACAGCCCCCAGGCACAAGACCTGCTGAAGATCACTAACCTGAGACTTCTGTTGTTAAAGAGGCAGGAATGTCCATGTCAAGCTTTGCTGGGGTTACAGGAGAAGCCCCAAAGATTTGCTTATTACGCCATTTATGATCTGATCGTACGTGGAAGCTGTTTCTGCAATGGACATGCGGAGGAGTGTGAGCAGGTGGACAATACGCCTGGATCAGAAGCTGCTGTAAGTAAAGCAAACAGAATAGACTTTCCCACTAACATGAGATTTCTCCTTTTATCTTATTCTCCTGCCCAAGTAACTGCCTGACATCCAATACTGATAATAACATTACATTGTCCATAGGGGTTGTCACTCAGCTTTTTACAGATTCTAAGTGCCATATATATTCTAGTATTGCAATGTAGAGATAAACCTGCCTGCTCTATTCTGTTAGTATGTGTCATTCTGTACTGTAATTCAGGCATTTAATTCTAACAAGGGAGATCAGGATAAAAAGAACCACAGTCTTTGCTCAGGACAGGACATTATGTACACTACGCCACAATGAATTAAATTGTTACACAGTGTTTTAGAATGTATGGTACAAAAAAAGTCATTCCAGGTCAATCCTGTAACGTATAGAAATTTGGAGGGTTTGGTCAAGGTCAATTGCTGCTACATTGTGCAGAGAAATACTTTACAACAGCACAAATCGACCACTGAGTGCAGAGATGCTAAATGTTGTGAAACCTTACCCTACCCTTTTGTATCTGTTCCTCGCTATTTTTAAGGTTCCTGCTTGTTCACAGGCAACTAGAACATTTTTTTTTAAATATGTTTTTACATACATAATTAAATGGAAAAAAACAAAACAAGAAGTTTAGTGAAATAAAACAAGAAACCATAATCAACAATTTCCACTCTTCTCTGGAACATGTCTATCATGTAGGGCGTCAAACAACAGGACATAGACCTGTATGCCATGAGTGGAGAGTAGTCAGTACTTCATGGGCCAGCAATGCAGACAAGGCATATAGTCTGCAAAATCTGTATGAGTAGTTGTACAGAGAATATAAGATATAGAAGAACAAAACGTTTAGTGGATTACAGAGAGCCGGGCGAACAGTCACTTAATGTACAATATCTTAAAATAAATAAAAGAGAAGGTTGAAGGATGTGTAATCAAGAATGTTCCATTCACTGCCAGCAAGCAGCGATCTTAAGAATGGTGAATAGTGAAGCACACGGTATATTTAGCGCTGCGGAATCTGTTGGCGCTATGCAAATAAATATTTTTTTTTTAAATTGCTAAAAGTTTTATTGTATCATGGCTAAGTTTTATTCAAATGAAATTTTGCAAGAAACATAGAAAAGAGGAACCTTCATCTTTTCCATATTTCCATGCTTTCTCACTCACAGACAAGGTAGTGGCAGCTTTACATTTTTTCTGTAAGATATGTCCATTTGCAGTAACCATGTTCTCTGAGAGATAACTCATCCAATGTTGTTATTACCCGGATGGTGAGCATGAGGCCCTGGGGGGATGCTGGCACGACCTGACCTTCACAGTGAAGGGGTAGCTGGCTCAACTAACCCCTCACCCCACCCCATGCATACCTCCCAACTGGCTGCACTCCAGCAGGGATGTGACCCAGCCCTAACTGTAGTCCTCACAACACTGGGTTCAGCAAAATGTTAATGCATAGACATAGAGCAAGTGGCACCTAACCGTATCAGTCAGTTTTTAAGATATCTTCCTTTCACTGTGATGGGGTTTCTGCTGGAGAATTATATGTATACAGATGATATATGGTAAATACCTATATAGGCATGCAGTTATGTATGTACAAGCAGAGTGCACTGGTTTAATGTCCCTGGTGGTCTGTGGCTTAGTATCCCACTGTTTATTGAGGGTTGGTTGTTTGGTCATTGGAGTTCAGTGATTTAGTGCAGTAGTCTCAAATTTCCAGGGGCTCACTGCTCTAGTCCCTTGTGTCTAGTGATTTATTTCCAGGGGTTCACTGCTCTAGTCCCTTGTTTCTAGGGATTTATTTATAGGGGTTCACTGCTCTAGTCCCTTGTGTCTAGTGATTTATTTCCAGGGGTTCACTGCTCTAGTCCCTTGTGTCTATGGATTTATTTCCAGGGGTTCACTGCTCTAGTCCCTTGTCTAGTGAATTATTTTTAGGGGTTCACTGCTCTAGTCCCTTGTCTAGTAAATTATTTCTAGGGGTTCACTGCTCTAGTCCCTTGTGTCTATGGATTTATTTCCAGGGGTTCACTGCTCTAGTCCCTTGTCTAGTGAATTATTTTTAGGGGTTCACTGCTCTAGTCCCTTGTGTCTAGTGATTTATTTACAGGGGTTCACTGCTCTAGTTCCTTGTGTCTAGTGAATTATTTCTAGGGGTTCACTGCTCTAGTCCCTTGTGTCTAGTGAATTATTTCCAGGGGTTCACTGCTCTAGTCCCTTGTGTCTAGTGATTTATTTCCAGGGGTTCACTGCTCTAGTCCCTTGTTTCTAGGGATTTATTTATAGGGGTTCACTGCTCTAGTCCCTTGTCTAGTAAATTATTTCCAGGGGTTCACTGCTCTAGTCCCTTGTGTCTATGGATTTATTTCCAGGGGTTCACTGCTCTAGTCCCTTGTCTAGTGAATTATTTTTAGGGGTTCACTGCTCTAGTCCCTTGTGTCTAGTGATTTATTTCCAGGGGTTCACTGCTCTAGTCCCTTGTTTCTAGGGATTTATTTATAGGGGTTCACTGCTCTAGTCCCTTGTGTCTAGTGAATTATTTCCAGGGGTTCACTGCTCTAGTCCCTTGTGTCTAGTGATTTATTTATTTCCAGAGGTTCACTGCTCTAGTCCCTTGTCTAGTAAATTATTTCTAGGGGTTCACTGCTCTAGTCCCTTGTGTCTATGGATTTATTTCCAGGGGTTCACTGCTCTAGTCCCTTGTCTAGTGAATTATTTTTAGGGGTTCACTGCTTTAGTCCCTTGTGTCTAGTGATTTATTTACAGGGGTTCACTGCTCTAGTCCCTTGTGTCTAGTGAATTATTTCTAGGGGTTCACTGCTCTAGTCCCTTGTGTCTAGTGATTTATTGCCTCCATAATCTCTGGTGTTCAGCAATTTAGTGATGCTGTCCCTGATATCTAGCGATCGAGTCCCTGCTCCTTGCTTCATTCCCTGGTGTCTAGCAGTTAACTGTTTCAGGGGCTGATGCCCAGAGGTTCAGAGCTCTAGTCCCTGATATTCCACTTATTAGGAATATATGATAACAGTTCATTGCATGACCCCCTTTAGTGAAATTGGTGGGGTAACATATGAGGGCCATCCTCTCTTCTTGCTGTACAACAGTCCATGGGTGGAAAGAAATTTACTTGGGTGCTCAGGGATGTTATCACCCAACCATAAGCCTGGTGTAAAGGGGTAATGAGGACCTCAGAAGAAGATCTGCGTTCTGCTTCGGATAACATATGCTGTATGACAGTTTAGCTGATCCCCCTGCAGGGGGTAATGTTTAGCCAGTGGCTCCAGGCTGGTGGCTCTGTCTAGTTCCCAGGTCACCTGAGGTAAATCTTGTTTTTGCACACAGAGATTTCTTAGTGGATTTAATCACATTCCTTTTATAACCCTCCTCCATTTCCAAAAGTTATCTCTTGTCCAAACATCTTGTGCCTTTACCCTCATAATCCCCAGCAAAGTTTCCAAACTATCTGATCTATGCTGTGCCAGGCTTGGTGACCTCCAGGCATGGTGCAGCTCTGCGGTTGGGTCGGCAATTCAAAGACCAGCTGGATGGAGGAAAAAAAATATGCCCGGGTGCTGTGCCAGATAGAAAACATCCCAGACAGTGACATGAGCTGCAGAGTTGGCTCGGCCTGGGACGAGCTGCCTCTGCACATAGAGAAGCTGTGCCCCCTATTCCCCATAGATTACAGGCAGCAGACTAATGTAATACAAAAGAACAATGATGGGCAGGGGCTGATTATATCCATGCCTGACCCAGATATTCCTTTATAGAAGATGCCAGTAGTTGTACTTGCATTTCAGCTACCATGGGATGATCTGCACCTCAATCTAAAGGCAATAGTAAGAGTTATTGCTATATGCTTAGAATTAAATGTAGCATTGTATAATAGGGATTGTTATGCTGAGTGGTTCTAGGAGACTGTGCCACACTCACACATGATAGGTTTAGATAGACTAAATTAGCAGATAGTATTAAACATGATGCTGAGTTTGTCTTGGTGCATACCTATAGACATACAGTGGCATCTATTGCCCTTAGGCTCCCATTGTAAAACAAATGTATACTTATTAAAGATTTATTCCAATATACCTATTAAAGATTTATTCCAAGATTTATTTAAGCTTTGTTCCAAGATGTTAAAACTAAGGTTGTTAAAGTAAAAGAAAAACAAAACAAAACCGAAATACAGATACAGAATATGCCTCCCATATTGCCCTTTATGTAGCTATAATGTCTACACACCTTACACTAAAGTTGACCCATCCTGCAGCTGTGTTGTCCCTATTGTTCTGGGAGAGATAAGCCATGACCAGAGCAGTCTGGTTGCGGATTACCCCTTTCCATAGAGAACACATGACTGTTCAGCCATACCAAACATTCATATATATGGGAAAGTCAAGAGACAATAGTTACTAAAAATGTATGGTCAACTTTGAGAATGAAATCGTTCATGCTTGCCCTCCACAAATAAAACTCACCTATCATCTTAACCATAATGAACAGAGCTGCTCTTTCTTCATATTAGCAGCCTTTGAGCTGATGGGACAGGTTCCCCAAGCTGGCACATTAATGTTATATCATCTTGCCAGCCTCCGCTGGGATCCTGCACCGGCCACTTATAGGCTATAGGCCTGAAGTGCCTGAAGCATGTGTAACTGAATGCAAAGCAGGGAGCTGACAAGGAGGACACAGATGCATTTCAAGGTAGTGTTTGCCTGGAGATCTGGGGCACCATGCCAAAGGATGCTAAGGGCTATTGACGATCCTCTGAAAGAGCGTATCACCCATGAAAGATTTAAAAGAGTTAGATATATCAACTTTGCAGAAGGGACTGTGCCTCAGAGGTTATATGAAGCTGAGGCACTTGTCACGGTGGCCAGGAGTGGTATGTGCCTACCCATGGATGCATCAAACACATACTCTGTGAATTCGGCAGTTCTCCAGTGCAGGTGTAAGTCCCAGGTAGACTAAAATAAGGTGCAAACTTTCAACTTGAAACTAAATTTCTTCTTAAAGGAACAGCACATACTATAATAGTTCTTTGTAGTGAGGTGCAGAAAAAAAAATTAATACTCCTTAGATCACTTGTGCTGGGTACTTATACTTTAGCTAGAGACTTGAGTACAACGAGGAATATGCTTGAATATACACTTTCTTGCTGGAGTATATAGAATAGAGTCTCTGAATACTTGTCTGTTACTTTGAATATACTTTATTTAACTTGAGGTAGTGGTGGTGAACTGACAGCAAGTTTAAGACTATTGGGGCCCTATCCAGACCCTAAGTTACTTAGCTGTGGGGGTTAGGAGAAGAGTACCTACATCCAGAGGTATGAGCATCCACCTAATGCTGTCCGTGGGCCCCTAGTGACACAGATCCAGTCATGTAGGCCCTACCTAGTGAGTAGAGCTAGCCGTCGGGGGGACCGCTAAGGAGAATACAGATTTACAGTTATCCCCTTACTGATTCTCTACGCTGTGCTAGAGAGTGAAAAATACATACTCGCACCTGGTGACGGGAGTGCAGAATACATCATTCAGTCCCAAAGCACATAGGCACACAAACACTGACCTACACATGCTATATACAAGCAGTGGACACTGCAATTGTACCTAAGAGGCTTAGATACTCCAACTCATAAGACAGCAATATAGCAGGTGAATGAATAAGGATCTAGAAATCAAAATTTGTTCACCTGTAAGTCTGGAACGTGTTCTTTATCATGCCAGGTCCATGGTAAATGTGTGTGCCAGCATAACACTGCGGGGGATCACTGTGAAAAGTGTGCCCCGATGTACAATGATCTCCTATGGAGGCCAGGAGACGGAAAAACTGGAGCCCCTAATGAGTGCAAACGTAAGTACGAAAACTCAAGGTTCAGGTAGATAAATGTGAAAAAGCTATAGTAGCAAAGTATGGTAGTGCATGCAGCAGACTATGAGGAACATGATATGCCATAGATGTCTGTAGACCCTGTCCTAGATTTGTTTCTACCTCCTTCCTTTATTTTTCTGTTTCTATTTTCTGGTACATTTTTATTTTATTTTATTGGAAACAATAGTCTGGGGTTGACCCACTCAAATCTAGGACAGGCATTGGGCATGCTTTTTGACTTGTGTAAAGGTCATTGTGCAGAAAAGGGAAGGCTGAGCTCTGACCATCACCCACTGTGTATGGCCCAATAATGTCTTATCTATATAGTGATACCATCTTTCACCATACTGACCTGCCGAATAAGTTAACAGGCTATTTAAACCACATAAAGAACAGCAGTATTTATTATTTTAATATTTTCATCTCATAAAAAGTAGAAAAAGCTATCCGTATCCCTTGTACCCTAGAAGGTTACCAATGAAAACATTAACTTGCCTCATAAAAATATTTTGGCACCCCAAGACTTCTGCAAACTTCAGACGATATCTCTAAAGTATCCTAAACTTTGGGCAGTGCTGTTTGTTTCAAATTGGGTTATTTATGGAGAAGTTTCAACATGTAGACCCATCAAATCCTGGTCTAAAAAAAGCAACTGCTAGGGATAATGCAGAGCGCATTAATATAGGATTTCCTAATCCTAACTCCTAGTGAGGAAGCAGGGGGACATAATCTTCTAATAAACAGATAGATAACAGTTTTTTCCCTCTTCCCATTCTAATGTGTAGGCTGCCGTTGTCACAATCATGCTGTCAGCTGTCGCTTTGATCACAACGTCTGGCAGTCCTCTGGAAAGAGGAGCGGAGGAGTGTGTGAGAATTGCCAGCACAACACAGAAGGGCACCGCTGCCAAAGATGCAGGGCAGGCTACTACAGGGACCCCACTGAGCCCATCAGCTCCCCTCAGGCATGCAAAGGTAAGTCCAGCAATGTTCCAGACCCCAGTATATACATGGTCCTAAGGCACCAGATTTTAGAATCAAAGCTCCACTTTCCTTTCTATTTTTTTTACAGTCCATGTTCTCATCTATCAATAGAGCCATGGGGCAGGGGCATAATTGGCTATAAAAGCATTTGTGCAGGGTCATCTGGAATGTGCAATTTAGTTCTGGTTTAGTTTACTTCATAGAAAGGATGTAAATGATACTAAGATAACTAAATATACTGATAAAGGGCATGGAGCATCTTTGGCTATAGCATTTGTCTAGCATTAATTAGCGATATCTTGTCGCAAATTGAGCAATTGGCGCTTGTTTGCCGCTGCATATTAGGGCTCCTAGCTGTGAGGACAGATATAGGCAGGGTTTTACACATGTATGGCAGTCTGGCACTGTCCTTGATGTGAATAGATGGGAAAGCCAGATGCCACAAACTGGATTTTTTGTCCTCTGGTATGGATTCACCAGATTAAACACCGCTGGTTATGTGTAAACAAGCCCTAAAAGAATTTTATTTCCTTATTTATTTTTTGAGACATTTAAAAGGAGACATGATCGAGTATATAAATGGACCATACAAAATAGGGAGAAAAGTTATTCCAGGTAAAATCTCTTTAAAAGACAGGACACTCTCTCCACCTGGAGATAAAAAGGTTCATTCCCCAGAGGTAACAGACATTCTCTACCATTAAAGCTGTGAATCTGTGAGTGCCCACTGAGTGCACTTACTAACTTCTCTTTGGGATCATTGGACCCCTTGGACATGGGGATGATAACTTTTCTTCCTAAATCTTTTTATTCATTTTTCAATAACTTTTCTCCAACCAAATCCACAGGGCAAAAATTTACATCATGTCCAAAGAAACTTAGGCAGAAATAAATGTACAAGTAGGCTAAGGCACCTTTGGTTAAGCAGACATTTTATCAAATACATGTAATCTAGTCCACCTACCACCCCAGGAGCTGGTCATAGCACAAACAACTAAAGGCTTTGATAAAGGTGTATACACATTCTGTATGGATCGGGGATGGGGGGGGGAGGGATTTTCATTTGTTTTTTGGGGCTGGTGATATACTGGTTACTATATATATATCTAACTTTATTATGGATCAATGTGGGAAATCAAAGTGCTAAAGTTGCCCTCTCCAGTACTACTAACTATATGTAGCTATATTTATATATAAGAAGTTATTTTAAGGCCCCTTAGCTATTTGTAGCATGGGAGCAGCAATGTCTATTCTAGACTAGATGAGTTTGAAGGAGACAGCACTTTGTAGAGTGAAAAACGGTGACCTTTATTCACACCTTAATGTTGCGACGTTTCGGCTACACACAGTAGTCTTCCTCAAACTTGAGGAAGGCTACTGTGTATAGCCGAAACGTCGCAACATTAAGGTGTGAATAAAGGTCACCGTTTTTCACTCTACAAAGTGCTGTCTCCTTCAAACTCATTGGATTATTCCGGACATTGAGCCCAGTCTGGTGAGACGTGCACTAATCTAATTTTTCAAAAGTTTTTTTGCCTGTGTTGCTATACTATACTAAGTATTCTAGACTAGATGCCTACTAAAGTGCTGCCATTTTCCATTGTCTTGTCCTGCTTTGCATGATCCCATTTTTCGCTAACAGGAAATCAGTTTCCCCCAGTGCATTCATTTTGTGCCCATATACTACAATAGTAGGCCAATAATGGGTGCAGGATTTGCTATTGGCACTCCATTAGCTTTGGAGGAACCACTTGTTGGGGTGGTTATTAAAATCAAGACGCCCCCTGTGGTTCTTGAGATACAGCTGTATCTACTATAGCGGAGTCTCCACTAGAGGGGTCCACCACGATTAGGTGAGATATGACACAGGGGTATCTCTTCCCCTTTAAAATACGAGCTTGGCGAGCGTGCACCGTGATGCATTGGTGAGCAATTTGTCTCAGTATCTTGTGCCAGGAAACAAGTCCATAAAGATGCGAAAAACTGCCAGTTTGGATGCCACGTACCAAACGCTTCAGACACAAAGGAGAGAGAGATAAAAGGCGGACGGCTGCCCGACACACACCTGCCCTTCAGCTACAGCATAACACCGGATTCCTGGGTTTTGATATAGTGTGATATGATTCATTTGGAGCTGGGATTTTCACTGAGAGCAGGGCATTACTCTTCACGGGGGCCGTAATGCCAGCCCTTTGTTCCGTTAAGCCTCTGTCTCCTTCTGTGATACATCTGGGGCATTAGCAGTGCTCATTCAATTATATCTTGGCTTTTTTTTTTCTAGTCCCGTAATCCAACGTGCCTGTGTATGCAAAGCACAGCTGTAAGAGAATGAGGAGCTATTTAAATAGCTGAATTGTGTTTAACTATCTGATGCCAGGGTACAGTTAAATGAACACTTTAGCTGCACATACAGATTGTGGTGACTACTGTCGCCTCTGACAAATGCCAACTGAAGGCATATATCATATTAAAACATGGCTGATTTCTTCCAAAAGCGGTGTGGTTTTGCAGCTTAGTTTCATAGAAGTGAATGGAGCTAAATTGTAATACCACACACAACCTCGGGGGCCGCCTGATACCCCTAATTTATGGGCAATGTAAAAGATTTTCTTTCAATTTACTGTGCAGTTTTTGTCTGTTTTGAAAAAAACTACTGTAATGCTGTACCCTATTTACAATGTTATAACTACTATAATACTGCTCCTATGTACAATGCTATAACTACAATAATACTGCCCCCTATGTACCAGAATATAACTACTATAGTACTGCCCCCTATGTACCAGAAAATAACTATTATAATACTGCCCTCTATGTACAAGAATATAACTACTATAATACTGCCCCCTATGTACAAGAGTATAACTACTATACTACTGCCCCCTATGTACAAGAGTATAAATACTACAATTTGTGAGAGGTAGATAAATCAGCACTCACCCGGTATCTTGAATCAGCTCACTTTATTCCGTCTGCCATCGGTGGCGGGGAGGGGAAGGTGCGGACGCGCACTGGGACAGCCGTTTCGGGGATACGCCCTCTTTGTCGACCAGGTGATTGCGTCATGGGGAAAGAGGTGTGCTCTATGTACAGGTAACGTGCACGTGACCAAAAAAGAAAACAACACAAAGATTCAAAAGCAAATCATTATACAAATACACTGAGATAATTACGCTCGTTAAGGCCGAGCGGACCAGTAGCACTGAGCCGAGAGATCCAGAGAGACTCCTTCCTTAGGAGTACTTGGTGCCTGTCGGCTCCCTCTGGGACTTGAGTAACTCTTTCTAGTCCGAGGAATTTCAAAGTCCTTACATTGCCTTGGTGGACAGTCCGTATATGCTCTATTAACCGTGGGACACCTTTACCTGTCTTCACGGAGTATGCATGTTCTTTGAACTTTACCCACAACGGTCTTTTTGTTTTTCCCACATAAAATGACCCACAATTGCAGATTATGGCATATACAACGAACAAGGATTTGCACGTAATGAAATCCCTGATTATGCATTCACGTCCTCCCAGACGGATAAAGGAGACGTCGAATAGTTGGGTGCAATATTTGCACTGGCCGCACCTTCTTTTCCCCTGAGGTAGCGTTCTTGATAACCAATCTTTATTTTTGTTATTAATAGAAGGTTTAGGGGTATTAAGATGGTCAGCTATGGTTTTGTTTTTTTCTGTAGGAAATACATGGTTTCTTTGCAGCTATATCCCTGAGGTCGGGGTCTGATTCTAAAAGGTGCCAATGCTTCTTAATGGCCTCTTGTATAGCTAGATTCATAGCTGAATTCTGGAATATGAAATTAAACCTTTTATCCTCATGGGATGCGTGTTTGACTGGGGGTAATAGAAGAGTAGCCCTATTTTTTACACTGGCTCTTTGTCGCGCTTCCCTAACTAAACTGGTGGGGTATCCTCTCTCAGCGAACCTCTCCAAAGAAGGTGTTTGCATGTTCTTCTGAAACTCTATTACGTAGCTCGTGCTTTGCCTTGCATAGGTCTGTGGTAACAAGTGCATACTCTTTGCAATGTCGCTGAAGTATGATGGACATAAGGCTCATAGCATGTCTTTGGTGAGCGACCTGCCAGGCTTGGACAAATTCTGGGTCATCTTGGTACAACGATGGTGTCTTATAAGATCGTAGACCTCTCGGGACCCGGCCACTCTCTTCATATGCTCTTAAAGAGTTGATCGTCCAGAACAGTCTGGTCTCACGGTCGGCTAGATGGGAAATCCGATACTCAAGGGCTTTAGTACTTATGGCTTGCACTCATTCCTTTGCGTTACATGACGCAAAAAACGCATCCGCTCCTTCCCTCCCCGCTTGCAATGCTTGCACTTGTGGGGTGGATTCATTCGTCTGGACCTCCATGCTGGTGGAATAGTGTGCAGAGTCAGAGACACAGGTATGCGAATGCAGGAGGAAGATACAGCTGGCCCGCACCACTAATCAGAGCACCAGTGTCTGGGAGTCTACGGCGGTAAACATGCAGGACAGGTGGCAGGTATTCGGCTGAAGACCGGGGGTGCAAGACGGTATAGTAATGATGCGAGTTGTGAGAGGTAGATAAATCAGCACTCACCCGGTATCTTGAATCAGCTCACTTTATCGGTACTTTATCGGCACTTTATCGGTACAGCTATGGGCACGCCGGTCTCCTGTACGTATGCCAACCTGTTCCTCGCTAAGCTGGAACACGATGTTGTTTTTTCCACAGACAACCCTTACATTAAGTTCATTAGATCGTACCATCGTTTTGTGGACGACGTTTTTGTTGTTTGGTTAGGCACAGAGGCACAGTTCTCTGAGTTTATAAATTTTTTGAACACACAAAATCACGTTAATATGTTTTTTACATCTAAATTTGGGGGTCATTCATTGGAGTTCTTAGACGTTTTAGTCAATGTCCGCGATAATGAGATCCATACCTCAGTATATAGGAAGCCTACCTCTAGCAACTCTCTTCTCCATTTCGACAGCTCACACCCTGCGCATGTTAAGAAAGCAATTCCTTATAGCCATATGCTACGCCTGCGCAGGGTGAATTCCACTTATGAGTCCTTTAACAAACAGGCAGCCGAGATGGAGGAGAGGTTCGCTGAGAGAGGATACCCCACCAGTTTAGTTAGGGAAGCGCGACAAAGAGCCAGTGTACAAAATAGGGCTACTCTTCTATTACCCCCAGTCAAACACACATCCCATGAGGATAAAAGGTTTAATTTCATATTCCAGAATTCAGCTATGAATCTAGCTATACAAGAGGCCATTAAGAAGCATTGGCACCTTTTAGAATCAGACCCCGATCTCAGGGATATAGCTGCAAAGAAACCATGTATTTCCTACAGAAAAAAACTAAACCATAGCTGACCATCTTAATACCCCTAAACAAAAAGACCGTTGTGGGTAAGGTTCAAAGAACATGCATACTCCGTGAAGACAGGTAAAGGTGTCCCACGGTTAATAGAGCATATACGGACTGTCCACCAAGGCAATGTAAGGACTTTGAAATTCCTCGGACTAGAAAGAGTTACTCAAGTCCCAGAGGGAGCCGACAGGCACCAAGTACTCCTAAGGAAGGAGTCTCTCTGGATCTCTCGGCTCAGTGCTACTGGTCCGCTTGGCCTTAACGAGCGTAATGATCTCAGTGTATTTGTATAATGATTTGCTTTTGTATCTTTGTGTTGTTTTCTTTTTTGGTCACGTGCACGTTACCTGTACATAGAGCACACCTCTTTCCCCATGACGCAATCACCTGGTCGACAAAGGGGGCGTATCCCCGAAACGGCCGTGCCAGTGCGCGTCCGCACCTTCCCCTCCCCGCCACCGATGGCAGACGGAATAAAGTGAGCTGATTCAAGATACCGGGTGAGTGCTGATTTATCTACCTCTCACAACTCGCATCATTACTATACCGTCTTGCACCCCCGGTCTTCAGCCGAATACCTGCCACCTGTCCTGCACGTTTACCGCCGTAGACTCCCAGACACTGGTGCTCTGATTAGTGGTGCAGGCCAGCTGTATCTCCCTCCTGCATTCGCATAAATACTACAATACTGCTCCTATGTACAAGAATATAACTATTATATTAAATATAATTATAGTCCTAACCCAATGTAGCAATGTACTCTGCCGGACCTTTGAGAGAATACTTTAGAGAAGTTAATTGTACCCATGTATAGACTTCAGTCTGCCCTACAGTGTCAAGCGACCCATCCTAATAGGGTGATACAAGCCCCAGTTGTGGTTATCTGGGTGGAGTTAAGTTCCCGGGGGTGTTCAAGTTACCTCCACTGCGAGATAGGATATGTAGATCTTCCTTGGTAACTTTGTCCTACCCAAGCTATTTCCTCTTGTATTTCAGGATACTGCCCTGCACTTTTTAGACTGGTTCTCGGCATGGGTTAGGATGTTCCTAGACTCTTCTCCCTTAAGGTGCTTAGCACTATATAGTAGATATAGTAGTAGAAGTAGTAGTAGAACTGGTTGTCTCTAGCTGCATCTGAACACTTGGGTGTCTAGACTCAACTGAACTGTTGGTCCTGGACAAGGGTCCTGGTGCGAGCCAGGCCCTGGCATGGCTACAGCAGGGACACTTTCACTGTGTGCCTTTCTCCCACAAGAAGGTTAGAAGTAGAGGGCACCTCCTATAGGTCAATTAAGGCACATGTACACAGAAAATAGTAACCCATTACCTTCCTCAGCTGTGCAATACATAAGAATACAAAATACTAACATTTGATGGAGAAACTTTAAAGCAACTCTGTACCCACAATCTGATCCCCCCCCCCCAAACCGCTTGTACCTTTTGGATAGCTGCTTTTAATCCAAGATCTGTCCTGCAGTCCGTTTGGCAGGTGATGCAGAAATTGTCATAAGAAATTTCTTTTAAAATTGCAGCTCCGTGCCCTACGGGCGTATCTGTGCCCTAACTTTGCACCACCCCTCCATCCCTCCTCCCCACCCTCCTCATCATTAGGAATGCTCCAGGCAGATTGCCTCCTTTTCACCACCTGTGTTACCACAGCACATGGGCTGGATCATTAAGACACCTGTACAATGTTCAAACAGGAGTAAATGTTCCAGTGGCATTCCTAATGATGAAGAGGGTAGGGAGGAGGGATGGAGGGGGTGGTACAAAGTTAGGGCAGAGATACGCCCATAGGGCACGGGGCTGCAATTTTAAAAGTAATTTTTTATGACTATAACTGCATCATCTACCGAACGGACCGCAGGACAGATCTTTGATTAAAAGCAGCTATCCAAAGGTACAAGTGGTTTGGAAGGGTCAGATTATGGGTACAGAGTCGCTTTAAAAATACCTTCATCACCACTTAACCTAAAGTGAGAAGCTTTTTGAGAGGTGCACAAGAGAGACAAAAACACCCATGGTACATGTGTATCAGTGGGCCTTGGGTGACCATTATCTTGTGCCTATTATCTCTGCCTCCAATTTCGAGAGTTGACGGTTCACTTGTTGTCTAATATATCCCAACCTTTTATACCACAGTTACTAGATAATGACTATTATTTATCTCACCTCTTAATAGTTTTAAAGCGTGTTCTCATGTTCAGGATTTTATATGCATTATGTACAAAGTAGCTAATTTTTGTGTAAAAAATTGTGACTTTTCAATGCCAGAACACTGATGCATGTGGTTATCTAATTTCGCCCCTTAACGCCTCCTCTTTTTTAATCGATTCCTTTCCTTTGGATTAAAAAAACTACATAAAAAAACTTGAATCTGTTTCAGGTGTATGCTGACACCAGGGCTGATTCTAGGTTTTCTGCTGCCTGAAATGGTGAATCCCTTCCCCCCCCCCCCAGTTCCCACATTACCCCATAACCTCCTTTCCCCCAAGCCTATTGAAAATCATAAGTAAGGCGCATGTGCAGAAAACTTGCAGATTATATTAAGTGCATAAACACAATCCAGCTCCACCACCGTTAATTTCTAATTCAACAAGTGTTTATACAATTCTTCAGTCTTTATTGCTTCTCCAGGAATAAAAGCACCAGACACATACAAGAGTCAATACATTGTGACAACTCCAGGTGATCTTATTCATGTTCATACTACTATTACATATTGTGCTCCATACTCCATAGTGCTCAATAGTGATCACTTGTAGTGTGGTGATGTCTGAAGCATATAACAATACCAAAATACCTACTTCTGTGTCCAGCTATCATTTGCAGGTCATGAAGTCAATGAAGTCAATGAAGTCATTGGCTTGTAGCAGACAGTATAATTTATGGCCACTCCATAAAACATGCCGCCCTTCAGAGACTCTACAAATCTGCCACCTGGGCAATAAACTAATTTCTCCTAATGGCAGAAACAGCCGTGGATGTCTGCCATTTTGTTTTTTCTCTTTACTTTATGGAACACCTAAATAAATTAACACAATTCCATAGGTTCAGGGTACAACATGAATAATAGTGTCATCATTATTTACATAACAGAATGTTCCTGTAATACTATTGGCTCTGTGAACGAAACTCTGAACCGAAGTTGGAAGTGTCACCCCAAAACTGGTTTCTGTTACTGCAAACCCGGTGTGGCTGGCCCATACTGTGATCGCTGTTTGATGGGATACTGGGGGTTTGGAGAAAATGGCTGTAGACCATGTAACTGTGCAAGAAACTGCGACCCAGACACAGGGGATTGTCAGAGCAGGTATTTATTATTATTATTATTATTATTATTATTATTATTTAACATTACAAGTGGCTTAAGGGGACATAGTCATCACTTTCATACGTTCTGAAGCACAAGTCATCAGGACAGTCCCCAGTGGCTTAACCCTGTTCTGCCAGCCTTGATTGATCTTCCTATATCCATTAATGAAAGCTGGTGGGAAAAATCTGTTGGGGACCGCCCCAATGACTTGTGGTTTGGAAAGCATCAAAGTGATGACAAATTCCAGGGAAATGTACAGCAGTAAAGGTTTCCAGTACTGCCAAAAATATTTAAAAATCATAAACTTTTTATTCTATCTCAAAATAGATTTAAGAAAAAACTCCTTGTAGGAGACCTGTACACCTGCACGTTTCACGCTTTAGCGTTTAATCATGGTATCGCACCGTGATTAAGCACTAAAGCGCAAAACCTGCGATGATGATGTCACTGCTTAAGATTTCTGCCATAATCTGCAGTAACTATAGTCTGGTTTTATCCCTGCATTTTACAGCAATGACAATGAGCATTATCTAAACATTCCCATTGGTGGACAGATTCCTGACATCATAGACATTCCAACCAATGAGAGTGAAGACGACTGGAAGTGGACAAGTGAGCAGGGTTTTTCAGCTTTGCGACATCCAGGTAAGCGATGTCACTCGCCTAAACATGAGTTTACCTGGAAATATTTTAGTTCATCTATGGAAATTACACATTTTATTCTACTGTATTGTACATTAATAATAATAATAATATCCTAATGAATATTCATCCAGCGCTCTGCAGTGATGAGCACTGGAGTGACATCACTGCAGAGTACCGCCTCAATATCCATTAGGAGTGTGGGCCAGCCGGGGCGGATCAGTGCACTGAGGGTGATAGTCCTGCCCCCAGTGCACCAAACAGCCTAATTTACATATCTAATAAGCTGCAAAATCAGATGTGTACCACATACATATATGTAAATGACTACAAATGTGCTGTTCTTTAGGTAATATGGCCTACATCACTGTACTGTCTTCTCCCCAAAGGATCTGATCATTTCCCAGTTTCCTATTTATCTTTGTGGGACAACCCCTTTAAGGCTTTGCTTTTTATCTTTTGCGGAAGCCCTGTAGCAGCAAGGTCTTTGTATACAGTGGTGCCTTGGATTACGAGCATAATTGGTTCCAGGACCATGCTTGTAATCCAAATCCACTCTTAAACCAAAGCAAATTTTCCCATAAGAAATCATTGAAATGCAGACAATTGGTTCCACCCCCCCAAAATAATGATTTATTATTCTGAATACCATGTAAAACAGATGAAACAAACATTCAGAAACATCAGAATATGTGATATTATAAGTTACTGTACAGTAATGAAGAGGATGGGAAACACAAGGGCTGACAGAGACTGCAGGAGCATGAAGGAATGAGCATTGCAGATGTGGGCACATACATGAGAGGGGTTACAGCTATAAAGAGATTACCTCCACAGTCCTGTCCCCTGATGTAAGCCCCAGCCTGAAGTGGATCTGCTATGATTTGGTGAGGGAGACTTCCTGGGTCAGAGTACAGTGCTGTAGACCCCGCTATGCAGACCATGCCCCTCCCCCACTTGCGCTCCAACCCAGTACAGGGAGCTCTTAAACCAAAGCAATGCTCCTAAACCAAGTTACAATTTTGAAAAACTGTGAGCTCTTAAACCAAATCAATGCTCTTAAACCAAGTCACAATTTTGAAAAACTGTGAGCTCTTAAACCAAAACGCTCTTAAACCAAGTTACTCTTAAACCAAGGTACCACTGTATATTGATTGCCCATGTCTTAATACACATTACACCTGTATTGCCCTGTACATTTGGCATATACAGTACACTTTTCAGTCCTGCTAAATAGATGTAAATGTTTAGAAAATAACAAGTCACAAAAACCAACTCACTAGCCGAAGACGTAGACTCTGAACAGACTGGGCAGGCAGGATGTAAATTTACCATAAGATTTTTATCATATTTTATTTACATCCGCTTCTGGAAAAGTTGAGTCACATGCATTATGAACATCCAACCTTTCGATTAGCTTCTCTCAGCATAACAAATGTGCCTAGATATAGTTGTTGTTTCTCTGCTGCCGTATACCTGCATACCACCTAGATCAGACATCAAACTCTGGCCCATGGGCCAAATCTGGCCCCCAGTGTCATTATTTTTGGCCCGGCAAGGACCTCTATTGATTTCCTAGAGCTGGCCCACCAATGTCTCGGCAGATTATTATATGGGTGGTCTGGCTGGCTGCTCAGACCACCTATATTATAATCTTCTAGGACACAGGCAGTTTTAAGCCTGTGGCCTTGAAGTGAGTGAGTTAGTTCGGGCAGCGTGATGACATCACCACACAGGTCCTTTCCAGCCCAGTCTTCCTGTGGGGGCAGTAATTAACAACAATAGGGGGAACTAGTGTTGGAGCTAAATACTACGTGGTACACTATTGGGAGGGCTGGATACTATGTGGAGCACTACTGAGAGGGCTGGCTACTATGTGGGCCACTATTGCGAGGACTTACTATTATATGAAGATCTATTGGGAGTGTTAATTACTCTATAGGGCACTATTGGGACGTCTGACTACTATATGGGGCACTAATGGGAGGGTTGGCTACTATGTGCAACACTGTTGGAAGGGCCACATGCCACTCTGCACGCTTCAATAAATATCATGGTTGGTCCGTGACTTTGTCCAATTTTTCAATATTGGCCCACTGTGTATCTGAGTTTGACACCCCTGACCTAGATAGATCTCCATGGGGTCACTAAGTTTTATCGGTATATTAAGGCATTATCTATTATAATTTTATAGTACTCCTTTAAAGCACACATTTGCAGCCTTTGCTACACCATAGATGTTGTGCACTGCACAGCCCTGTAATTCATGCTGTCACTTATGGTGTGCCTCATATCCCAGCTTGCCTATGGCTATGTTAAACATTTGGCCAACATCTTGTGTTTTTTTACATGTACCTGGCACATTACATGCAGAGAAGTGTGTGTGCAAGGAGCGGATGCTGGGGAGCATAAAGGATTTCTGTCAGATGAAATATGCGTATGGTAAGTGGGAGATTGGATGTTACTGTGCTCTCCAGATCCTAACGATAATAAAGTAATGTCTTACTCTAGAAACATTCCCATATTTTCTAAGCTGAGAATATTAAGATTCAATAACTGATTTGCCAGGAATCTGAAAACTTCATAAACATCTGGAAATCGTCTTGTCTTATACTCCAATCACATCCAAAGCTGTGTTCACCATTAGGGTATGTGCACATTACAGAATTTGGTCGATAATTCCAAGTGGAGTCTGCAGGGCGGTCTCCACTTGAAGCTCCGCCTGTCCCATAGACTTGATTATATGTCGGATTTCGTTTGATAATATCATTGAGTCTGTGGGACATGCGGAACTTCAAGCAGTCCGCTGGGTAGACTCCGTTTGAAATTTCTGCACGTATTCCGTAGTGTACACAGACTCTTGTGCTGGTTAACATTTGGTGGTGACTGAGGAGTTGCAAGACGCTATAGTGCTGGAACTAGGGGTTTTGTGGTACTGCTGTGACCTAAGTTGCAAAAAGCTTTTCCCAAGGTCCCAAAACACACGCTTTGTAAATGTTCCAATTACCCATTTCTTCAATATGTATAGTATACCATAAGAATAATGGTAATAGTCTTAGTAGAAGCAGGTCTGTAGGTAATGTCCCCCTGTAGGTAATGAGACTTGGCATCACTGCTTGATGCAGGTGTAGAAAGTTTTAGGAGATTTTTGAGAATCTTAAGAATAGTCTGTGACTTGAGGTTACTTAGTGACATGTGTAACTCACTCACTACTAAGAGGGGGATTCTTCATACCAGATTTTACTCTGCTGGAGAGGCTCTTGACAACTTTGGATTAGTTGTGATGACTTTAGAGAAAGTGATAACCAGTACTCCTAGTAGAAAATCCATTTTCTATGATGAGTATGTGGAGCTGCACATCCCGGAGTTCTTGACACCAAGACATCACTGGTAGGAGCCACCTTCCACATTTGCCAGAGAAGACATAGTAGCACTTCTGGTGGCTTAGCACTGCATGGTTATACGATCGGGAACACAGGAATACAGCAGTCCATACACCTCTACACCTACACGAGACTGGAAGTGGACTAGACTAAACTACTGCACATGGCCCTTTCTACCCTAGCTTATAGATTTTTCCTATTGGTGAAGAGAGTCCTGGGTTAACTTAGACTGTGATTGAACAGGAGACATGAGGAGACTGAAGTTAAGGCCCTGATAGGCCACAGAGTGGAGGGAGAGACAGACAGGCAAGCGAGCTCTATAAGCAGGTGGGAGACAGATTACCTGCAGAGAATCATGTACAGAGGTAACCCCTTAATAGACTACAGCATATGCTTGCTGTAAGTGAATAGAAACTTGAGAGAAAGCACAGAAAATGCGGTATAACATCTTAAGGCCCTATTACACCAACAGATCTGACGACAGATTATCTGCCAAAGATTTGAAGCCAAACCCAGGAGTGGATTTGAAAAGAGGAGAAATCCAGTCTTTTCTTTATGACCTGTTGTCTGTTTATAGTCTGTTCCTGGGTTTGGCTTCAAATCTTTGGCAGATAATCTGTCGTCAGATCTGTTGGTGTAATAGGGCCTTTAGTATAGGGTAGGATTGTGCAGCCCTATACATAATACAAAACTACACAGCACAAATCAGGGTTGTGGGACAGTGCATTTCTCTATGAAACCTGACTTGTACTTAAGCAGCTGAGCTCTAAGTGCATATATGCTCTCTGACCACCCACAGTACACTGTTCTCTGGTAACCAGCAGTGTTCTGAATACAGCCTAGATCTGACTGGGGAGCAAAAGACAGTATAACTTAATATACATGTTGATCTATATCTGTTCTCGCTGGCAGTAATAAAAGCAAGGATCCTGTCTGCACATGATAAAGGAACACATGCAGAAGTGGTTGTGAAAGTGAAAAAAATTCTAAAATCAGGGAAAGTGAAAATCGGTCGGAACAACCGGAGCATCTATCCTGAATCGTGGACTAATCGTGGTTGCACCTGCCCCATCCTGAACCCAGGTAATACCTGAAATACATTATGAATCTTAAATGGGCTCTGTGGGTTCAACATATTTGTAAATGACTTAATTTACCAAAAAAGACTCCTTATCCCAGAAAAAATGCTCTAGGAGTCTCACTTCTCTGCTATTTTCTGTACCCTGCCTGTTTGGGGAAATCTGTCTCTCGTAACAGTTTAGGACAAATTACAGGAAGTAGGAATGGGGTGTACCATGTGTTATGGTAGGAAAGCTGATCTGCCTGCTCCAGATATTCCTACTGCTCCTAAAAGGTAAATAATGGGTTCCTTCTGATCTCTGACAACTCATAAAGCTCACAGCAGCTGTCCCTTTACATGGCGCTGCAATGTAATTTCCACCTCCCCCCTCTCTCTACCTTCTCAACAGCAACAGTAGCAGATCAATGCAACCCTTCTTCTTGCTGTGTTGCTTCTTGCTCCTTTCCTTTCTGCTCACATAGCACCTTGCAAAGCCAGGGCATCAATAACCCGTTCTCCCTCCACCTTTCTCCCTGCCATCTACCACTGCATAGATTATCAGTTTAGCACAATGCCAGCCTATTAAGAGCAGTGTAAAAATAGACTTTTACAGCGTCTATTAACACTGAATAAAAGGAAATTCCTCTGCTTAGGACTTATTCACACGTTCCATGTTTAAAGGACGACATGGATGTGGAAGGCCTGTAGTGGAATCCCCTCCCCCCTTCCCCTGCACGGCAGCATTTCTAATATGATGCTAGGAGCTGGGAAACAGTAAATGCGCAGCGCTGTAATAAATTCCACTACATGCCTTCCACGTTAGTGTCGTCCATGAAACACGGAACGTATAAATAAGGCCTTACTGTACTGGTGGCTGCCGGCATAAGTAATTGTATCACTTCACACCATCTGTGTAAGCATTTTGTAGCTTCATACCAAGAAAACCTGACTTCTCTGACTAGCTCTGACTTCTCTGACGATGTAAGAAATTATTTAGTAAAGCAGGGGTAGGGAACCTTGGCTCTCCAGCTATTGCAAAACTACAATTCCCATCGTGCCTGGACAGCCAAAGCTAAAGCATGATTGGAGTTGTAGTTTTGCAACAGCTGGAGAGCCAAGGTTACCTACCCCTGCAGTAGAGCATTATGGATCTGTTTAAATGTAAAAGATTAAACTGTAGGCAAAATATTAAGGTTTTTGAACCTCAATAATAAGGAAGAAGACACAAAAATGAGTCAACAGAACATTGTGAAATTCTATCGAGCTCATCCACATGCTACAAAGGATGTAGAATCTGCCTGGTGGGCGCAGGGTCATGCCACGCAGCATGCCATAGTCTCATCCAGTACTTAAAGGGTCAAGACTGGCAGCCTTGCAGTGAATGCCAGCGTTTCATTCTCTCTAAAATCGCTGACAGACACAGTGCCCTTTCTGTTCGGGGCAGGTCTGGCCTGTTTGGGACACAAGATCAGTTGCTTCTGTCTCTTATCCAAAAGTCTCATTCCACAAGTTGAATTGAATGAATCAAACTGTTCATGTGCAGTTATCTGGCAGGGCAGCTCTCACCCCTCGGAGCGCTGGGGTCGCAGACGTTAGGCATTGTACGCCTAATTCTGATGATGATTTAGTCTTGTGTCATATAATATGGGATTTTTCTGCACCACTGATAATGTGTTGTGAATTGGGGAAGGGTGTCCCCCATGCATTTGTTAACCCCAAAGAAGACAGGCTAAAAGGAATGTCTTTCCTTGGACCGCCCTGCATGTCTGTACATTGTATGAGCAGCCCCGTAATGCTTCATTTTCCCTGTGCAAGGTGCTGCAGGGAAATTTAGAATATGTTGCTTGTACCCCTCAATTACACATGATCATAGGGGTTCTCAGCAGTGAGATGTAATGTGATCATTGTCATTCTAACAGGAGCAACATTTCCCTATAATTGAAGCATTCTATAAAAGAGAGGAAAAAAGAAAAAAAAACGAATGCTTTCAAAAAAATAGCTCAACGGAAGATTTTCCATATTTTACACTGGTAACTGGCGTGAACTATAGCAGAGATCTACACTAGCTCGCAGTGCACCCGATTTTTTTTTTTTATAGTGGCACATGCGGTTTGAAGATCCAGTGCATCTTACCATGTCAAAGGAGAAGTCCAGCGAATTATAAAACCTGCCAGTCAGCAGGGAGGAAATTGATAACAAGTACTAACTTACCTCTCCCCCAGTGCCTGCGGTGAGAGTCGGAGCCAGCTAATGGACTGGCCGCTCAGCCAATCAGTGACTGGGATGGGACGCCACTCCAGTCATTGATTGGCTGATCAACCAGTCCATCAGCCAGGACAGGCCTTCCAGGTGTTCCTTTCGGGACATGACTATCACAATTTGGGGGAAAATGCCTTCTGGCGGGGGTCCCACAGCTCACAGCAGGAACGGGGAGAGGTAGGTTAGTACTTGTAATCATTTTTCCCCCTGCCATCTTTTATAATCCGCCAGTCCTTTAGGTATACACTTCACTAGCCTACTTCTGTGTCAACAAATGGTGTTTTTTTTTTTTTGGCTGCATTGAAGCCATGTTCCTTTTTTAGTAAGGCAGCATTTGCTCTGTGAAACATGATATTGATACATCATGCCATGCGGGGAAACAGTCCAGGACAGGTATTCACTGCCTGTCCTGGACTGTTTCCTCGCATGGCATGATGTATCAATGTTTGAATCTCTGCGGCACTGTAGTGACAAAGCCTCTGCTGCTCTGTCATTACTGTGCTGCAGAGATTCACTCTCACTTTCTAGCAAGTCCCGTTGCCCCTTGTCGAACATGATACAGCATGTTACTAAAACACATCAAAAATATGGTGCAAGCCAGTAAAACAGTTTGGATTATCTCAACTCTGGTGTAAGCAGGTCTTGTTACTAAGTTGAGCTTAGTCGTTATCACTGATCAGAGATCTCATTACTATATGCTATCTTTCAGGTGTAGACTACCTAATAGCTGGACCTGAGGACACCCGGAACAACAAGCTACTGGTCAACATGAACAGTCTAGTCAAGCCCTGGAAGGCGGTCTGGGCCAAGCAGGCTCTTGACTTTATCCGCTCTGGCTGCAAATAGGTCTTGGAGAACTACCTTGACATTTTTAATAAGGGCTTTTTCTTCTATTCATCTGCCACTAGCATAGATCTTACTCCATAGACAAGGAACCCTTAGGCCAAGCTTCTTCCTCTGGGGCCTCCTGGAGATAAGCAATTTAAAGTATAAACCTCCTGGAAATCAGCGATAAGCTTATGCTGCAAAAATGTCATATGATCAGGACTGCTCCAATGCTTCGATTAGCTGCTTTCATGATGGAAAAAGCTGCTTGCAACTTGTTAGAACTCTATGATGACTGTGGATAGATGTTCTATTGCTGGAGAATACACTAGATGTGGCGACAATTGTCCTGAGACTGTACAATGGGACACAAAATAACTAGCATGCAACCAAAGTCTAACTTGGTCCTTCATGGACATTTTAAAGGAACATTACAGCTTATTATAGTGCAGCTAATAAGTCACACACATGGATGTAAATGTCTCTGAAGATTCTAGGCACTGGACTGCATGTGACATAAACAAGTGGATTACACTCAGCTTCTTGCCAACTTTAAAGTGGTGATAACAGAGAGCACTAGATGCAAATGGAGAGAAGACAGACTGCAGGTTTAGTGTCCTGTACCAAGTGTAGGTTTGTCTATACCCTACAATGATTATGTAGGTAGTGGATACTATCTGGTTTGCTTATAAAGTGAAAAATTTTCATGACTCTCACTATATTGCTTCTAGAAAAACAAATTTAACCAAGTGTTCGCCATGAAGACTTGAGAATGAATCTATGTTAAAGATTAGGGGTGTCTGTGTTATTCTGTCTGACTCCCCCGGATCCCCCCCCCCCCCCCAATTATTATTTTTTTTTTTATAGAACAGTGGTTTTAGAGATTGTAAGCTGAGCTCATATTCCTCATTCTGTGAATATATATACTATATTTTGTTTTCTTTGCTCACCCAATGAAGACATCTGCAGAGCACAGCTAGAACAACTCCCCTTCCTTTTTTGTACTTAAATGTAAATTAAAGTTATTTAAACATTTCAGCCTTAAGGTTTGTGATTTACAAATGTTTATGATGCACAAATCGGTGGGGTAAGCCCCTCAAAACCACACAGTTAGTGTCTCGACAAAGCCAGAAGTGGATCCAGCAGCAAGTATATCTTCGGCATTTATCTTTCCCATTTGTTTTGAATCTGCTCTTAGTTAAGGTTCAGTGGCGGTAAAAAAAAACTGTGTGTGACAGCAGCCTAACTGGTCTATGTATGCTTATGAAAAGACATCTTTCAGAGTTAAAACTTTTGAAGGGAACCTGTCACTATGAAAATGCCACCTAAGCTATCATCTTCATGTTATGGAGCAGCAGAAGCTGAGTGAATTGATATATATTTTTATGGGAAATTATTTAGTATAATTTGTCATTTATTGATTGAAATCTCTGATGTTTCCATGCTAAAGAGTTCAGTCCATTGAGTGACTCCTTATCACAGAATAAGCAATTGATGATGGTAATCAACAGTTACAAGTAGGGATGAGCAAATTTACAAGCCAACCACCACGCCTAGTGGAGCGCTTTGCTGGTATTGTAAATTTGTTCATGCCTAGTTACAGGTTATACTGAATCTTTTTCTACAAAGATATATATCAATCTGCTCAGTTCTTCCTGCTCTATAACATGATGGCGATAGATTAGATAGCATTGTCTTGGTGACCGGTTCTCTTTAAAGCGACTCTGTACCCACAATCTGTCCCCCCCAAACCACGTGTACCTTCGGATAGCTGCTTTTAATCCAAGATCTGTCCTGGGGTCCGTTCGGCAGGTGATGAGTTATTGTCCTAAAAAACAACCTTTAAACTTTCAGCCCTGTGCCAAACTGGTGTGGCCTAGAGTATCTGTGCCCTAAGTTTGCACCACCCCTCCTCCCCACCCTCTTCATCATTAGGAATGCCACTGGCAGGATTTTTCCTATTCCTCTGCAGTGAATACTGCACAGGTGCCTTAACGATCCAGTCCATGTGCCGTGTTCTCACAGCTGATGAATAGGAGAATACCTGCCTGGAGCATTTCTAATGATAAGGAGGGACAGAGAGGGTGTGCCAGCCTAATGCACAGACACTCTAGGCCACGCCAGTTTGACACAGTTGTTTAAAAGTTGTTTTTTTAAGACAATAACTGAATCACCTCCCGAACGGACCCAGCGGTTTGGGGTGGGCAGATTGTGGGTACAGAGTCGCTTTAAGGCACATCTCCAGGCAGGACTAAAAATCAGCCTGCACAACCTGACCAAAATAGTCACAATGGTGGCCACATCCCTTCTTGTACACTTCACCAAATCCAGAGCAGCCCATAAGCAGTGGTCACCCACCCTCTGGTTCCCCAGCAGTTACAAAACGTTCAATAAGAGCTGCAAGCATTTTAGGAGGAGGAGTTTTGTAACAGCCGAGATCCAGTACTGGGAGAAAATACATAATAGGAAAAAAAATTATATATAATTTTGTTTTTAATTATCAAGGAATCTTGCAAGAAGGTAAAAAGAAATTTAATATAATCAAGTCACACACTCTGCATGTGATCCACACGTAAGGAGAGTCTGGTAAATTCAGTGCATTTGGGAGGAGAGGCAGTAGCAGTGGGTGTCAGGTTTGAGGCACAGGCGAGTGGTGTTTGCTCCTCTACAGATTTTCATTTTGTCCATGCGCCATAGATGACCGCTGAAAAGACAGAGAGGAGCAAACCGGAATCATGGAAAGTAACAGGAATTCTCCACAATACAGCCTATTGTTCCCTGATTATGTGAATGATAAATCTTCCATCCAGAGTATTTCTTTGTTATATCCATTTCTAGAAAGGCTGGATGGTAACAATATGTCTGCACCAACAAGGGTTGCCACCTGGTTTCTCTAGGCTCCTGAATGGCAAGTCTGCCTAACTATACAACGATAAATGAACAGAAATTCTATTACTACATAGATTTACCATACAGGATCCTAGGAAAGCTAAGGGATAAACTGGCAGAAGCTATAATATTGTAGCACAACAACTTTTTCCAAAGCAGATATAGCAAAGAAATTGCTGGATAAAAATTTGTAATTCAATGCTTGTATATATATATTTTTTCTTAAAGGGGAATTAGCAGCAATCTCCAAATATTAGGTGACAATCCATACAATGCTCCTGTAGGGGCTCTACGTAAGACAGATAGGATGGCAGAGGGGAGCTCTGGATGACATGGTCCATAGACAAGTGGTAAAATCTTCTAGGAGGCCAAGCCCCCCTCCCTTATATTAGCTAGACGACTGCTCCGTTGTCACTGGAGAGGCCTCTGTAGATGTCGGTTCTGGGCTCTGCTTGTCTTTGTTGTCCTCGTCGTCATCTTCCTGGGGGTAAAGGTCGGGATATTTCTGCATACACTCCTGCATTGCTCGGAACTGATCTAGGCAGTCCGAGCCCTTCACCTCCTCCTGGCTGTAATGGAAGCAGGAGAAGGCCGCCTTGAATTGCTCTCCGCATGGGCCACTGGCCATTCCCCCCAGACACGGACAATTCCAGTTAATATCTCCATTGGGGAGAATTAACCCTGTAAAGGCAGAAAAAAAATAAATTAGAGATGTTTTTTTTTGGGCTTGAAAAAGAAAATTGCCCCCATGATTTGTTTTTCTCATTTAAAGTGTAACTGTCATGTTTTTTTTTTATTGCAGAAATCAGTAGTATAAGCGATTTTAAGAAACTCTGTAATAGGTTTCATCAGCCAAAAAAGCCTCCTTCTGTACTCAAGAAGCAATCTCCCAGCCTCCCCCCCTGACTTCTTATCTGTGCATTATCAGGCAAACACGTCTTCATTACAGAAAGCCGTGCTCAGTCACTCCTAACAGCTCCTCCCCTCTCCATAGCCACATAATGGAGACAGAAATCCTGCTTCATTTGATGTGAGGGGGGAGGCTGGGAGATTGCTTTTTCACTACAGAAGGAAACTCTTTTAGTACATAAAACCTATTACAGAGTTTCTTAAAATCGCTTGTACTATTGATATTTAATGTTTTCAGAAAAATGACCCTGAAATGAATAATTTTGAATACCAAGGCCTACAGGGGAAAGACACTACAAACATAAAACACCAAAGTGGATGTGGTATGTGTGTGAACGTGCCCTTACACTGTGTATACTGCACATACGAATGACAGCCTGGGGACATATGACAAATGGTAGCAGTGTCCTGAGCACCTGACTATCCACATCCATGAGGTCATGGCACTGTCTGCTGACATGTCATCTATCCCTAGGAGACGGAAGGGTGGCCACAGTGCTCTATAGTGAGTCCCACTGACCTATGTTTAAGGTTTCTGGTGACACAATGCTCAGCACCATACACACACAAAGCTCTCTGTACTGCCAAACTATGTTTTCAATCTTTTTGAGGTCAGTGGCAGTTTTAGACAATATCTCCCACCCAGCAGACCCCCCCCCTTTTAATACGAGTGACAGGCAGGATGAATCCGACTATTCATGTCTCGCTGCCAGCTGCAGGCCGCCTGCTACACCACTCCTTTCAGGAGCAGTCAGCCAATGATGGATGGCATTAACCCTTCAAAACCCAATAAACACCCTTGGGGAGCCTTAGACAATAACCTGTGAATGGTGATATAATAAGTGCATAAAGTGTGATGAAGGCAATGACTAGACACAAATAATATGGTCTGTATTCATAGTAAACATCACACTACCAAAGAAAATTACACTTTTGCACAACATTGCACAGTTTCAATCTACATAAGTTATTCAAAATGCTTTGCTCTTCTCATGTATGGGATTTTATTATATCACATTTTATTCTCCATTCGGTAATAAAACTTAAAAGTGGTACAGTCATTAATATTTTTTTATTTTTTTTTTACATGTTAGAAATACGCTAAAGGTTTTGCTCGATCATAGTCCGGGTGCTGATATCCCCACCAGTCACAGAACAAGCAGGGGTCCCCATTTTTCTCCTTCCTGCATAAGACGAGTTACAACGGGTTCCACAGAGTTTGTATCTAATCAGTCTTCTGCAGCAAGGAGAGAAGCGAGTGTTCTTACCATTTCACTGTAGCCGTCGTGGGGGTCTCGGCAACCAGAAGACCATGAATCAAAACTTTTGAGGTGACAAAAGATTTTTTTTTTTCTTTTAATGAGTTTCTAATCTGAATTTTATGGAAAACATAGCATTTAAGCAGATACATACATTTGAGCTGTCAGGTCACATGACTTTTCAGATCAACCGCATACAGATAAGATGGAACCAATGGAATTTTTCCATCCTCCTTGCATGTTAATGGCGACAAAAATAAGGTGGCGCTCAAATGCAGTACCTGACAAGTAATGTCAGTCCTTTGAAGAAAAGTGGATGTTACCACCTATATGTAGTGATGGCAGCAATTTGGAGGGGTGAAGTAATATCCAGCCAGCATCACCAATTCACCTGTCTCTATCATACCGCCAAGTGCTGTGACACCACAAGACTCAGCATGCCAAGACACTTGTCAGTTTATGATGAGACTTGTTGTTGCACAACAGTAATGACTGACAGGCTCAGTCTGCAAAACAGATGCCCAGAACGACTGCATAACATTCGGCACTACAAAGTTGATGCCTGTATTCTGTGACCCTCTAGTTACGCTATGCTAGAAACTGAGCATGAAGCTTATGTCGTACAGTATTTAAATTGTCACTTTCATACTGCTTACAGCCTCATCAATCTCTATGAAAAGAAATATTCTGTGGCCATTGTCCCGCCCCCTTTAATGAACACGTACAGATAATCCGAGGGTACGTGCTTCCCATACCAGGACATGCTTAGAGACATCCGCTGACTCTGCACCATGTGATAATCTGGTTTTTGGATCAGGGTCCATTTCCAATTTAACTCTTTGCTGCAAATAATTTTTTTTTTTTTGCAATCTGCTCGATCTAGAGACAAAAATGTCCAATGAGTCATTTTAAGCCAGTCACCGGTGCCAAGTCTGCTGAGGGTGAGCTATGTGGTTCTGTGATACATAACTCCCCTCCAAAAAGATATTGTGAAAGTGTCCTAATGCTGCCCCCAGCAGGTAAAAGACAGAACTGCACGTCTTACAAAACTAGCAGAGCATTAGGCATACATAGCAACCCTCGCAGCACAATAAAAGCAACTATAAAAATGCCCGAGTCATGCCTGCAATAATCAATTTCACTAACATGTAGCTTATGGGAGATTAGAGGCGGCAACATAATCAGATCTTTACCTACTACCCCAACCATATCTTTTACTGACACAGAATCAACTTTTACATGGCAATATTTTGGGAAGTATATCAGTATTTGTAAACCAAAAAACCCACACAAAGAAAAATCCAAAGGTTTATATATCTTTAGTTTTAGATCCACTTCTGTTTTTGCCTTACAAATACAGATGCAAAATGCTGCTGTGTGAGAACTATAGGCAATTGCTTATAATGCAATTTCTTGCTAAGCGATTCTCTCCGTGTGTTTTAAGGATTTGTGGCCGTCTCAGCACCCAGACCCTGACATTTTTTTTTTTTTTTTTTTATGAAGACACTTAGCAGCATACATTAAGTGAGCAGCTGAATTGCTGCTCTAAACTGGCAGGACACTGCTCAGAAGAGAATTTGTAACATTAGCAGTATTCTGCATCAGTGTGTGTACACTAAAACTAGGACTGGGTCCAAACCAGATTTAGGCTTACAAATACTGATGATACTGAAGTACTTAGCAAAATGTAAAAGTTTCCTTAGGAATAATCTTCTATCCCACAAAATCTGAGGGGTCTTCAGGTCTGCCCTTAGTTACTTATGCGAAATGTGGGGATGTATGGCTCTCTCAGTTGACTGGGAACATGGTATTACATGGAGCCAATTCAAATATGCGGGTAACTGTAATACAGCTGATCAGAAACCAATATTGTAGCTGTACTGGAATCTCCAACTGGCACATATATCTAATATGCTATGAGTTTTAAGTCTCTCTTGTTTCCATCAAGATCTCTGATTGCTGTGAGTGAATGAGAACATTCTCTCTACTCAAAGTCTGTTGCAATTCTATTCAGTTTACACAATCCCCTATGAGCCAAACAGTCTGATACAGGAGAGAAGTTTGCTCTACTGATATGTTTAGCCCACAGGGAATAGGTCTAACACACAGTTTGCCTAGAAAACTGTAATAAAAAAAAAAAAAAAAAAAAAACTTCAACTTTGGAAAGTATTGGATCAGGATGGATTTTTAGTTTTTGTACATTAACAAGAATATTCCCATTAATCGGCACCAAGAAGAGAAAATCAGGTGGAATTTAGACACAAAACATATTACACATTTTGCAATACTTTGGGTTGGATTCACACTTGTGTGGGGGCTCTGTTATTGTCCATAAAGTACCATAATAGATATAAGAGATCTAAAAGATAAGAGATATAAAACTTGACAGACCCCACTGATGTTTTTTCCCCCTCCACTAAGATCCACAAAATAAATGAAACTTGTCACAGAGCTCCCTGAATGTACAGAAATTATGTTGGCTAAGTTACTTTTTAACTAGGTCACTAAATCCTAATCAGATGTATGATGATACACAGTTACTTAACTAAACACACACAAAAAAATTAATTATTGGTAATTAGTGGGAGGACAAATATTTCCCTTAGGTGCTGATACAGATGTCACCAACCTTGGTCTTCATAAGGGTCATTGGGGTCATCAGGGATGAGCTCCGCACTGCTCGGCGTTGCGTGATCTTCTTTGGTTACAAAGATAATTTTGTCCTTTCCTGGAATATACACAAAAGGTGATAGGAAAGGTCAGCTGATATTTATTAACTACTTCTGTGTTTGACAGTAGCTTATACCCATTCTGTAGTGTTAAAGCTTGGCTGTCTAGGTTCCCTAACCCTGCTGTAATGTATGAAAGATGTAGTTATATAATCCTTCAGGTATCGTTTTGTCACAGTCATTTTTGTTCAGATGTTTACTTGAGTCTTGAAAAAGTTAGGCGTCGCCGACAACCAATATGGCTGGTGACAACTTATATATGTCTAAAAGAGCTTCTGCAAGGACTGTCACCCAGCTTTTCAAGACTCCTGAACTTTCTTCCTAGTAATGCCCTGATAAATCCTTACTACATTATTTCTCTATAATCAGCCAGATATGTCTGTAAAGATTCAGTGACTGCGCAATGACTGCCTCTACATGAGTGGAGTGCTAGTCATTCATTCCATCCCTTTATTGTTGCAAATCTATCCCTAAATCTTATTCTAATTGTCCGCTACACTGATTCCTTGCAGAAAATAAATCCACAGTTGCACATTTTCTGTGGATTTTACCTTTCACAATAATTTCACTGAGGAATAAAGAAAATATGTGACAGATTTTAAAATGACATCTACTTTTCTGGTAGTGTAATCTGCTGTGGACGTGCCGCAGAAAATCTGTCCAGCGTGCGACTACTCTGAGAACTCTACTCGGCCAGCCAGATGAGCGCCCTGATGTCAGGATGTCACCCAGCTTTTTGGAGACTTCAAAGCAGACTGGCTAGTCATTTCATGGAAATATCTCCATTCAGGGATTTGGGATAGATCACCACTATATTGCTGTCACCTGCCTGTCAATGATCTGGTTGTCACTTCCCTTCCCCCGCTCATGATACACTGTACATTACTCAGCAGGCAGTGACAACTAGCACAGGACAAGGCTCCTTTCATAGTGACGGGCATAGGAGATCTGATGGGAGGGAATAAGGAAATGTATTGCTTAGCAACCTCCTGACCATGCTGATTGGGAATGGTTACAGCAATAGGGATCCTGATCCCAGCACTGCCTGCTATTGCCCTTGAAGTGTATTAACCCTTAGTGTCTTTCTCTCCCCAGCTTTAGCCACCTGCCTGGCTCCTTGTTCGCCTCATCCCTCAGCTCGCCCACTATATCCCGGCCTACTACCTCCAACTTCTCTCACCCTCCAGTCTCCAATGCCTCCTGCCCTTCCTTACCCTCCTGCCTGCAGTAGGACATGGCTGTAGCTCTCTCACACTGCGCCCGGCACCGCGCACACTGCTGACGTCACACGGAGCGCCAGAGGAACGCCCAAGGCCCCCGGCGGGGCTGCCCTTATTGTTGCCTATTCCAAAGAAAACTCTAACCAGCAAACATTAAATCATTCTAACGTCAGTGACAGCAAGTCGCATCATCTGCACCATGATCAACAGACAAATGCTCCAGAAAGTGAAAGTATCAGGATCGCCCGACAAAAAAGAACTACATTTCCCAAGCCGCAGTGCGCGACTGGGATTACAGAGCATGCGCAGAAGAGCGCAGAGACAGGGAGGTAACTTTGTATCAAGAAAAAAAACGCTTCTTGGCAAGAAGTTGGAGGCTGCGACACTGCGCCCGGGGCTCCTGACTTATATTCTTCCTCCTTATAGCAAAGTGGCTGTATTTCTGCGGGGAACATGGCCAGACAGGTGAGACACCTCAGTAACAGATGGTGACATTATAAAAAGTCTGCTTTTCAGCTGTTGTAGAACTGCAAGTGCCAGCGTGTCTAATTAAAGCATAGGCGAAGTCTATAGGGAAAGGTTCTCCTACTTTCCTATGTGCTTCTTCATCAACGTAAGATCTCTGTTTGCTGTCAGTGAATAAAAACTGCTGTATGCTCCCAGAGGCTGAACTCCATACAAAATCAATAGTTCAGACAGCTGAGGGTTTCTTCCATTGTATCTATTACAGGCAAACCTTTGTAAGCTAAACCCATCCGCAGCATAGCCTACACTCCAGGCTGATACATTTACCTACCAGACGCACGTAACAAACTATCAGGTCAGGGGAGAGATGTGCTGCGGGTGACTTTAGCTCACAGAGCATTGTCTAGACTGGATAGAATTGTAACAACCCCTCAGCTTTGATTTCATAAAGACTTTCAGCCTTTATACACAAGGATATTTCCATATGGCAGCAAGCAGAGAAAAGATAGAAACAGGCCATAATAAACAAACATATTTGGGATATATATATAAACATTAGATGTGTCTGTTCACCTTTCACATTGTGTTTTGCAGTATGCAGATACCACCAGAGAATACACAAAGATCAAAAGTGAACCGGCCCCGGGATTCCTCCAACGTCTCAGTGACACAGCTGGGGGGATGCTGGTTGGCCTCGTCGCCTTTACCCTCTCATTCTATCTCCTGTTTACTAATGAGGTGAGAATATGCAGGTCATCTGATGGAATAATCATATGCTGCGTTTACACGGAGCGATAATTCGCCCAATCAAACGATTAACGATTTCGAAGTAACAATGTGTTTTTTTAAAACTATCAGCGTTTAGACGGAACAATATATATCATTTGGAAAATTTGTTATTGCAATCGTTTTAAGATCGCTTAAGCCCATCTCACACATAGGGTGAACCTGTGAAAGACTGTTTACACAAAGTAATCTGCGAATTTTTAGCGAACGACCAACGACGATTTGAGAACTTGTTGAAAGATCAAAATGAACGATTTCTCGCTCGACGCTTGATCGTTCGCTATGTTTACACAAGCCGATTATTGCCAAGATGCAATCGTTATCACGAAAATTCAAACGATAATTGTTCCATGTAAACGCAGAAATAGTCTGTTAAATGATGCCACACAATGACTTTACCAGCAGCATAGTGAGTGCAGCTCTGGACCGTAATACAGGATATAATTTAGGATCTGTAGAGCATAAGTAATGTATGTACACAGTGACTCCTCCAGAAGAATAGTGAGTACTGCTCTGGAGCATTACACAGGATGTAATTTAGGATCAGTACAGGGTAAGTAATGTAATGTATGTTCACAGTGACTCAACCTACAGAATAGTGAGTGTATCTTTGGAGCATAATACAGCATATAGCTCAGAATCAGTACAGGATTAGTAATGTAATGTATGTACACAGTGATTTCACCAGCAGAATGGTTATTTTTTGCTCTGGAGTATAATGCAGAATATAACTCGGGGACAATACTGGATAAGTATTGAATGTACTGTAATGTATATCTTTGCTTTTATTATAGGGACGGGCAGTGCAAACAGCAGCTTCCCTGGATGAGGGGCTTTCAATTGTGGTCCCTATAGGAAATATCCAACGGGTCGACCCTTTGAATGAAGCAAAATTGTTGCACTTGACTGGTCCCCTGCAGACATCAAAGGTCAGTGTGTAAGAAAATGTTATGTGGAGATATTTCTGGGCATGTCTTAATACCACAGTAAAATTCTTTACGGAATCGGCTTGCTTTGAGGCAGCATCTGTCAGGCATTTATGGCATAGTCAGTAGATGCCGAAAAAAAATGATATCCTGGTTCCCTGTTGGCTGTGTTCACACGTTATTATACCACTGCATTTTAGCCATGATTTTCTGAAATTGCTGTGAGTGTGACACAGGTACAACGTGGCACTACAGCGATGTGGAACTGCAACGTGTAAACATAGCCTTGGGTCCTGTTGTCTAAGGTCATATTATAAAGCAGTTCGTTGTGCACCAACCAACCACCTTGGGCTTGGCTTGTGCTATAAGTTTTGCACACCGAATGGTGATTTTTGGACCACATTTGTTGATACTTACCTAGTGTAGTAAAGTCTGACATGTTGCACCATCTGGCATTATCACATCTAAAAATCACATGGGATCCTTGCAGCATGGTAGCATGTATGTAGCTCCACTATCTATGACATTACTTAGTGTTGTTTAATTTGCTGTGCAGCCTGCCAAGTATATGGGTGTTGCCTTAAGCTGAATCATCACTGAAACTTAGGAAAACACAAAGGCCCGTTGTATAGAGAATAGACTATCCTGTACTTGATTCACTTGTGGCAGCCATACTGTGAGCTGGACTGATAGCCCCAAGATATAGACATACAGTTCTCTAAGGATTAAAGACTAGGTAATTGTAAGGTAATTCTTTTTCATTGCACCATCCAAGGTGTTAAGTTTACCTTAAGGGTCTGTTCACACGTACAGACTCGCTGCATAAAACTCGCACAGAACTCGCATCAAACTCGCATAAAAGTAGCTGCGTTTTTTTGTGGTGTTGAACTTGCCTGTGAAAATCATGTGAAAATCAAAACTCGCATGTAAAAATCGCACCAAACACGCAGCAAGAATACACGTACATTGACTTGATAGCAATCAGTATCGCTGTGGATTTATGTGCGAGAAACTCACACGCACATACTCACAATAAATACGCAGCGAGTCTGTACGTGTGAACAGATCCTAAAGGGGTTATCCAGGCTTACAAAAACATGGCCATTTTCCCCTTAAAACAACAACAATCTTGTCATCGGTTTGGGTGTCGGTTTTATAGCTCAGCTCTGTTAAAAGAAATGGAGCTGACACCCTGGTCTGGCTTGACTCATTGTAATTTCCCTTACATGCATTATTGGTTCTTACCCAGTCAGTGTAACATTTTTTCACTTATCTGTCTCTCAGTTTGCATTCCCAGTTGTTTGCTTACATTTGTGTGTATTTTTTACGTGATTTTTGCTGTACATTTCTATTGTACACTACTCTACCTATCATTGTGTTATTTGACCCCTCTATGGTCACTGGTGTTGATGATTTCACCTGGTACACAGGCTATGTTGTACTTTGTTTTATGAAAATTCTCTAATAAAGACTATTGAACGAGAAAGGAATGGAGCTGAACTCTAATACCACTCAACCTGAGGACAGGTGTGGTGCTATGTTTGCAAGAAAGTAGCTGTGTTTTTTCTTATCCTGGATAACCCCTTTAAAACCAGATAGGTCAGTATAGCCACCCAGCTATTACACCAGAGTCTTGTTAGTTTATTGTGAGTGAGCAGATGGGATTTTTATTTATTTTTATTTATTGTTTAATTCAATGATTTGAAACTTCCCATTAGTCTTGTTTTTCAAGTTCTCAAAGTGTTAAAGTGTTACTGGGACTTCACAAAACTTTTGACATGTCATAGAGACATATCAAAAGTTTTGATCGGACCGGTTCTGATTGTTCAGACCCGTACCAATCAGGAGATAGAGCCAGGAGAAGACGTGCTGCTTAAAAATAAAGTTTATAATCAATGCAGAAAAAATATAAAAATTTTGAAACAAAGATTTACAATATGTTTGTATAGGTTAGGGACATATAAATGGAACCCAGTCCGAGCCTATATAAGTATTGTCGTTGTTATAACTTTCAAAGTCTAAATCGGCAGGCGATAAAGCAAGTTACATTTACAATTTACATTCATTAAGTTCATCAAGTACGTCATGACATACACCAGGCAACTCCTCCAGTTAACTCCAATCAGCAAAGTAAATGATCTACGGCTAAGGAACATCAACTCTTGAGCCTCCATGCGGAGATACCACAACAGGGTTTGATACATGCCTTTGCACTTGGGTGATTGGAACTATTTTTGCTATTTGTTGCTATTTTTGTCCTCAATAAAGTGTGTCCTAAATAGGGTAAGGGAACTCTTTAAGGACACTCTTTAATGTGCACTACAAAGTGGACATTAATACCTAAACTTTCTTTATATCACATCTACTGTTGATTTAGATTTTGAAAGTTATAACAGTGACACTTTTTAAACATGGAGATGTCTGCAAAGTTTGGGTGTCAATAACCTATAACAACAAAGAGTCTGGTAAGGCCACTGGAGTTCCCAGGGGCAGTACCACAACCATGCATGTGTTTTATGGAGAAAAGGTTTGTGTTTGACTCCCTAAGAAACATGTAGCAAGGTGAAGTTGGGTGACATTAAGAAGTCTAATCATGCTCTCCACATTTTAAAGTATTTTTCAGATTTTTGAGGCTCAAATGCCATCATTTCCTTCATTGCGCGCCTCCACTTCCGTCGATCTCTGCTTAAAGAGTTGACATGTCGCCACTTTTGCTCCGTGTGAACATATCCATACAGTGTAACACATTTATGCTGCTGATTTTTTTTTTTTTTATTGAAGTTTTCCTAGAATCTCTAAATTTGTTTTTTTCTTTTTTATGCAGCCACTTTTTGATCCGAATTATGCTGTTTCCATGCACTGCGTACAACTGAAGCGCCAGGTGGAGATGTACCAGTGGGTGGAGTATGAAGAATCAAAGTAAGAATTGTCTATTTCTTCAACATGTTCCTTTGTGAGGAATCTGGGTGACTACCAATATAGACAGCAATGGTACATTTCATGCTGATTTTTTGCTGCATAACCTGACAGATTTATTATTCAGGGTGGTTGCTGTAATGGCGACCATATCAATTGTTACCCAGCATTCCAGAAATGGATAAAGGACTACAATATAGGTGATAGCTCTTATGCTGTCCTGGCTGTGTCCCAGTAATGACTGGTTTAGTTAACGCAAACATTCAGAGGTTTCCTGTACCCTGCAGAGTTGTATTTGCATAAGTGGCTGGGTGTCAGAATTGTATGGAGTTTACCAGTGATGACATGGTAAATATTAATGAAGAGAGTCTAAGGCTTATGCCACAGGACTGATTCATGTAAGGGACGCAGTACTGTCTATTCTTCATTTGTGGAGCATGTGTATGCAATGTTTTGCTCTATGTTATCACCCACTCAAGCTGGGAAGAAATACATTTTCTTTCTGTCTGTTCTTGTTCTACAGAGAGTATGAAGAAGGTGGAGAGAAGAAGACAGAGACTAGATACACGTATAGTGAGTATTCTCCTTCTATACTCCGACTGTTACCTTTCATCGTGGCTAGTCAATACTGCAATATTGCATGGTGGCTAGTTAGAATCCTATGTGATGTTTTGATATATCAATATTGCCAACCTCCTGTAATTACCTACTGGCATTATGAATGCAATATGTATGCCACTTACTCCACACACTGCCATTAGTGAACAGCTAAGAATCCCAAGACACCACAAAATGCTGAGCCCATTCATTGGGAGCGTTTGAAATACCTGGCAAACATAAGGCTATGACAATAATTAAAAAGGTTATCCAGGATTAGAAAAAGCACAGATACCTTCTTGCAAAAACAGCACCACCTCTGTCCCCAGGTTGGGTGTGGTATTACAGTTCGTCTTCATTCTCTTCAATAGAACTGAGCTGTAAAACCACATCCAAACTGAGGCCAAAGCCTGGATGACCCTTTTAATATTACTGTATTTTGGCATATCCTATGCATCTAAATTCAGTGTGTCATTTATTGTGTGAAAGGGAAATATCCACTAGTGCAACATCCAAGAGTATTGCATAGTATTGCACAGCATGTTGCCAAATGTCCATGTGATGAACAGACTGAACATAGCAAATGTTATATATGCATAAGTTCTGCCACTATTTTACTTATCACAAAGTCTTGTTCTCCAGTCACACTCTGAGAACAGTGTCATCACTTTCATTCTACATGAACCAAAAGTCATGAGGCAGCGCTCTTTGGCTTCTGCCTATCCCATTTTGATTGATAGATCTCTCCCTATAACCAACAGAGCTGAATCATTGCTGGTGGGGCAGGCAGAAGCCACCGCCACTGCTCCAATAATTTATTCTGGCTGCATGGAAGTTATTACAGGTTCCCATTAAAGATTCTGCCGTTTGCCCTTGGAGACAGAACTTAGCAGTCAGGTCTCATATCCCACTGTACTGTTTAACTGTGTAAATGTCTTCTGAGTTCCCATAATACATTGGTATCAGAAAACAAGAAAAATTATTTAGGTGACACATTTTGTGGTGTTGTTTTTCCTCAGACACTGAGTGGAGGTCAGAGGTCGTCAGCAGTCGACATTTTGACAGAGAGATTGCCCATCGGAACCCTAGGTAAGTGTTCACACACATAATCCTTCATCTCCAATTCATAGGACAGTATATGAGTACAGCAGCTCCTATTAGTGGTAGCGGAATCACAAGGCCAGCACTGATCATTCATCTGTGGCGTTATTTGTTTGTTATCTATGTATTCTTTTACAGCGCCATGGCAGTCGAGTCATACACAGCGGTGGCTGCAGATGTTCAGGTTGGAAATTACTATCTATCCAAAGGTAAGGAATTTGCATGTTACAGGAAATCATGGTTCTATTACTACAGCTTTGTATCTTTTGTCTGAAGGAAGTAAAATAAAATAAAGGAAATATGTCTTACATCCTTTATAGTGATGTAAAGTATAACAAACCTTAGGTAGCGGATGGAATGATCCTTTTATTATACATGTATGGTCACTGTTGAGAAATAAATCTTAAGAGGGCTTGTTACATAGAATGAGCATGTTAAACTGCTCAGACCACATTATAGGGAGTAAAACCAGCTTCACTAGTGAGTATACAGGTCTTCAGTGTAATGCTGAAAATCCGAGAAATGAAGGTCGGTGGAGATAGGGGTTGGTATTGATGGACTTTCACTGCCCAACTCCTCTGTTCTCAGGTAACACACCGCTAAACAAGCCTCTCAATAAAGAACACAGGGATGTTTGGCCGTGCCAACAGGTGTTGAAGCTATTAAGTCGCCTTAAATACATGTGAAATAATGCCCCCTCCTGGAGACTAACAATTTTTTCCATACTTTTGGTTACTTCATCAGTCCCCTTCTTCCAGTTCTGAGCCCGCTGCTTCTGCTGAAGACATAGAAAACTGTGTGTGAGTTGTTCTCGCCATCATCCCCTCCTTTAAGGGGAAATGACGGGAGGATTAATCTGAGGGCAAGTTGCTATTGTGATTAACCCTCCATGCATTACAGAGTACAAATACAGCCAGGGAGCTGTTTACATGAGCCATCTTGGAAGGGAGGGGGGTGGACAGAACAGCTCACACACAGTTTTCTCTGTCTTCAGCAAAAGCAGCAGGATCAGAACTGGGGGAAACAGACTGATAAGGTAATGACAAGTATGAAACAGGAGGGGGGATTATTCAACATGTATTTTACCTTACCGAATAACCCTTTTAACACTCCTTTTCTGCCGCACGCCGTATTTTAATTAACCCCTAGTTAGGCATTGGGGTGGAAATATGGCTGCAGCTAGTTGTTACGGCCCTCTGTAATCTTGTTTTGTAGATGAGCCAAGGTATTTCTTGGATTTTCTGTACTGGATTGAAAAAAACCTGAACATTCAGAAGTAAAGCTGGTTTTATTGCCCATAACATGGTCAGAGCAGGTTAATACTCTCATTTCTTGTGACAGGTTTCCCTTTAATTCTGGAGCTGAATGCAGTCTAATGCTGTGCCGTAACCTTTTCAAGTTGGAGCGAGTTACATGGTATATTAGTGCTGTGATGAAAATGTTTTATACTTTTTAGCTTTATTGCTTCTTTTAATCACTGTTTAGTGATTTTATTTAACAGATGAATGTCTGTAAAACATTATGGCCCCTTTGCTGGACACATCTCTTTAATTTATATTATCACAGCTTCTTCTGATGTCCCCACTTTTCCTAGGGCTGATTAATAAGATTGAGAACTTTAAACAGCTGAGTCTATCTCAGATCAAGAATCCGCACGCTGATGTTATCACTGAAGGGAATTACTTCTATCAGAGTGCAGATCCCAAGAACCCAGAGGTAAGTGGAACATTTTTACCTAGTATCATGACATTTTGTTAATCAAGCATTGTTCCGACCAAGGTTACCTACAGAATGAATGGTGAATTAAAGATATGTACAAGTGTAGAGCAAACACGCACTATGTGTCATATATTGGAGTGTCAGGATTTCCAGGACATGACTAACACTACTCAGATGGATTCTACTATAATTTAAGCAGAATGTGTTTAGAATTTTGTGCTTAGTAATAACTGGTCACCTTGGTCAGTGATTTCTCTCAGGATCAGTACTGTCATATATAACCTTTCTCTTTCAGGTAGGGGATTTGAGGATTTCATTTTGGTACGCTGGAGTTTCTATGGGAGGCCCAACGTTTGGATCAGTTGACACGGTAATATAATGTCACTTAATGATGAGAATGCAGCTTATTCATAGGCGCTTGTAACATTGGTGGGGTGCGAGGCGCTATGTGCTTCATAGGATGACAAAGGGATTCAATTGTAGCATTGTTGGCTCTTTTTCACTGGCTATGATATGTATTACCACTGGATTACTCTGTTAGCTTTTATATTCAGGAAATAATCAGCTCTGACCTGGGGTATTCCCTTAAAGAGGTAATCCACCCGATTATTTAAAACTATTATTAATTAACCCTTAGAGGACCGGGCCAATTTAAATTTTTGTGTTTTCGTTTTTCCCTCCTTATGCTTAAAAGGCCATAGCACTTGCATTTTTTCACCTAGAAACCCACATGAGCCCTTTTTTTTTTATGCGCCACTAATTGTACTTTGCAATGACAGGCGGAATTTTTTCATAAAGTACACTGCGAAACCAGAAAGAAAATTCAAAGTGTGGTGAAATTGAAAAAAAAAACACATTTCTTTTTTTTTTAATTTTTTTTTTTCGTTTTTACGCCATTCTCCCTGAGGTAAAACTGACTTGTTATATATGTTCCTCAAGTCGTTACGATTACAACGATATATAACATGTATAACTTTTATTGTATCTGATGGCCTGTAAAAAAATTCAAACCATTGTTAACAAATATATGTTCCTTAAAATCGCTCTATTCCCAGGCTTATAGCGCTTTTATCCTTTAGTCTATGGGGCTGTGTCAGGTGTCATTTTTTTGCGCCATGGGGGACTTCTAGTATAAGTACACTGATCTCATTGAGATGTATGCTGCATAGATCTATGCTGCATAGTAATCGGATGCAGCTGTCAACTTTGACAGCTGCATCCGATTACTTTATTAGTGGGCACGGCGATCGGCACCCGGGACCGCGGCGGTTCAGAGCGTGGCCGCTGCTCGGTCCCGCTCTGAACACATGGAGGCGGCCCTGGACGTACGGGTACGTCCAGGGTCGCCTAGGGGTTAATGTTATTTATTATTATTATTTATTTCTACCAGGTAAGCATCATAGCACGGCAGCGAGGAGGAGAACTGGTTTCTTATAAGACCAAATCCGGAGACCAACTGGAGCTTCTGTACCTAGGAAGTCACACAGCAGAGGTCAGTCTGCTCCCTGTATACTGATAAACTTGTATATGGCCCATCCCATGAAAGTGACTATAATAGATATTCATCCACTTAAAGGGCTATTCTCATCTCAGCTCATATAGTTAAACTTGTAGGACTTGTGAAGTAATATATATTTTTTCATAGCAAACTTGCCTCCTTCTCCTGATATGTCTGCTATTGCCCTAATGTTTAAAGGGGTTCTCCAGCATGGGGGCACATTCTGGGGGGGACCGAAGGAGGCGGGATCCGAGCGGACTTCAAACGGATCCCGCTTCCTTCACTGAGTGGCTGAGCGGCCCTGAGACGTAGTGTCTCGGGCGGCGTCAGACACCAGGAAGCGGCTGGGGACCGGAGCGCCGCGATGAGTGACCCGCCGCTGGAACTGGGGAGGTGAGTGGACGTCTTTTATTTCAGCCACCTCCTCCCCGGTCCCCCCCAAAAAGTGCCCCCACACTGGATAACCCCTTTAACTATCTTAGTTGAGACGGGAATACCCCTTAAAGGGAACATTTTCAGGACAAAGACTGCAATATACCATATATATATATATATATATATATATAATATAATATATATCTCCAAGGACAGACCAACTTGAAGGTCCTTTTGCGTGCTAACAATTATGTCAAGTCCCCCTCTGTTGATCCAAATATCTAAGTGCTTAGCATGTCATGCAGACATCCACCCAGTACTTATAAAAAGTTGTTGTATATCTTTTAGGAAATGTTCCTTGCAGAGCACCAGAGCAACATCATGAAGACCTGGGCTCTGCGTGCTGCTGGCTGGCTGATGATGTTTGTAGGTATAAGCCTGATGACAAAGATCATCCACACTCTAGGTAAGCAGTCCGTTCTCTAAGTGATATTTTGGATAAAGGGGAAATGTGTAGCTCTATTCTCTCCTGAAGTACTTATGAAATCCATCTTCACCCTTTAGACTGCAGCTCTCCTCCTTCCGATTGGCTGTTATGTATAATAAAAACTGAGCAGAAGTAGATGATAGAAACCTATGGTGCGAGAAAGAGTTCCATAGATTTATAGGACTCTGCTCTGGGAGAGTCTAGGTGCCTCCATTTGCTGTGGATCAATCATTGGGCACATGTGTTCTGAAATAAGGCATAGGCTTTCCAAATATAAGGGCATTATATTACAATTGGTTAATTGTTTTCCATTGTTCTTATTACAGTGGACTGGTTTCCAATTGTCCGTGACCTTATCAACCTGGGGCTCAAGCTATTTGCCCTGTGCATCTCTGCATCTCTCTCTCTGCTGACCATCGCCACAGGCTGGTTGTTCTATCGCCCACTGATGGCCCTGCTGCTGAGTGGTGCTGCCATTGGTATCATCCTTCTTGCTCGAACCCGTGTACCTGCCAAGAAATACCAATAAGTCCACTTCCCTGCTGAAGTCTTGAAGCTGAATGTACTGGTACTGAGGTTAATAATGCTGCAACCTCTGTCTGGGGACATTGATTCAATAATATGTTAACTAAAATTTAGGTTTTTTTATACCTTTTTATACTATTTTCTCTCTATGTGGTTATTAAATAACTTTGCTTTATATCTCTTAGGCAATGTTCACATGCTGTATAAACAACGACCCATGAATGGCCGCCGTTTAACACTACCTACAGCCGGAATTAATGGTCATGATCATTAATTCCTGACGTTGGTAGTGTTAAATTATGGCCGTTCACGCATAGTGGCCGTTTATAATACCGTGTGAACTTAACCTTATAGTGAATTACATAAAGCAAAGCCTGTAGTTGTCCAACTCTGTGTAGATAAAATATTGTTTGAAGAGGTCAAAAGAAAAATATTATAATGGGCAACATTCTCAAACAGCTGTCTGTGGATGAATACCTGGCTTTGGTATATACCTTGTCATATCCTTAGGGTGCCTTTACACTGAGCCTTTATCTGATTTTTGAAGCCAAAGCCAGGAATGGATTTGAAAGAGAAGAAATCCCAGTCTTTCCTTTATGACCTGTTCTCTGTCAGATAAATCTGTCTGTGTAAATGCACCATTAGCCTGTAAATTGAGTTGGATATTGACTTAATATGGTGGTTTTGATGGTCTCCTTCCAGGAGCCACCCCTTAGCTAGGTCCTTCCCTGGAGGGATATCTGGCTTGTCCTGTTTCTAGACTCTTAAATGAGGCTCCACAGACTCTTTTTCCATAATTGTGTTTCCCAGGGGGCAATGCAGTTATGATTTCTCCGTATTGAGCGCTTTAACCAGCAGCAGTGTTTTCTCTGGCTGGTCTACCTTAGATCAGTGATCTGTTTACCGTATAAGAAAAATGTCTTTTTACTGTAAAAATAGACTGGCGCCTGCCGCCAAGAGAAAATAGAATCTAGATGCTGCCAAAAAGATTCTTGCCCTTGTAAGTTACCCAATGTCTGACATACAGAAGGTACAGCTTTAAGGCACATGTTGGATGTTTACAGCAGTCAGTGGTTTATGCAGGTGATGCATGAAGCCTCTGAAGGCTGCAGCACTACAAGTTTCAGCAGGAACATATTCCCTCTTTTGTATTGGCAGCATACAGTCAAAGCTTGTTACACTATGCAAAGCAAATCCAGCTCTAACATCTTGCTGCACTTACAGACTTGGTATAGTCTGAGCATATTTACTGGGGTCTTCCTGTTTGTGCAATAAAAAGTTCTGCAACTTTCTTATATACTTTAGTTTTCCATTTGTCACCACTTTTATTATGGGTGATTGCTATCAGTGAATGACTAAGACAGGTAAAAATAGATGTCCTGATAATGTGCTGCATACCCATTGTAATGAATGGGAGCTGTGCTGCCTCTACATTATGAAAAACATAAGCGTCAGCACCTTGGCCATCAGATATTTATGATCTACCGGTATTCTGTGGATAGGCCATCAATGAATTTTTCCTGGGGAAAAAAACCTTTAAAAATTGGGAAAATGAAAGGAATATAAAAAAATATATATGGGGGAAAAATTGCAGAGCTTTTCATTATGCAAAGGGATTGTGTGAAGTCAGCAAATAACGCTTTATTTATTGTATAATAAACAGGAAAATAGGGCTGGGCGATTAATCAAATTGTTTCAATTAATTCACCTAGATTTTAAAAATCGATTTCAATTCCTCTGAAAATCATACATTTTCAAAGAAGTGCGCTCTGTCCTGCAGGGGAAGTAGTGTTGCTCTGGGCAAGCTGTTCCTCCTGCAGGTCACAGCACCCCCTGCTGGGCCGCCTGCCCCCATCCACAAGATTTATGCCTGACTGCACCAGCATCAGGAGTAGCCCCCGGGGCAGAAGAGATCCAGAGCGCAATTACTGGAGAGTGGGTGAGTACTCGGCAGGTGTACCACCTCACCCCCACCATGCCTACAAGGTAACTACTACCCCCAATACAATAACTGCCCAGACTCCTGATACTACCACTCCCAATACTGCTTCTACCAGGACTGTGGAGTCGGTAAGCTGCAACTCCGACTCCTGCGCCTTCATAAATGGCCAGTCAGATACCAGGGGAGTTATTTATCACACTGGCTCAGCAGCTTCTCCCTAAAGTCCTACATGATCCTGGGGCGACTTATGAGGGAATAAGGAAAGATATAAAGCAGATTCTCCGGTGTGTGCAGTGGATGCAGCCGGTTTCCAGCCTCCCTGTTCTGAACTACTCAGAACTAGACTAGATGGAGCAGGTGGTCTTTTCCTGTTGACAATCTATGTTTCTAACTAAATATTCACCAAACACACAGAAATACTGCTAACAATGCCAGATACCTGTAATATAGAGGTCAGCCATAGTGATATAGAGGGGTCACTGTGGGTGTGGGGGCACGCCATAGCGAGCGCACACACACAGCCTGCTACAGCCATAGCATACACAGACAGCCTACTGCAGCCATAGCATACATATACACACACACAGCTGCAGCCATAGAACACTGAAGAAAAACACCACATTGAGGACAGAGGTTACTTTTGCACTACTTATGTCTTCTCCTCCTCTATATTACACAAGATATCTTCATATTAGACTGCTGCTCATATACAGTTATCCAGCAAGAGAACAGCACAGATCTCCCCCCACACAATGGACTCTTCCAGCTCAGAAACAAACTGCCAAATAGTGACCGACAACCTTTTCTCGACCACCCTTATCTAATAGGGACAGTATTCTATAAGAATGTTGCTCATAATATATATTCATGAGCAAAATTTATAAAATTCATATCAAAACTCAATTCTAAATTGTTCTAAGATTTTTTTTTTTTTTTTCAAAGCTGGATTCGGTACATTTTTTTCCGACTCAGACTCCAGCCAAAACTAGCTCTGACTCTGACTCCACAGCCCTGGCTTCGACTACTACTACACCCATCATAATTTGAAAAAAAATAAAAGAAAAAAAATGAAATTTATTTTTTTTTTTGCTATATCACATGGATGAAGAGACCACTTATAACTGTACTGTAATGTTTCCTGTACCTGTGTGATCACAGGACCAGGGCAGATTTGTGATGGTTCAAATTAAGGTGACTACAAGTAGAACATCAGGCACTGCAAGCTTTATACAGGACAGGCTTTCATACCGTCCCTCAGCTTAAAGCCTTGCAGCCATCCACAGAGGGGATATGGTCCCCGAATCATGCAGACAACTCTGTGGTACCAATTGGAGTTATGTGTCCCTATAGCTGTGTCATGTGCTCTATACACTATAACAAGTATTCTCTGTGATTCTGATACAGTGAAATTGGTTATATGTGTATTTAAATTGAACCTTTCCTTTATGAAAGTCACTGGAAGTTCTGGTTAACCACACAGGGTAGGAGCGATATCCTCTAACTCCTTCCACAACTGAGAAGTACATTCCAGTGGTCGGCTTCTAATCTCTTGTCTGGTTCCTGCTGCCCCATTGGTGGTCAGCTGTCCTGAGCAACAGGGAGAATTTTACTCTGTGGAAAACCAATAAAAAGACACAGCATTCACATTGGGAGCGATTGATCCCATTTTTGCCAAGTAATATGTAGTAATCCTACCTAGTAATACTGATCATTTGGCACTCTCAGGACAGATCTGTCACCTCCAGGTGTTGCTAAACTACAACCCACAGCATGATCCAGCAGGAGAGATCTGGTTTTGTAGGAGTTGGACAGCAGTGGTGTATATATAATTACATCTAGCATTTTTAAATTATCCTTAAAAGGTGTACACGCTAAGGCTATGTTCACACAACATATATTTTCGTAAAACCACGGCTGTGATTTATACGAAAATATACGTGCCATTGCTGCCTATGGAATCCCAGCCGGAGAGCACACACAGATAGTATACGCTCCAGCTGGGATCCCTAGCGGCGGCGCAAACAACTGACATGTCAGTTTTCTATGCCCGTTATTCATTGAATAGAGGCCGTAGAAAACCATGTCAGTGCACACTGTGGATCGATCGGCTCCGGACGCTCGCTCCATAGTGTGCTGTGGGGAGTTCTGATGTGGGCTTGCACGGATGCGCCTGCATCAGAACTCTGCCACCCTAAAGATCATCCGTCTGGTACTGCAGTAGCAGCCAGGCTGATCTTCACAGAGACCTATCGTTCCGTGACCCGGCCGGTCTCTTACAAAGTGTGTACATAGCCTCACAACATGGAATTCTATACTTTTGGTAAAACATTGACGGTTCCTAGACATCATGGTAACATTGCTAGGCCAACTAATATGAATCAACCAAGTGACAGATCCAGTCAAATCCTGTGAGGCTAGAGAGTGGGTTGAAAACACAGAAGTCTCCATTTTAATTTTTGTCACTTCCACTTCTGGATTTGGTAAAAATACTGACTAAAATGAGGCTAAAAAATAGTTTTCTAGAGTTCTTTTTCTTGTGCACTGATTAAACACGGAATGAAGGAAGACCATGTGACTGTAAATTAGAAGGGGCAGGGGGATATACTGTATGGTTGCTGCAAGTTTGAAGATACATAAACACTTGATACTTATCCTTGGGTTTGCAATAACAAAATGCACTTTGTCAAACTTGGCTATTCTCATCTATAAAACATTTATTTGAACAGTCTGAATGATTTTTTTTTTTCTTTTTTTTTTTTTTTATAAGCACTATCCTTATAGTATATTTGTATTATTAAATACACAATCAGGAAACCAGTCATCACTTTTATGCTGCCTAAATGAGTAATTAGGGCAGTTTCCCATGCATTCTGCCTGCCCCACGGGCCATAACGGATAGCCTAAGAGTGCAATGTTTCCACACAGTATTTTTGCAACCAAAACCAGGAGTGGAATGAAAACACAAAGGCTATGTTCACACACTGCTGAAATTGAGTGCATAGTCGCCATTTAACGTCAAATAATTACCGTTATTTTAAAACAACGGCAGTTATTTGCCATTATGACGGCCATCCACTCAATTTCAACAGTGTATGAACATAGCCTGTGTTTTCAACCCTGATTTTGGTTGCAAAATACTGTATGGGAACATAGCCTTGGGCCGCAATCACACCTTCTTTGAATACAGTCCATGCACAGAAGACGTGCTACGAACCAGATTCACAGACCTCCTGGGATCATGTATGTTATACCGGGAGCTCCGAATCAGTTTAAATTTTTGGAGTACTGTACTGACACAGCCGCACGGCTGTCTAATTACAGTACTGCAAAGATTTCAACTGAAGCATATCATCTGTACACCAACGTGTGAATGCAGGTCTCACTGTTTGGATGTAGGAAAAGAACTTTGTGGCATTGCCTGCTCCAGTAACTCATAGATCTTGCAGCATAAGGCTATGTTCACATGTCTTTTTGGTTGTATTTTTAGATGGCCACACAATAGCAATTACAGACATATTTTGCATAATATAGCCGTAATTTTGCTTCAAAATGACAGCCATCCAAAAATACAGCAAAAAAAAAAAAGTTATGTAAACATAGCCTAAAAGTAATGGCACGCTTCCTTTTAAAGAAACAATCCAGGCAAAACAGATACTAAGTTATGCCTACCACAGGGATTCTCTCATGTTCTTGAATTAGTTTGGCCTGGACTGCTTCTTTAATGTCAGTCACTGACAGGAAGCTCATTCCATTATATATATATATATATATTTTTTTTACAGTTTTTCAAATGGGAATAGGTGTTTTTCTTCTCCTTTTTTCTCTCTTTTTGTTTTCTGCTTTGCTTTTCCTCCTTGCTGCTCTTCACCCTTTCGATTTTGGGGCCAGGATACAGCTGTGTCCATAGCTGGGGTTTCTGTAGCTGGAAGCTCCTCATCTGAAGAAAAATCTTCTCCTTTGGCACAGGTAAGATGATCGGAGTCCTGCAGAAATACAGAAAGAGAATCAGAATAGAAGAATAGATGTCAGACACATAGAAATAAAATATAAACAATGTGACAACCAGCAATTCATCATTAGGTTATGTTCACACAGTGTATGGACAACCGCAATTGTTTGGCACTCAGAAACAAGGGCCGTTGTATTGAGTGTCAAGCAATGGCCGTTGTTGCATTGAAATCAACACACAAAGGCCAGAAATAATTGACAAGTCAGTTATTTCAATGGCTGTAGCAAACAGGTGTTTGATAAATTGTGTGAACAACGGCCATTGTTTGCATTGACTTCATAGCAACTATTTAACTATGGCAAAAACGTCCGCTCTTTTAATTGAAAACAATGGCTGTTCTTGTCATAACAAGTAAGTTGTGTGAACATAGCCATAACCTGCAGCAGAGGTCATACTTTATTAGGACAGAGACAATGGTTGGGTCACACAGTGTACATAAAATTAGAATTTTTGATGTGTTTTGCCTGTACAGTACAATGGGTGGAGTGTAAATGATGCCTGCAAGGTTTAGGATGTGCTACAAACTTTCCACAGCAAGCGCTAAAATACACTCTGCTTTACCTGCTTAATGTGAGTGGATTTCTAGGAACCCCCCACTAGATGGTGACGTCCGTCAGTAATTAGCATTCAGGGACATTTGCTGGGTGGTGTTATTCCCAGTAGGAGACGCCGTGTGGTACCATCAGTGTTCACAGCTTACCTTTGGTCCATATCGAGCTTTTAATCTTTCTCTGATCAGAAGACCTTTCACCAGCAGTTTCCAATTGCTTAGTGCTCGTTTTTCTCGCTTCTACAACGGAGGGTTACAGAAAACTATGATTATTGGTTATGGACCAGTAATAAACCAATGTCTTCTGACAAAATATTTTAAAAACTGCACCAGGTTTCTTTGCTTTCGGTTCCCAGGTTCAAGTGTATTGACTGAGTGTATTTTACAGTGTCATTTACCTCTTTCTGCTTGCGCTCTATCTCTGCCTGTTCATTCTCCCAGGCGGCCAGCAGGACTTCTTTATATTCCTCACATACGATATAACCATCAGTCCTGTGGGAGAAGAACAACATGGTAAGTGTGTGTGATGGGGGACAAATCTGTGAACCTCAGTTTCTTTTGTGCAAGTTTCGATTAAAGGATTTATCCAGGATTAGAAAAAAATACAACTTTTCTCGCAAAAACAGTTTGAAGTCCGCTCGGATCCCGCCTCCTTCACTGAGTGGCTGAGCGGTCCTGAGAGCGGCCCTGAGACGTAGCGTCTCGGGCAGCGGCAGACACCAGGAAGCAGCCGGGAACCAGGTACCGGAGCGCTGCGATGTGGGACCCGCCGCTAAAACAGGGGAGGTGAGTGGACGTCTTTTATTTCAGCCACCCCCTCCCCGGTCCCCCCCAGAAAGTGCCCCCATGCTGGAGCACCCCTTTAAGCCTTTCCCTGTACCAGTCACTACACTGGTTACTCATTCAGTTCAGAATAAAACACAAACTGCTCACACTTACCCACAAAGCTCTCTATAGTGATGCACCTCCCTCATCTATGTCTACCACTTTATAAACGCTGTTCACTCTGCTAATAATCTAAAAGTAGAATCCTCCACAATCTGAACCTCACTTCTATCTCCAAGACTTTTCCCACGCAGCACCAGTTCTTTGAAATGCAATACCCTGAACCATCGCACTTACACCATACATCCACAGTTTTAAACCTGCCTTAAGGGTACAAACCCACACACCGTATACGCAGCAAATACGCAGCAGTTTGATGGTGAAGATTTAATGCTGAGTTCAGTTATTTAGATCTAATCTGCTGCGTTTTTTTGCGTATTTGTTGCGTTTTTGCTGCGTATTCGCTGCGTATCGCAGCAGTAAATACGCTGTGTATACGGTGTGTGGGTTTATACCCTTAAACATATTTTCAGGCAGGAGTACAACATTTACGAATTGGTCTTTTTTTTTTTTTTTACCCTTTACTAAGTTTCCCACATTCATTCAGCAGTATCCCTTATGCTTAATACACTTTAGACATTCAGAGGTTTGTACCCTTTTTATAAAAACAACAACACTTTACATACCTTTCTGCGCTCCCTCATGTCCTGCTAGCTTCGGCTAGCTCCCCGCAGTGTCTGAAAAGACATGACACTCAGCCACTCACTGGCTGTGGCACTGTCCTTGTGAATGGCCTGTCATTTCAGACACTGTGGGGAGCAGGCTAATGCAAGAAGGACATTGGGGAGCGCAGAGAGGTATGTAAAAGATTATTTTACACTTATTAGGCAAAGGCTGCAAGGTCATCGCTAATGATATCCATGCAGCCACTGCTGCACGATTATAGAGCCAAATATGGACTCAGTAAGTAAACGCCAATCTAGCAGATCGGCACTTGCTTACATCAAGTCATTGAGCCCTAAAAGAAGCAGCTGACTTGGCTGTGTTCAGCTTCCAGACCATCTCCAGCAGTATGAGAGCTCTCATTGTAAGATTAGCTAGAATAGTGTGGGTTGTTTGGCTCTGGATGTAATTCTTCCTATTCACTGATGGAAGAAGACATCTTAAATGTAAACAGTAAAAATGAAAAGGCTAATTTTTTTGAGGTTTGCAGACTATGTACACTGGATAAGTTAGGTACAAACCCCAAATGTTATGCCAGAGGGCACATCAGCCTTACACAGGATGTGAGAAGCCACAGTGGAAGTCAAATCCAGTAATGGCAGTAGCGCAGTCTATGTCCAGCTTCCTGGCCACACGGTGCAGATTAGCGACTTGTAAATGGCAGCAGCCAATGGGAAGCATGCTGGGCTTAAACAGGTAAACGTTGCCAAACTCATTACGTGGTACCTGCAAATCAAACAGAGAATCGATTATGCGATGAACAATAATTATTGTAATCCTGTATCAATGAGACTTGCTATCAGACAAAAGAAAAAAAAATGATATATGAAATATTTTGTAAGTATTGCCTTGGTGCTTTGGAACTGTAGAACTTTATGAAAAGAGGGTCAGATTGATAGACATATGCCATGTACAGAAAATCTATTTAAAATGCCATGTGAAGCATGTGGTCTGCAATCACTGACATCTGCTCTCACCTTTCCATCCACAGCTATGGGCGGCTGATACTCCTCAGTCTGCCACAGGCCAAACAGAGCAAGGTCATTGCTGTCCTTCTCTGGATCTGCCAGACGGGCTTTCCTCGCTCGGTTAGACTGTCCTTTCACCATCTGTGCATGAAACATATCGCATCTGACATTAATCACACTACCAGCATGTGTCCTCCACAATTTACTTTCACAAGTTTGACTCGTGTCAAATTTAATTTCCATACATAGTAAGGAAAAATTGCTCTATTTCATCACCTTGTAAGGCACTTCCCCGAGCCGTACCACACGGGCCTCCTTTAGCCATGTGTCTCTGGAATGCAGGGTGTGGACACAAGACCTGTAAGGACATTTATGGGATGTGATTTATGAAAAAAAAAAAAAGTCATTTTATTTTTAATATCAGAACTGAATTTCTGTAATCCCAGCTGTTAATGTTCCAGATTTCTCCTGTTTCAAAACTTTCAAAGACAGTAGCAATCTCACACCTACTGTTGCCAGCCATATTGGCTTACACACTATTGCCTCTTTTAGTCAGCTGGTTACTCAGAAGTGCTGCCTGTTCCTTTTGTAGTTCTTTGTCCTAGCAATTCACAGTAATAGAAACCTTCTCCCACATTAGCTCTCTTTTGCAAAAAAAAATGTCTGACTGAATCTTTGCCTGTAGAGTCTAATGCATCATCTAATATGGTGACAAAATGTATTATCTACCTGTCAGAGATGCATCAGGCAGACCAGAACATTCATAGGCTCCTATTGGAAGTGCTCAGAATCTGTAACCCCTTTCTGATACTTGACATATGGGGGAGATTTATCAAACATGTAACATGTAAAGTAAAACTGTCTCAGAAGTCCCTAGCGACCAATCAGATTCCACTTTTCATTCCTCACAGACTCTTTGGAAAATGAAAGGTGGAATCTGATTGGTTGCTAGAAGCAACTGAGACAGTTTCACTTTACACCATGTTTGATAAATCTCCCCTATGTGCTGGATGTGTTAGCTTGTATGCATTATCTTTATAATAACTCTGAGTTAAAAAAAAAACATTAAGGGTACGTTCACACGTACCGACTCGCAGCGAAAATCTCGCTGTGAGTTTTGCAACGAGATCCTCTATGAGTCAAGGTCCTGGCAGGTCTCTGTCAATACTTACTCGCAGAATAATACTACTTTCAGACTGCTGCGAGTATGTATTGACAGAGACCTGCCAGGACCTTGACTCAGCGGATCTCGCTGCAAAACTTGCAGTGAGATTTCCGCTGCGAGTCGGTACGTCTGAACGTACCCTTAATAATACTGTGTGCATTTTTTCTGGCCTTTTTCCTACATTCTTCAATAGAACTACATAACTTAAAGGGAACCAATCACGCCGAAAATCCATCTTAAAATAAGGAAACGTGCTGGCACATCACCCAGCACGTTTCCTAAACATCCCCCTGTAACCTCCGTGTCCCCTTCCATCAGTTAGTAATCTTACTTTGAAGAAGTCCCGTGCTGTATGTAAATTTCTGGCAAGTAGTCACGGTGGGCGGAATTAGTCAAGGTGGGCAGAATCAGTCACAGGTCCTGGGCGTCTGTAATCACGCCCAGAGGGGCGTGCTTGAGGTCTGCCTTCCATCCACGTGACCCGGAGGCTTGCATTTCACGTCGGCGGCGCGCTGACGTCATCCGCACGCAGCGCCGTTGTCTTCCGGAGTCCGCGCATGCACAGTACGTCGGCGCCCGTCTCCCGCCGTACTGCGGACTACAGAAGACGTCTGCGCTGCGTGCGGATGACGTCAGCGCGCCGCCGACGTGAAACGCAAGCCTCCAGGTCACGTGGATGGAAGGCAGACCTCAAGCACGACGCCCAGGACCTGTGACTGATTCTGCCCACCTTGACTAATTCCGCCCACCGTGACTACTTGCCAGAAATTTACATACAGCGCGGGACTTCTTCAAGGTAAGATTACTGACTGATGGAGGGGGGCACGGAGGTTACAGGGGGATGTTTAGGAAACGTGCTGGGTGATGTGCCAGCACGTTTCCTTATCTTAAGATGGATTTTCGGCGTGATTGGTTCCCTTTAAGAAGTGAGGGGGATAAAACAAAAAACACATGGTTATACTAATACTTGCTCCTGGGGATACACTTCAAAAGCAGGTTTTATGTTTGTTTGTTTTTTTTGTCCCCAAGCCAAAAAGTATGTCTAAAGAAAGCCCTACCACCCTGCATGTAACACTAGGGCCATAGCTTCATTACCTGGAATAAACAGCTTCCCCTCTACAGTAACCAAGGATGGCTGCAGAGTCTGGGTAGATAGCTTCATATTTCAGCAGGTGTCTCTTCAAAGCATACAAAGGATGGTTCTTATACTCTGTGATCGAGGTTGGCAATGGTTGGTCCAGTAGTTTAGCTTCAAACTAAAGATATAGTAGGGTTAAACAATGGTTAACATATCTTAAAATAGGCACTACAACTCCTATCATGCTCTGATATATTTGTCATTATTGGAGTAGTAGTTATACCAAGCTTTACATCAGTGGTTATGGTACATTCCTGTGGATAGGGCTGCTGTTTAGATGGTTATTTGCTTTACTGAGGCAGAATTAGAACATAAAGGATGATTTAGTTTTTTTTAATGTGCTAGGCAGCTAATATATACAGTTATATGCTTAAAGGAGTAGTGCAGCGTTTAACTTTTCACTAAATAACACACATTACAAAGTTATACAATTTTGTAATGTGTGTTATTTAAGTGAATGGTCCCCTTCCTCGTGTTCCCCCCACCTCGGAAGTGTTGGTGCATTATACTAATATGTTCGCTGTAAACCCCGGCCGTTATCTTGTGTAGACGACGTCATCTTCGGAAGGCCGGCCGAACCGATCCGGCTGTCCCTCATGCTGGCCCCCCCTCTGCCGTGTAATCAGCTGCATCAGGGCAACACCGGGAAGGGGGCCATTCACTTAAATAACACACATTACAAAGTTGTATAACATTGTAATGTGTGTTATTTATTGAATAAAAGTTAAACGCCACCCTACCCCTTTAAAGGTGATATAAAATCTGTACCATGTGTGCTGCAGATTTATTCTTTTTGTTATGCAGCCATTTGTAGTTCTGGATTAGGCTCTTTATCCTCGTACAACCCCTGTGTAGTATAAGCAGGCCTCTGTGCTTGCCTACAGAATATTACGCACAGTCCAACCCGTGTAGTATAAGCAGGCCTCTGTCTGTTCTCAAAGTATTACACACAGTGCAGAACAGACAACAGAGTTAGACTTTGATGCAAAAGGGGCCACCCTGGTATTTCCCAATACCCGCAACTGAGTGGGACTTAAAGTGACACTGTCACCCCCTTTGTGCATTCTGACATCTCTACACAGGTGTAAAGGGTAAATTTAGTGTTTTTCATACCTTATTTCATATCATACGTCATGGTGTTTGTTCAAGTAAAAAGTGTCCTTTTTTCAACTGCAGATTGTATTAAGTGGGCGTGGCCCCGCGGGATTAGCACCACTTAGCCCCTCCCACAACGGCCCAGTTGACTACGCCCCCATGACGCCCATTGGTTGGCCGACGTAAAGGGGGTGGGGTCTAGACCTTTCAGCCAGCCTGTTCCAATGGCCGGTGAGGGGGCGGGGCCAACGGTGCCGTTGTGGGCGGGGCCAACGGTGCCGTTGTGGGCGGGGCTAAGCGGTGCTAATGCCGCGAGGCCACGCCCACTTAATACAATCTGCAGTTGATAAAAGGACACTTTTTACTTGAACAAACACCATGACGTATGATATGAAATAAGGTATGAAAAACACTAAATTTACCCTTTACACCTGTGTAGAGATGCAAAAATGCAAAAAGGAGGTGACAGTGTCACTTTAAGGTGCTATGTATCAGAGTGGTTTGGCCCTTGGCAACTGGTTTCCTTCCCTGGAGGGATATCTGGCTAGTCCCGTGTTTTGAGACTCGTAACAGAGACTCCACTGATGCCCTTTTTTTGCATATTAAAAATTTATAGGGGCAATGTATGAGTGAAGACTCTTAAATGAGTACTTCATTGGATTTTTTCTCCCTGAGCTCAGTGATGGTTGTATTTTGTCTTCCTTGGTTGAACCTTATGTTCATTAATAACAGCCGTTATTTGCACTTATTTTTACATTGTGTGAACATAGCCTGAGACTGACCAATAATTTAAATATTTCAACCCCATTCCCCATGAGAGGTAGTCTTCTAATAACACTGAATCAGTAGTCTACATTTCTTACCTCTGCATCTTCCTTTTCATCCAGAGTAGCATTGGAGCTTTTATAAGGCATCAGAGTCTCCTCCCACCACTCTGTATCAATGCGCCGTTTGCGAGTACTGGTCATCCACTCTGGATCGTATCGTCGTGTCACATCTTTAACATGTCCAGCATTGTCAATTCCCACAATATAAGTAACCGGTTTGGTGGCAGCCTTAAAACACTTTGAAGGCAGGTTTATTGTCCCATACACACAGTCTACGCATACCCACTTCTTCTCTTTCTCCAAGAAAACCTCCACCCATTGATCACAACCTCTGGAGGGTGGTGGCGCTATGACCTCTTCCTCATCATCAGTGGAAATGATCCTGCCTCTTCTCTTTGCTTGTGAGCTGTCAGCTTTGGGTGAGCTCTTAACTTTTGGACATCCTTGGGCAACAGGACTCTTTGCCGTGCCCTCCCCTGACCTTCTGTTCACCTTTAAAAAAGATGACCCTTTAACTTTTCTTTCAATAGACTCCTCTTCATTGGAGAAGTCATTGTCCTCACTGCCAGTGTAGGAAAAGTCAGAATCACTGATGTCCTCATTGCTCTCACTCTCCTCTTTGTATGAAATTTTGGAGGCCGCTTTCCTCCGGAGCTTATTTTTGGGACTTGCCCTACTCTTAGTGTCTTCAGAAATTTCAGTTGACTTGTCCCTCCTAGCATTACGGGCTACTTTTTTAGACAGGCTATCTTCTGATGGTTTTACATCCTCATCCTCTGAGCTGTCCAGGGAAAAGGTCTCTTCTTTCTTCATCTGTTTTGGTTCCACTTTTGATTTACCTCTAGGAGATTTTTGAGATTTGACTGTTTTATTAGACTTTTTGGAGGGCTTCTCTTTTGGGCTGCTTGTTTTCTACATAATATAAAGATGCAGTGAGCTCCATTACTCTTATAACAATAATGATGAAAGGAATGCTTAGATATAGTGCATAAAAAGTTGATAAGTACAAAGCCTTGTCTTTTGTGTCTGACAAACTGCCAGCCTTACCTTTGTGGGGGGTTTCTTTAAGGGGATGGGCTGCAGTGAGAGCACCAAGCGGCTTAGAAGTTGCAATGCTCGAAGAAGAATCAAGAAGAGCTGAAAAAGAATATAATGTATATGAAAATGAATAAGATTAAATAAAGCACAATGTGTGATTAATTCTGCAACTTTCTAATACACCTGTATGGGAATTTATTATTAAGAAAAACAGATTTGTGCATACTAGTACTAGTTCTATTAGATAGTTCCTGGTGGCCTTTACCTCCTCTTACTGGCGCCAGTCTCCTGACACTTGTAAGTGCTGCTGTTTTCTTGATATTCAACCTTAAAAATATTCAAATTAACTCGTTTAGAGGACTGTGGGCGTTCCTCGGCTCTCCAGAGCACTAGACGCCCACCTGCTGCCTCAGATGCCCACACCTACTCAAGCATATTCCAGGCTGCCTGCTTTTGCATAAATAGGCGTGAGTCGGAGGGCTAAATGGTGCTCTGGGTAGCCAAGAAACACACCACTGCTCCTATGCTCTTAAAGAGTTAATTTGCATATTTTTATAAGACTGAAAAACAAGAAAACGGCAGCATTTACAAGTGTCAGAAGACCAGCGCCAGTAAGAGGAGGTAAGCTGCCACCGATAACTATCAGTAGGTTTGTATGCATGAACCTGATGATAGTTACTTTAATGAATATATTAATGCTTTCATTTGGGTTTTAAAACCAGTGATGTGATATCTTACATAGACCATCTCTTCTTCATCCCTCACTCCATATACTCCAAACCTCCTCTCTAGCCTGGCTGATAATGGTTCACAATCATCCAGAGACATATTCGGATTTAAGCTAAATGTGGTCGTGAACCTAAAAAAGAAGAAAGAAGTTTATATGGAAACACATAGCAAAGTCTAGCAATTTCACATATGCTTCTAGTACCATTATTAACCCTTTATCATAAATATTTTAGCAATAATCTTACCACTTCACCAAGTTTGTCAAATATACCACATCTACCCGGGCAGTGGGAGTGTTTGTAAATTTAACTGGAACCACTGAGAGCGCCACTGCCTGAAGGTCAGGGGAGTTACATAAGTCACTGCGAAAGAAGCCACTGGCAAGAAGGCAGAGCAAATGTACCTGGAAAAAGACAGAGAGCAACAGCATTTACAGCTGTTATTTAGCCTTTAAATATTGATGGCCTATCCTCAGAAAAGGCCATTGATATTACATAAGCAGGCATCAGACAACCACCAAGAAACTGCAGGTGAGTGTTTCACTGTTTGCATCATCTACAGGCTGGTTTGTGCTTCATGCAAGTGAACAGGGCAACTAGACCTCATCTACATAAAGTATGTTGTTTGCAAGTACAAATGAGACTGTAGCCAATGTAAACTTTGAAGAGGTTGCAGCACATGCACAAGAACTGTGGCCTATTCAAACAGCAAAGTGCTGGTTATCAAACAGATCGAATAATCTTGTCCCGCCGAGGCTAGGCCATGTCTAAATTTTGCATTATGACTTAACAGTTCTACAGGGCTCATCCTCACTGGCTCCTTAGTAATCTAGCTTTATATTCTGTTCTAAAAGCTGAGTAGGCCGATTACTTCCTCAAGTAAAAGACCCTGCAATAAGAATGGAGCAACCGCTCTTATCGGCTGATCACTGGAATTCTGCAGCACAAAAAATAACAAAACATTGTTACATTTAGGCTCCCGAGATGTAAGAGACGCAAACATGAGATGTGAGGACATTAACGTTGTAAGTGGAGGGCCAAATGAATGATCCAGTAATTGTTCATACCGTGCTGTGCTGACAAAAACGTATACAAGTGCTGATTTATTAGATCAGTGCTCATATCTGTGGTCTAAAGAAGCCTTACTTTGTGTGTGTCCTCCTGCAAATCCTTGGTGAACCGTTTCATCATGCGGCGCAGATAAACTTCAAACTCTGCATTTCTCTTCTCTCTGGAAAACAAAAAGGCCATCGGTCAGTTCCTAAACCTCTCCCTAATCCCATTTATAACATTTCCTGCTGCTCAATAAAATAGATCTTAGTAATCCACATTTTACATACACAAGTCACTTTGAACTTTTTACAGCCTGTACAGTCTTATATTCCAGAGCTGCATTCACAGTTCCGCAGGTTGCAGTGCCAACATTTTCCCATAGTCCCAGGCTGTTCAATAGTGCTATCAGTTTTCCATTTTCTGTAGTAGTGTTTCCATCACTAACCAGCAGCACAGTTATTGCAGCTCAGGACTACAATACTAGCTGCTATCGACATTTTGTACAGGCAGAACAGTTAGTGCAGTTCTGGAGTATAATACAAATTATGGGTATGCTATAAAAAAAATCTTCCTCCCAAAACATTGTATATTATTGCCTGTGTAGCAATACATTATTATCAGAACATACAACACGGGTTACCCCAATTCCTCATCCTAAACCAAGAAAGTAACTTCAGCACTCAATCAGCAATAGTACCTGCCTCGTGACAACCAAATAGGCAAACAGATCATCATCACACTATATAAATATGGCTCATGTGCGAGGACCTGAGGGCGCAAGATCAGGGATACTCATCAATTTACTCCAAATCTTATTAAATTTAATGGTAGCTTTCCTTTTCTCATACGCATATTTCTCTAAACCAGTTGACGTTCCCTATGAATTACGCGACTGAGGGAGGAGTCTTGTCAAGCCAATGTTTGGAAATCAGCTTACGTGCCATGAATAAAATACGAGCCACTACAATCTGTTCCACAGCATCCAGAGCTAAATTATCTGCATACCCTAGTATGTATACCAGTGGAGACTGCTGTAATTCTACAGAGTAAGCCTTGCATATGGATGACGTCACCCAGGTAATTACCTTCTTAATCTCTTTTTAGCTGCTTCCGCTGTTTCAATCTCTATCTCCACAGATTCGGATGGCAAGCCTGAATCATTGGATGTTGTGGCTTGTAAAGAATCCAGAGTTGCTGCATTAAGTTCTGTTACAAGAGGGAAGAAATTCATCAATGAAGATATGTTACCTTGTCTAGGTGTTCCCAATTATTACTAGGCCGTCTTTACGCACTGTAGTTTCATTTCAGCATTGTGTCATTTCTATAAAGATGCTGCAGTACCACAACAGCACTGCAATGAAACTGCAACATGTGTGAACACAGCCTTAAGGAATATCACTAAATCCACTAATTGCTGTGTACACCCAGAACCAAGAATAAGAAAGACTTGGGAAAGATATTGATAGGGATAACTAGTAGGGCCTCATTTACCGTAACCATGGACTGCACTACAAACATGCATCAGTAATGCTCTGTGCTTTTCTTTTCTTTTTTTTTTTTTTGGGGGGGGGCGGGGGGGGGAGGGCCCATTCACACATATGGACGTGTTAATAAGGGTCAATAAAATCTATTGGCCCTTATTCTGGCCGCAATTGCAGTGTGAATGGAGCCTTAATCCCACAACTGAATTTTATGACCTGAGATCAGTTTTCATCTGAAGATATAAGCCCAATAATACCTTCCACATCCTCCCACTCCTCATCACTGTCCTCGCCATCCTCTGAGCTGCTCTCTTCTTTAACTGCTGCATCTGCAACTGCATGGTGTGACTCCGCGTTTAATAGGATTCTGAAAAAGGATAAATGAATTATAGTCTTATATTTCAAGTTGGAGTGAAATGAAAACAAAGGATGCTGAAAAAACACAGGACATGGTGTCACAACACAGAGTATCATATCATTCTGAAAGACAAGGAGCATGACATATGGTCTGGGGGTATTTAGTGAATAAGTTATCTGCCAGTTCACTGCTGAAATATACAATCCTGTCCTGGTTTTAAAGGAGAAATCACTTTTAGTTATATTTGACAGGGTACTAAAACAGGTCAGAAGAGAACACTGAAGTGGCTATTAATTTCTGGAATGAAGAGACTAATAACATCTGACCCAACATCTGAAAGAGTTCTGCCCCTATTCATTTGTTCTGGGAAGCATTAGGGGGTTGGCTAACAGACCCCCAGAAATATTACCTGTGATATAGATATATCTATCATTATTCCTTCTCATTTCCAGGCCAGTGTTGTGCTTGCTCTGAGCTCACCATGGGAGCAGCCATAGACTTCTGTGAAGGGAGGGAGCTGACCATATATATGGCACAGTCACACCACAGTATACTTACTCGATTTCCTTTTCTGGATTTTCTTCTTCCTTCACTTTCTTCTCTGCAGGCTTCTTGGCTCTGGTCGGCTTCTTCCCCACAGTATCTATAGCAGGCGCCTTATCTGCACCTTTAGCAGCCTTCTTTGTGGTTCTGGCACCTGGTGCTGTGACTCTGCTCTTCTTATTTGGCGCCTTCCCGTCTTCACACACATCCTCCTTACCACCTGCCGGATGAAACCACCACAGAAAACAAGTACATTAAATATAGCATTTCCTCTAAAACTAGGAGAACACTAGAAAATAGACAAAATAAACGTATTCTGTTATTTCTCTGTCGGATCTCTTCAAGGTGGTGACAAATGTGATGTTAAACAACATGTTACTCGCCTTTCCAAGGCTCCTAAGTGCTACATATGTCTTGTGAATCAGTGATATTTCAGCTTTCTTGCACATTCAGAGCTATATGGTGTACATCTACATATGGTGAGCAGTTTGCAGGGTGACAACCAATATGGCTGCCACCAGGCTTTCTCAGGCTCAGGCATAGAAAATCCCATCTGCAGTGAACAAGAATCTTTGCATTCACTGACAGCAAGCAGAGATGTGGCATTGATTTATAAAGAGTAATAAAGTGCCCTTACCATTTACTTAGTGGGTTGTCAGAAGAATCCATACTCACCTGTTTAATCCTCAGCGCATCCAGTGCTGCCGCTGCTCGGCTAGCTGTGTTCTCTTGGCTGCAGCAATGTTGCGGCCATATAACCACATGTCCGCTGCAGCAAATCACTGACCTCGGTGGGCTTGTGCAGTATACACCTGAGCATGGGCATGCAGTGGTAACATAGGTATACGGGCATGACGTCACTGCAGCCGTGTACACAAAGCCAGGGGCGGAGTGGTGGCACAGGATGCGGTGAACTCCGACAATCCCTTAAAAGAATTTCGAGTTTCCTTGATAAATGATGTAACCTCTGCAGATTACCATAATGGTGTGTTGTCCATAGCAACAAAACAATGCCCATAAGTATCACTGCTATGGACTTCAGTCTTTGTGAGTCCCTTTAAGGTCTACATAAAATCAGAGAAGCCCTTTAAGAATAACTGTTAAACCCCGAAAGGGGCGGGGCTTATGGCTATCACACATGATGAGGCTATAATACAGGCAGTCCTATAGCAGTGTGTCTCCCCACCTCTGCTCTGTGCCGTCTGCGCTCTCTTCCCCGGCTGCCTTCTCGGGGTCTTGCAGTCAGTGTTGCCGTCGCAGGAGCCCCGGCGTTTCCCCATTCTCCCCGTCTCCCTCAGTATCACATCAGCCACACATGCTACTGTTGTATAACAAACTCAAAGGAAGTCACATGACAAGCGGGCTTCTTCCTTATTGGATGGCCCTACGTCCCGCCTGACGGCAGCATAAATCTCGCGAGAGTAGTGTTATTAGGGTGACCGGCCTCTTCCGCTGAGCGGGGTTTTCAAGATGGCGGATGATATGGAGCAGGTGAGGGCAGCCTTGCGGATTATATGTTGTTGCCTTTGGGGATCCTGGAGAGGTGGGGGTGTTACTGTGCGTTTCTGGTCGTCCCTGGGCAGCTGAGGCGGGTTGGTTTCACCTGTTTGTGTTCTGGAATGGCTCACATTTACATGGCGGGGGTGGCCTTATTATTGTGGTTCCATAGTTGAAACTACCCGAGCTACTAGAAGCAGTATTAGTACACCACCGGCTCTCCTCACAGTGTATACTGCTGTAATAGGGGAAAGAGCCTTCCAACCCAACCATTGTGTCTATGTAAATACAGAACAACTGATCCTTATTACATCCTGTATTAGGCTCCAGAGCTGCACTCACTATTCTGCTGGTGGAGTCACTATGTATATACGTTATTTATCTCCTGAATTATAATCCAGAGCTGCACTCACTATTCATTTGGTGCAGTCAGTATCCATATATTACTTACCCTGTACTGATCCAGAGGTACATCCAATATTATCCTCCAGAGCTGCACTCCCAATTCTGCAGGTATAATACAAGCTGAAACTTCGGATCAGTAGAGGAAGAGTGATGTATATGCAAATTGACGCCAACAGCAGTTATCTTTAAAAGCATGTGGGTATGTGCCCACTACGGAATATGTGCAGAAATTCCAAGCAGAGCCCGCCGCTGGCATGTCAGTTCTTTTGGCGGACAGCGGATTGAGCTTGAGAATATCATTGATTCTATAGGACAGGTGGAACATACTCTAAGAAGCTGAACACAAGAACAAGGAGACATAATCTGAGGGTAGTTGGGGGGGAAAGATCAGGAACAACATGAGAAAGTATTACTTTACTGAAAGAGTAGTAGATAATTGGAACAAACTTAAAGAAAACATAGGTATTAAATCAATGTAAACCTTCCCAGGATAAATATATATCTATCTGAAGATAATAAACGAACTATGAAAAAGGCCGACTAGGTGGTGGTGTTCTGCTGACAATCTTATATCTGTCCATTAGTGCATCAGGCCATAATTCCTGGACAGCCCCACGCCTGGTGAATTCCATGCACGAGCCCTATTAATTAGAATAGAGCTTGTGCGTGGACCTTGCCTAGTGTGGGACAGCAACCCAATCCCCCTACATGACCATGTCTTTACTCCCATCTGTAGAGAGCATGTTGCCTGGTATCATAGCAGTGACAAGTATAAATATTTGAAGGGGTTATCCAGTGCTACAAAAACATGACCACTTTCTTCCAGAGACAGGGCCACTCTTGTCTCCATTATGGGCGGGGTTTTGCTGCTAAGTTCCATTGAAGTGAATAGAGCTTAAAGTGACTCTGTACCCACAATCTGACGCCCCCCCCCCCCCCCCCCCCCAAACCACTTGTACCTTCGGATAGCTGCTTTTAATCCAACATCTGTCCTGCAGTCCGTTCTGCAGGTGATGCAGTTATTGTGCTCAAAAACTACTTTTAAACTGGCAGCCCCGTGCCCTACGGGAGTATCTGTGCCCTAACTTTGCACCACCCCTCCGTCCATCCTCCCCACCCTCTTCATCATTAGGAATGCCACTGGAACATTTTCTCCACGCTGAACATTGCACAGATCCTTAACGATCCAGCCCATGTGCCGTCCTTTCACAGCTGACGAATAGGAGGCAATCTGCCTGGAGCATTCCTAATGATGAGGGCGGGGAGGAGGCACAGAGAGGTTGTTCCAGCCTAATGCATACACAATGTAGGGCACGGGGCTGCCAGTGTAAAAGTAGTTTTTTAGCACAATAACTGCAGGACAGATCTTGGATTAAAAGCAACTATGCAAAGGTAAAAGCGGTTTGGGGGGTCAGATTTTAGGTACAGAGTCTCTAATTGCAAACCACACCTGAACTGAAGACAAGAGTTGTGTTGTCTCTGGAAGACAGCAGCCATGTATTTGTAGCACTGGATAACCCCTTTAAATGCCTCATAATAACATGCAGATATTTTGAGTGGAATGATGATTAAAGTGCGCTTTACTTTTTCTCTAAACAGCAGCAGACCACAAACACAGTGGAGGAGCCACTGGATCTGATCCGGCTAAGCCTAGATGAGCGCATTTATGTAAAGATGAGAAATGACAGAGAGCTCAGAGGACGGTTGCATGTATGTGTCCTATTTACCGACTATATGTCTTATGATATCCGTTAGGCCAGTCCATTAACCACCCTGTTTTCCTGAACAGGCCTATGATCAGCACTTAAACATGATACTGGGGGATGTGGAAGAAACCGTGACCACCATAGAGATTGATGAAGAAACCTATGAGGAGATCTACAAGGTATCGGCATCAGTCAAGTTTTGTTAATACAAGATGTTTTAATGTGTTTGACCTAGAACAAGTGTGGTATTTATTAACATGTTAACATGCCATAATAAGTTTTAAGTTAGGTTATGCTGCATTAAAAAGAACTGTAGAATAAAATAAGGATAGATGTATGGACAGTAGTTCCCAGTCACAGGAACTCCGCCATGCAGGATAGATTAACTTATCGTCCACACATTGGGACCTGCATCAGTCAGTGATTGGCCAAGGGGGCATATCTTGTAGGGTCAGCATGTCAACAACAGAAAGGACCAGCAACAGGGTCCAATTTGAATGACAGCAGTGGAGGATTGGGGCAGGCTAGTATGGGTTTTTTTTTTTTTTATTAGCCTAGCAGTATCTAGGGGCAGTTCTACATTTTTTTTGTCCCTAAACAACTCCTTTTAATTTTGAATAAAACAGGGCTCTGCACCGCTATCATTAAGGGTTTTAAAGGGAAACTATCGGGAGGTTAGACAAATCTAACCTGCTGATATGTCCCTTTTGTGCACAGGATGTGGAGGATGAAGGTAAGTTCCTTACCTTTTATCCTTGACGCCATTTCTGTATATTTAGTAGTTACATCATCAAGGTGGTTTGGACACTGGTGGTGAGACTATTGCCCCAGGAGCACCGATCTTTCCTGCCCCCAGTTGGCCCGCTCCACTGCTATTCATTAGGAGGGGCGGGTTGGTGCTATAAGGTAGGATGTAACTTAAAATACATGGAAACTGTGAGGATGAAGATAGGAAACTTAAACTTGTGTCCCGTGCACAAAAGGGACATATAAGCAGGATAGACTGGTCTCCCTTTAACTTGCCATTGAGATTGTAAAATAGTAAATATGAAAAACTTACAGTATTTTCCTATCCTTAAAAATTTTTTTTCCCCCCCAGTCCACAAAGAGGAACATCCCCATGCTGTTTGTGAGAGGCGATGGTGTTGTGCTGGTAGCTCCTCCCTTGAGGGTTGGCTGATTCCAGGATCCAGTGGAATCCACAATACACGGATACCCATATGTTCCCATAAATTTCTCCTCAGCAAGGTCCTTGGCTGCTTTGGTACATTGGTCTTCTCTTACTGCTATGAGTTGCATCCTCTGTCTATTCATGCATCAATAGTGGGATGAATCGGATCTCAGAACCAAATGTTGACCTTTTTCCCTTGCAAGTCTTCAACCAGTTTCACTTTCTTGGCAGATGCCATAATTTTTATTTTTAATGAAAATTTTCATTTTGTGAAAGTGAAAAACTTAAGTTTTATATTGAACAGCAGTAACATAAATCTGGTACAGGTTTTACTGTATTCAGCAAAATTGCTTTAATTTGGGAGCTACCAATAAAGATTACTGGTGCTGATGTGGGTCTTGTGTTTTGATATTTGTAAGATGAAGCCCTAGAATCCAGATCTGTGAGCCCCTAGAGCAGGGGTGTCAAACATGCAGCCCTCCAGATGTTGCAAAACTACAATTGGCATCATATCTGGGCAGCCAAAGCTTTGACTTTGGGCACCCAGGCTTGATGGCAATTGTAATTTTGCAACAGCTGGAGGGCCGCAGGTTTGACACCACTGCTCTAGAGTGTGTTTTGTCCTTTTGTGTGTGTGTGTGTATATTATATATATATATATGAACATGAAACACTAGTGATTATGAAGGAATCCCAACACTAGGTGGCAGCACAGTCTGTACCAACGGATCTGTCCCCAGTCACTGGGGCACTCACGTGGCCATATATCTTGGAACATTTCAAGGCTTCTGACAAAAATCGAAGTAGACTAGCTTTAGGGCTATTTATCTCCTAGTGGGGACAAGGGGTTGGCTAGTTTAAGCTCTATATCAGGGGTGTCAAACTCAGGCTCTCCAGCTGTTGTAAAACTACAATTCCTTTCAGGTATGATGGGAATTGTAGTTTTATAACAGATGGAGAGCCTGAGTTTGACACCAGTGCTCTATAATAAATTGGGTCCTTTTTACATTTTATGCTAAGTCACCACCAAGATCCCAGTTTAATGAAAATGTCTGTCTGGCGTGTTCAGTTATTGTGCTACCTTAGTATAATTCAGGGTTTGTGCCATCTTGAGCTATGCTTCTTATTGATCTGACTTGTGTTAGTGGAATTGAATCTCTCTGTAATCGTCAGCTCACCTAGTCTTTAGTAGTTTCACAACTTTTTGGCTAAGGGCTTTTTCTATTGTGCTGTATGTGTAAGTGAAAGTTCTCATATCTCTTGTCTCAATAGAGAGGAGGAGGATTGTTTCTGTTTATGAGTGAAATCCATCATGAAGAATTGTTTTCCTGGAAAACTTTTGCCATTGAGCAGATCACTTGTGAACAGCTGTCTGGGTGAGGGTCACATGAAGGTCAATGTCTCTGTGCTTGTGGCCCTCAGTGACAAGCATGTTTCATGGGCCTTTTTGCTGATTAACTGTGGGTCCAAGTTGGAGAGGGGCCAAACTTCTCATAGAACAAGTCTACCTCTGCTATATACAGTGGGGAAAAAAAGTATTTAGTCAGTCACCAATAGTACAAGTTCTCCCACTAAAAAGATGAGAGGCGTCTGTAATTTACATCATAGGTAGACCTCAACTATGAGAGACAAATGAGAAAATAAATCCAGAAAATCATATTGTCTAATTTTTAAGAATTTATTTACAAATTATGATGGAAAATAAGTATTTGGTCAGTAACAAAATTTCATCTCAATACTTTGTTATATATCCTTTGTTGGCAATGACAGAGGTTTTCACAAGGTTGGCACACACTGTTGTTGGTATGTTGGCCCATTCCTCCATGCAGATCTCCTCTAGAGCAGTGATGTTTTGGGGCTGTCGCTTGGCAACACGGACTTTCAACTCCCTCCAAAGGTTTTCTATAGGGTTGAGATCTGGAGACTGGCTAGGCCTCTCCAGGACCTTGAAATGCTTCTTACGTAGCCACTCCTTCGTTCCTGCTGATGAAAGGAGGTTTGCACTCAAAATCTCACGATACATGGCCCCATTCATTCTTTCATGTACCCGGATCAGTTGTCCTGGCCCTCTTTGCAGAGAAACAGCGCCAACGCATGATGTTTCCACCCCCATGCTTTACAGTAGGTATGGTGTTTGATGGATGCAACTCAGTATTCTTTTTCCTCCAAACAGTTCCACTTTGGTTTCATCAGACCAAAGGACATTCTCCCAATATTCTTCTGGATCATCCAAATACACTCTAGCAAACTTCAGACAGGCCCGGACATGTACTGGCTTAAGCAGTGGGACACGTCTGGCACTGCAGGATCTGAGTCACTGGCAGCGTAGTGTCTTACTGATGGTAGGCTTTGTTACATTGGTCCCAGCTCTCTGCAGTTCATTTACTAGGTCCCCCCACGTGGTTCTGGGATTTTTGCTCACCATTCTTGTGATCATTTTGACCCCACAGGGTGAGATTTTGCGTGGAGCCCCAGATCGAGGGAGATTATCAGTGGTCTTGTATGTCTTCCATTTTCTAATTATTGCTCCCACAGTTGATTTCTTCACTCCAAGCTGGTTACCTATTGCAGATTCAGTCTTCCCAGCCTGGTGCAGGGCTACAATTTTGTTTCTGGTGTCCTTTGACAGCTCTTTGGTCTTCACCATAGTGGAGTTTGGAGTCTGACTGTTTGAGAGTTTGCACAGGTGTCTTTTATACTGATAAGTTTAAACAGGTGCCATTACTACAGGTAATGAGTTGAGGAAAGAGGAGACTCTTAAAGAAGAAGTTACAGGTCTGTGAGAGCCAGAAATCTTGATTGTTTGTAGGTGACCAAATACTTATTTTCCACCATGATTTGCAAATAAATTCTTACAAAATGAGACAATGTGATTTTCGGGATTTGTTTTCTCATTTTGTCTCTCATAGTTGAGGTCTACCTATGATGTAAATTACAGACTCCTCTAATCTTTTTAAGTGGGAGAACTTGCACTATTGGTGACTGACTAAATACTTTTTTTTTTTCCCCCACCGTAGATGCAAACCTAAACGGTACAACAGCAAATGAACTACAACTGCTAAGGAGGCATTTACGTGTTCCACAATTACGATCTTTGACCAGACAATCTGCTACAGACTGGAATTCAGAACTCCTCGTATCAAGTCATGTGGCTGTTTTAGTAAAGTAGCGCAAAGATTTAAACCTTATTGGAGTTCACTGAATCATCGTAAATAAAGCCAGGAGTTCAGAGGTCCATTCCATAGCACATGGTCTGTATATACGGACATGTCATTTGATTAAATAGTGTTGTACCATCCCACCATGGTAAGGTAATCTCAGACACTGGATGGACCCTACACTATAGATTTAGTATGCCAGCTTTCCCCAATTTAAATCACTCATGGGGGATGGGTGCAATGCAAGGTTCAAATGGGAGCAACCACTGCTATATCTGCTATGTAAGGGTAGGTTCACACTACGAAATCCGTGTGGATAAAATCTGGCGGATTCCGTCGCTTGTACCCATTCACAGCCGCACACATCTCCGTCCCATAGACGCCATTCTATGGCTGGGCCAATTCCACCGTCTGACAAAAGAATAGACATGTTGGTTCTTTCGGCAGAGCGTGGAATTCGCCCAGCCATAGAATCGTATCTATGGCACAGGCGGAGAGTTACAAGCGGGTGGTGTCTATGGCACGGCAATGAGCGACGGAATCTGCCAGAATGTCTCTGCGTGGATTTTGTAGTGTGAACGTACCCTAAGAACAGATTCTTTATAAACACGAGCAGAAATGTATTACTGGAATTGTAAGTGTATTTGTATTATCAAAAAGGTGCACAGACCTTCATAAACTTCAGTCCACTGAGAAGCCTATGAATATTGGTGTTCTATCAAGCTAATGGATTTAGCCATATAAGTGTGGTCCGGAGTGGATTTGTGCCAGCATCAGCGACTTTTGTTTAAAAGTCACTATTAATAAATATGCTGTGAGATGGAAAGAAAATTGACTAGATGTAAGAGTCATACTTAGAGGTTTGCCAATTTTAAATTTACTTGTCCCCTCTCTACAGGATAGGCAAGTATGAGATTGCAGGGGATTTGAGTCCCCAACCCCACCATGATCGCATACATTTTTCCCTATCCTTTGGAAAAATCAAGTATATTAAAATCAGAAAGCCCCTTTAACTGACAACAGACTTTAGGAGAGGTGACCTGCAAAAAGATGCAAATATTTGAGCAATTAAGTGACTGCAAATTTACACATCTGCAGACCTGCCCCAATAGTAAATTCCCCCCACGGTACTTATTTCATTAAAAGTCTGTGGACAACTTTATAAATGTGCCCCTTTCTAGCTTTCATTCATTGCTTTCAATAAGAGGTGACCTAGCTAAGTGCATCTACTATTCGTGTATTGTCAGCTTTTTCCTCTGAGCTTTGATGCTAAAACTGGAGGTTATATGTTCTGCTGGGAGCTCATTATTTTTTTTAATCATTGAATATTCCCAAGCTCTTTAGTGCAATACATCAAGGGACATAGTTATTATTCCCAGTATGGATCTGTGACTGATACAGATTATAAACATTTCTAGGCAGTGATCAAATAAAAGCTAGTTTACAATAAAAGGCTAAATGTCACCAAGTTGTATAGGGCAAAACTATACAAGTGTCTTTTACAAGTTACATAAAGGAACAATCCTAAAATTAGCATATCTATTTGACTTCATGTTATACACAGGGTTTTGTTATAGTTCTTCATTATTGTACATGAGGCAGATAAAAGTTATATTCTTACACATTGGATTCAGTATTAGAGAAGTTATAGTCTTGTACATAGGGGCAGTAGTTATATACTGTACATGTTCATCTTGTACTCAGGCCCATCCACAGGGGATGGAAATACAGAATTTTGGAATGGAATGCAATGGCAGCAAAATGGCTGAGATTTGAGCAACTCTTGGTTGTGGATTATCCCCTCTGACTTTATTCACTGCAAAATCTTCTAGTGCAAAAAAACCTCTAAAGTAAACAAACACATGCTTTCCCAGTCTACTGACACTGCCATGGTATACTGGTCCCTTTGTTCAAACATAAGCTCTTTAGCCAATAGCAGGCTTTCGTGGTCAATGTCAACATGTCATTACTGGAGTTTGATATCGGGTACAGCTTTAAAATGCTGCAAAAGGTGAGTATACTGCGATGTATTGTTTTATACATACATATATTAAGGCTGGGCGATATGGCAAAATATTTTTTTTTAACATTATGGGCGATTCTTGATTTTAATCTTGAATTATTATTTTTTTTATAAATCTCTCCCTACTCTTCCCTGCAGTAACCACCCTGCCCCCAGCAGCCAGTGTCTCTATAAACTGTCTCAGTACAGGACCAGGGCAGGCACAGTGTACATTGAGGAGACTGCCACAATATAAACAGATGCTGTGTATATACTGTGACAGCCTCCTCCATGTACACTGTGCTACGTTTACACTGCGTTATTGCTGTCCATTTCATACATCCGTTTTATGGCAAAAGATGTTAAGAACAGATGCAGTTGTATGCTATCCCTCAAAACCCAAAAAGCATACCCAAAAAGTGGCTGATCATGTTTTTCTGTACATTAAAGTCAAACATTTATAACTAATCAGTTAACCGGACAGAAAAAACACAGTGTGAACACCAGTTTCTTTTTACTGAGCATGTGCAGAAGAGGTAAGAAACAAGGAAGGAAAATTTTACAGATATGCAATCTGATGCAGACTGAATAAACAGTCCGTTTTTTAAAGCCAAAATGCTAATAAACCATTAAAAAAAAATTATAATTTTGTAATCTGCATCCATTTGCTTATGCTTATCTGTTCATATGGACGGATTTATTCATGAGCAGAGACGAACGCAGGTGTGCACAGTAGCTTTTCTATGGCTGAAAAAATGGGCCAAAAGCAAAAAAAATCCAATTTTAGGTTGTGTTCCCACATAGTATTTTGGTCAGTATTTTGCAACCAAAACCAGGAGTGGGTTGAAAACCCTGAAAGGCTATGTTCACATACTGTTGACATTGAGAGGATGGTCGCCATTTACCTGCAAATAACGTCTGTTATTACAAAATATCGGCTGTTGTTTTAAAATAACAGCAATTATTTGCCATTAAATGGCGGCCATCCACTACATTCCAACAGTGTGACAAAGAAATTATCTGTGTTTTTAATCCACTCCTGGTTTTGATTGCAAAATACTAAGCAAAAATACTATGTGTGAACATAGCCTGTGATAGTATGCTTCATTAAATAGCCTGGTTACTTATATAATGGTAAGAAAAAGTTTGTTGTTACCATTCTATTGCAATAAATTAATTACTAATTTCTGAAATAGCCAGAACTTTAGGTCACCAACTTCATGGCCCTGTTTGTAAGTTCCTTGTCACATTTAAGGCCCTATTCTACGGAACAATTATCGTTCGTATTTGGCCGATATCGGCCCCTACGGACGATAATCGCCCCGTGGAATAGAGTGCAACGATCAGCCGACATTGTTCATGTCGGCTGATCATTGCAGTCGCTTGTTTTTTAACATGTTGAAAAACAAGCGACTGATATAGCAGCGATCTGCTGCCGTCGCTCCGTTGAATAGGAGCGTCGGCAGCAGACGCTGTTATATCCTATGGGCTGCCCGGACGATCAGCGATCACCCGGGCAGCCCCCCCGCAGGTCCCCGCCGCCCCCTCCCACACTCACCAGCTCGCTGCAGTTGCACTGAATAGCGGCGGCAGCAGCGAGCGGGGAACGAGGAGCAAACGAGCGCTGAGAGCGCTCGTTTGCCCCTCTAAACGATCGGTGTAATAGGCCCATTAGGCTATGTTCACACAGCTTCAAAATGATGGCTCTTTTTATTAGACAGCTGTAACCTTTGCATATGTAACATACAACATATGCTGTTTTAACAAAACCCGTCCGTTACTTGCTGTTAAATGACTTCCATTGAATGAAAAGGGCTGTCATTTTGAGGGTATGTGAACATAGCCTTAGAAACTTGTGCAAACTTTCTATTACTAAATACCTGGAACCAGTCTAACCCAGTAACCTGGGCCGGGGTGTTTTGATGTTGCATAAGAAGCTTTGAGCAACATTGACACATGAAACAAAAAGCCCTCATTTACTTTTACTGTTACGTAACGTAATAAAATCGTTTTTTAGTTGACAAAGTAATAAAAAGTGAACTGAACTACTGTGACTTTTCATATTTATAATTTACAATATTTCCCATTTCCCTAGACATTATTTTATTGTAATACACACCTTTAGGTCCAGGCTCTACAACCATACTATAAGCTGTAACTATAATAATCTGTAACACAGTAAATAACGTGTAACACTTATACTTCTTAAGGGTACAAACACACACACCGTATACGCAGCAGATCTGCAGATTTGATGTTGCAGATTTGATGCTGTGTTCAGTTATCTAATCAGCTGCGTATTTGTTGCGTATTTGCTGTGTATCGCAGCAGTAAATATGCTGCGTATATGGTGTGTGTTTATACCCTAAATTGTTATAGTTTAAGGGTACAAACCCACTTGCCGGATCCACAGCGAGTTTCTCACTTTGAATACGCAGCGAGACTCGCTGCGGATCCCGGCCCTGTTTACTCAATGGCAGACAATCTTGCATCCCTTCTGCGAGTTTGTCCGCAGGCCACCCCGTTAACCCCCTGGCCGCTGGAGACTATACATCACCGGGTCCCCGCTCCTGCTTGCTTCGGGGCTCCCGGTGTCTTCAAGTCCCGCTCAGCCAATCAGTGCGCTGCGGCGGGGCAGTGCACTGATTGGCTGAGCGGAATGTGCCGGGAACCGCTGAAGCAAGCAGGATCGGGGACCCGGTGATGTATAGTCTCCAGCGGCCGGGGGGTTAACGGGGCGGGCTGTGGACACACTCGCAGCAGGGATGTACTTCCCTGCTGCGAGTTTGTCTGCCGTTGAGTAAAAAGGGCCGGGATCCGCAGCAAGTGTCGCTGCGTATTTGAAGTGAGAAATTCGCTGCGGATCCGGCAAGTGGGTTTGTACCCTTACCAATATTTTTTTTTCGGTATCAATTGAGTAGTCACACTGCATTTTATCCCACCCATAATGCATAGCTATTTCTTGTTCTCTACATTTCAGGGGCCAGGACCAAGGCTGAACAGTTTGCCAGTTACTTTCTCCCTACTTACTCCTCTCTGCTATACTATGACATAACACTGGTGAAAATGCACTAAAAAAGCTGGCATTGTGATGGGCTGATGAGTACACTGTACTATTACTGACATGTTAAGAATGGGTTACTGATGCCATCACACTGAGAGGTGTTATGTAATTAGAAATGCAAGAAACCCTAAGGGGTTATACTAAACACTGAACTGCTTCTGAAGACAAGACTGCAGACTTGAGCGAGGGGTACATGTGATCCAGGAAGCAGGACTGTGTACATGCACAACAAGGAAGGGGTTACACTAAGCATCAAAAGCACTGCTGTTAAGGAGATTCACCCTCCTATACTGTGCAGTCCCTCTAAATGCTTACTTGTTTAATGCAGGTAGCCAGTGTCCATGATTTTTATCTGCACACGTAGTATCAGTAATATTCTAGCTTATGGGCCAGTACACATGACCGTGGATTCCATGGTCTATGCATTTGTCTGCAGCCTGGACTGTAAAATATAGACTACTACCGTGTTTCCCTGAAAATAAGACAGTACTTTATATTTTTTCCCCTCAAAAACAGGCACTATGGGGGAGATTTATCAAACTAATGTAAAATAGAATTGGCTTAGTTTCCCCTTGCAACCAATCAGGTTCCACCTTTCATTCCTCACAGACTCTTTGAAAAATGAAAGGTGGAATCTGGGAGAGAAATAAGACGTCCTCTCCTGATCTCCTCGGAATATTCCCCTGGACTAAGAGCGCATCAGCTGCAGGATGTGCGAAGGACATGGGGGCCTAGAACCAGTATGCCTGCTGCGGTGGATGTGAAGGTCCACGAGGGGATTAGGTAAGGCAGGTGGCTTTTACTTTTGGGGGGTGACTTATTTTTGGGGGATGCCTTAAGGCTAGTTGGTAGGGTAGTTGGGGTCTCTTATTTTAGGAGGGTGTTTTATTTTCAGGAAAACGTGGTAAGTAGAGTAAATCGGCCTTTATTAATACATACAAAGGCATGGAATAGCCACTAAGGGTAGTAATGTGATTAATCCCTGGTGCTTATTATATAAAGTGTGTCATATAGAAGATCTATAATACCCTTACTAACCACTAAAGTCTGCTTTGTGTGTGCGTCCCCACTTGAGGAATATGACCGTACACTGGGTAAGTGGAATCAGTCTGGTGTACTAAAAGGATAAAAATGGAGGATAGATTTAGTGTTGCCGTCAAAAAAGGTATGGCAAAAAACCCCGGAATTCTTCACTCAGCCTTTTGTAGAGACACAGGACTGTTTGTTTTTCTTTGTAATATGACTGGACTTCTGCTTTGTTATGGTGATCCCTCTCTCCCTGTGTTCTTATGATATGGGGATACTGTGTAATTTACTCTAGGACTCATAAATCCATATTACTAAGTACAGCATAATAAGGGTGTGGTGACTTACCAGCCTCTGTTTATTTTTCTTACAAATTATGATTAATTGATTTGTATTATTTTTTTTTGTATACTCCACCCACTGCAAATAGTCACTTTATTGATTACCTGCGCTGTCATTTGCAAGACCTGAGGTGGTTTCCATAGATTTTTTTTTTGCTCTATTAAAATAAAACAATATTATTACCACACGGTGAACGGCAAAAACAAAAAGGTTAAAAAAAAATGCTAGGATCGCAGATTTTTTAATTACATTTTATAAATAAAAAAAATTAATAAGAAGTGATCAATCCGTATGATCGAAACAAATATGGTACTTATAAAAACTAGAGATCATGGCGCAAAAAATGATGCCCCATACAGCCCTGTAGGTGAAAAAATAAATGCGCTATAGGAGTCACAATAGGACCATTTTAAATATTTGCATTAATGTTAATAACAATAGTAAAACACTTGGAAAAGCTATGCAACCTGCATATCTCTGTATTCAGACTGACTGTAACGCCCGGAGTAGTGGATCCACTGGACCGGCACCAGCGATGGCACAAACCTCACCAGGGAGCGGAGTCTAAGGGGCCGCTGGTTTTCACCAGAGCCCGCCGCAAGGCGGGATGGACTTGCTGCGGCAGGCGACCCCCAGGTCGCTACCCCTGGCTTGGTTGCTGGTGTCGGCAGGCGAGGCGTGGCAGGAGATGGCACAGGCAATAGTCTGCAGATGAGAGAGCACGTGACAGGCTGGACACGGGAACAGGTGGAGTGACAGGGGAACAGGAACCAGGAACAGGGACTTGGGACCGGGTAACGGACAGGACTCAGGAACAGGGACTTGGGACCAGGTAACGGACAGGACACAGGAACAACAGGGAGCTGGGCCAAACGCTATGGGAAGCATGTAGAGGCTCCAACACTAAGGACAGGGCATGCTGGGATTTATAGGGGAGTGATTGGGTGCAACTACCAATTAGGAGCGCACTGCCCCTTTAAATCTGAGACAGCCGGCGCGCGCGCGCCCTAGGAGGCGGGGACGCGCGCGCCGGCCGGCACAGCGGGAGACAGGAGCGTGGAGAGGTGAGGCGCCCCCCGGGGCCGAGGTGACAGCAGCGCCGGGTCCCCGACTATGGACACCGGCTGCTGCATAGGGCAGGTAGCGGTCGCGGCGGCGGCCCGGAACGCGGGACGCCGCCGCGGCCGTAACAGTACCCCCCCCCTTTGGCCTCCCCCTCTTTCTTGCCTGCAAATGGCACAGGAAGCCACAAAGTCTTTGACATCTTGGGATAGGCTGGGCCACCCGTAGTGGCGAGAGATCCGTTGGCCGGTCTTACGGACTCCCGGGTGCCCGGCCTCCAACGAGGAATGTCCCCAGTTCAAAATACCTCTTCGAAGCGCAGGGTGAACATGAGTCTTTCCGGGGGGTACTCTCTGAAGAGTGGAGGTGACGACTGGTACTAGGCGATCAGGCGGTATAACGTGGCAAGGGACCTTCTGTAAGTTCTTCCGGTGGTGAGAGGACACGACCTTAGTCTTGGGCACGGGGAGAGGGTACACCTCGGCAGAGAAGGCATCCGCCGAGTCTTGGTCTTCTGCCGGTAGGCCGGATAGAGGCTTGGCCGGAACAGGAAATGACATAATACACTTGGTCTGAGGCGACTTGAGACACTGGTGGGAACAGTCCTGACCCCAACTGAGAATCTCCCCGGTTCTCCAGTCCAGCTGAGGGGCATGTTCTTGTAGCCACGGGAGTCCCAGGAGGACCGCGGGGGAAGAATGGGGCAGGACGTAGAAGGATATCTCTTCTTGATGTGAAGGACCCACCTGGAGGACTAAAGATGCGGTCTGGTAGTACACACGGTCGGTAAGAATTTCGCCTGTGACCGAGGAGATAGTCAGGGGCCTGGCTAGTCGGGTCACGGGTAGCCGCCATCTTTGGACCAATGTTGCCGCAATAAAACTGCCTGCTGACCCAGAATCGAGGAAGGCAGTAGTCTGATGATTTTGTCCTGAGGGAGTCCGGATGGAAACTGGCATAGACAGACTTGGAATGGTGGCATTCACACCTAGGGACACCTGTCCCACCGGACCTAGGTGCGAGCATTTTCCGGATGTTTGGGGACGTAGGGGACATCCCAGCCGGAAGTGATCGGAACCACCGCAATAGAGACAGAGATTCTGCTCCAGGCGCCGGATTCTTTCATCAGGCGTCAGGTGAGCCCGTTCCACCTGCATAGGAATCTCAGGAGAGGGTTGGGACATCGAAAGGTCAGGATTCTGGAAAACTGGCGCCAGCTGGGGATGGCGACGGGAACGGGTTAGTAAATGTTCATGCCGAACCTCCTCCTCCCTCTCCGAAAAACGAGTATCAACTCGGGTGGCCAGTAGAATGAGTTCGTTCAGGGAGGTAGGCAGGTCTCGGGCAGCGAGCACGTCTCTCACACGACTAGACAGGCCCTTCTTGAAGGTGGCCAATAGGGCGGCCTCGTTCCAGTCCAATTCGGCTGCCAGGGTGCGGAACTGGATGGCGTAGTCACCAACAGAGGAGCTGCCTTGAGAGAGATTGAGGAGAGCAGTCTCGGCTGAAGAAGCACGGGCAGGTTCCTCAAAGACGGAGCGAAACTCAAATAGGAAGGCCCGGAGATTGGCAGCAACTGGATCATCACGGTCCCACAGTGGCGTGGCCCAGGCCAGGGCTCTACCTTCTAATAGGCTGATGATGAAAGCCACTTTAGAGCGCTCGGTGGAAAACTGACTACTCAAAAGTTCAATGTGCATGGTGCACTGAGTCAGGAATCCTCTGCACAACTTAGAGTCCCCAGAGTACTTGCTTGGGAGAGCCAGTCGGAGTGAAGAAGCAGCGTCAGGAGATGGTGTGCGCTGGGCAGTAGTCTGCTGCTGTAAGGCGGCAGTGAGTTGCTGGATCTGCTGTGACTGTTTCTGGATTTGTTGCGCCTGCTGAGTGACCACTCTGGCGACGTCACGGAGATCGGGCACCTCGCCGGGATCCATGGTTGGAGCCTACTGTAACGCCCGGAGTAGTGGATCCACTGGACCGGCACCAGCGATGGCACAAACCTCACCAGGGAGCGGAGTCTAAGGGGCCGCTGGTTTTCACCAGAGCCCGCCGCAAGGCGGGATGGACTTGCTGCGGCAGGCGACCCCCAGGTCGCTACCCCTGGCTTGGTTGCTGGTGTCGGCAGGCGAGGCGTGGCAGGAGATGGCACAGGCAATAGTCTGCAGATGAGAGAGCACGTGACAGGCTGGACACGGGAACAGGTGGAGTGACAGGGGAACAGGAACCAGGAACAGGGACTTGGGACCGGGTAACGGACAGGACTCAGGAACAGGGACTTGGGACCAGGTAACGGACAGGACACAGGAACAACAGGGAGCTGGGCCAAACGCTATGGGAAGCATGTAGAGGCTCCAACACTAAGGACAGGGCATGCTGGGATTTATAGGGGAGTGATTGGGTGCAACTACCAATTAGGAGCGCACTGCCCCTTTAAATCTGAGACAGCCGGCGCGCGCGCGCCCTAGGAGGCGGGGACGCGCGCGCCGGCCGGCACAGCGGGAGACAGGAGCGTGGAGAGGTGAGGCGCCCCCCGGGGCCGAGGTGACAGCAGCGCCGGGTCCCCGACTATGGACACCGGCTGCTGCATAGGGCAGGTAGCGGTCGCGGCGGCGGCCCGGAACGCGGGACGCCGCCGCGGCCGTAACACTGACCTGTAGAATAACAAGTTTTATCGTAAAGTGCTTTACGTAAACACAGACCCCCCCCCCCCCCCCCCAAAAAAAAAAAAAATTGTGTAACTGCATTATTTGTCCCAAATTCACCCCATAAATGATATTTTGGGGGTTCTTTCATTAATTTTATGGTGGATTGAAAGTCTGCATCACAAAGTTCACCTGTTCCTGAAAAAAAAAGACCTTCTTAAAGAAGTCCTTAAAGAAGCAGTTCGCATAAAATTATTATTGGCTCCCCCGCTAGGTGCTGGGTATACGCACCAGTGTGTAGTGGGGGGGGGGGTCAATAGTAATTTTTTGTGAACTGCTTCTTTAAAGGGGTTAATTTGCTACTGCACTGGACAGTTCCCGTTATGGACAGGAGTAGTAGCAAGCATATTGTCAAGGGACCCTACTAACTGTTTGCCTTAGTCCAAAGTTGAGAGCCCCTTTACAGCACATTAATTAGAGTACCTGTCAATAAAACTAACTTTTGGGATGTCATCAGACATGTCAAAAGTCATTGATCACACAGATCTCACTGCTGAGACCCACTCTGATCGGAAGATACAACCAAGAATAAATAGAAGCGCGATGCACTATACGGCCAGCTGCCCAGTCTGCCAATATTCTTAATGTCATTCTGTAAAAAAAATATTTAAGAAATCAGCAGCTGGGCGGGGAGAGCATTGCGCTGTTGTGATCCCTTTCCCGGCTATAATTAAAGTTTTTATTCCCTGGGGAGCAATACATTCTTGTTAGTGGACGAGTAATATGTGACATTTATACAAAGCTTTATGGAAAGATTTTCCTGCTTTTCTAGCCCTTGTACACAGAGAAGAGGTGATAGATATAGACATTTAAAGCAGAGTCAGATGCACCAAGCCAGCATGTCATATAATGGGTCTATGACATCATCAGTCCGACAAAAGTCTGGCACCCGTAATTATGTAGTGCAAAGCTCCAATATAACAAACATTACAATGTACCTCACAGCACAGCCATAAGGCCAAACATGTCCCTACAAGACCTGACTCAGGCTATTCTTTTATAGCTGCCGTTCTGTTGACTTGAACTTTTCTTAACTTTGTTTTATTGAGAAGCAAAAATACCACATATGGCAAGATGACAAGGCGAGGCCATTGAGTGCAATGCCTTTTCTCCATGAGTCTTGGACGTTAAACAAAAGAATTGTTGAGAAATCTTTCTTGAGGAGAAAGGATACTGTGCTGTGGTCATGCATGCCTTCCATGTCTCCCATTACACTGCCTGGATCACTATCCACTCTACAGAATAAAGAAATTAATGATTTACTGTTAATATTAGTCTTTGCCCTGATAGCTCAACTGCCAAGAACATTTACACAAACTACTGTTAGCTGCAATTAAATATTAATTATACCGTGCTGCCAGACCGCGCTGTGACCAGCAATGCCATCTCTATGATAATACAGCAGTAATATGTAATCAAAACAATCCCATTTCTAAAGCCGAATATGTCTTTGCTTTCTTGAACTTCTGAAATGTTCTGCCAAGCAGATTGTGAACTGGTCCAGTGAGTGAAATGGTAAGACATTGGGGAATAGTAAAGCAAAAAAATTAAGTCATACTTTTTAATAATTTATTCAGTTATTCTTTAGTAATATCTGTTCCTGGGAGAGGTGGGTAACCACCAGAAGGCCCTATTACTACTTACCACTTGAACTGCTTGTTAAAGGAGAAGTCCGGCGGGGGATAAAAAAAGCAAGTATGCTTACCGCCCCCTGCGCTGCGCCTTATCACAGAGTTCCCAGACCTTACCAGCTGTCATCTCCTCCTGGGGTTGTGGGTACGCCATAACCCGGGCTTGACGTCACAGACTGGAGGGATTTAGCCCGCTAAGCTAATTAGTGATTGCAGGGGTGTTCCACCTTAGTCATTGACTGACTGAATGGGGCATCCCTCAGCCGGGTTGTAACGTAGCCGGAGGGGAGCTTAGAAGACAGTCGGGGGGGGGAGGACCAGGAGCAGGATGCAGCTCTGTGCGGGCACTATAACTTCTTTTTTTTTTTTTTATTTCCTCTCAGCCCGTAATGTATTTTTGATCCAGCTGGACTTCCCCTTTAATTGTATGTACTATATATGGTGAGTAATACATCTCTGGAAAAAATGATACAAGGTTGTAATTGATTGTTGCTGATTACAGGAAGTGGAGAAGAGGTAGGTGACAGCTACTCCTAATGATCAGAGGAAATAAAAGGACGGTAAAATGACGGCTACAAAATTGGACCTCAACGTCTTGGCAAAGGGCTTCTTTCTCTTAGTAGTCATTTTTCTGCTTCATCAAACAGATGGATGTTGGCCTGTCAGGCAAAAAGCATCGGAAATTTTAGACCCATCAACTTTTGCTGTAAGCAGTGGTGGCAGTGTTATAGTCTGGGGGATGTCTTTGCGGGATTCTTTGTTCCCACTCATCCATGTGGAAGGCACTGGTTGAAAAAGCATGACCAAGCCTTCCACGTACTACCCTGGCTCCCTAATTCCCCAGACTGGAACCTAATTGTGCACCTGTGGAACCATCTAGATGGCCAATATAGGGTATGTGGGGCTCTCCCTATTGGACCGACAGATGATGTTGGTGGAGATAGGGGTTGGGCAGGCACTTTGCTTTGAAAAAAATAAACCGTAGCCAGAGTTGTCTAGCTGCGGCATAACCCATCTCCCCCATAGAGAACACAGAAATGCTTCCCTGTGCCGAACATTCCTGTGTATTGGGAGAACGGGCAGATTAGGGGAGATAAATGACGTCCGGACTATCGTTAGGCCGACGGTTATGAATTTAGTGATGCACAAATAAGCAGTGAAGGGGGTGAGGAAAAACAACTCTGAAAACACAGGGAAGCTCTGTTGCCTAACAAGATCTTTTGCAGATCTTTTTCTCACGTTCTCTTGTACCATCATTTTTTGCAAAGTTGTTTAAAATTACAGAAACACTTTAAATCTAGTCAGTCGCGGAAGATAATCGCTATGCACTGACCTTGTATGAAGAGTATGCATGTAGCCAGTATAAGGAAAATGTTTAGACTCTGGCTTAACTGGGTTGCAACGACTGGTATTATACAAATAATGGCCATTGCTATAAAATAACATCTGTTACTTGTCATTGAAGGGAACCAATTACAACAAAAATCGCTATAACACTAAGGAACTAGTACATGACCCGGCACACTTCTTAAACATATTTGTGAAGCCTGCATCCCTGCTGGATGTTTTGAGAAATGGTACATTAATAAATTCCAACCTCCTCCTGCTGCAATTGTGTTACAAATAGGAATGAAGCTCTAAAGTGTCTTGAGAGACCCATGCACATCTTTTCAGTGTAACTTTCACCATCTGTTATCTATGATGGTATGACACAGCTCAATCACCATCAGGAAAGGCTGACAAGGAACATACTTGACTTAAGAGCAAGTAGACAGAATGTCTGATAGGGACAAGTGAAGGCGGCTGTCTTGGGAATCTGACACAACACACAATAACATGTTGTCAATAGCAACCACTGCAGTTCATTCAGACTTTTAGTACTTGGCACTGGTGTCGCCTCTAGTATTCCTTGCCCTTGTTTTTATTAATGTGTCTTATATTATGTCCTTCGGTTTCTTATCCGGTCAAACAAAAGATATGATTTGCCAGGCAGGACTAATCGCTTAATTCGTACTTGTCATGGATTTGCCAGCCTAAGCTTTGCCCCAATAAATGAGCTGGGTCATGTGACAGATTCTATCTCACCTTGTCAGATTTGCCACTGTCCTTGCATCATGACTGTATGGTGTGCACTGTGCAGAGCTGTGACCAGGCTGTCTGGGAAGGCAGGCACTGTTCCTATATCTACATCTTTGTATATTACAGTTTGTGATGCCTGTTTGGTTGATACTTTTTGCCTTTCTTGGCAAGAGGTATACTGTTGTATAATTAAATAGAGTTTATAAATAAAAATTCATAATGGGATTTATATATTTAATTTCCCACCATTTCAAAATCTCTGTTTGCTTTCATTGAATAGGGACATTGGGCAGAGCTAGGTAAGGCTATGTTCACACACAGTAAGAGACCGGCGGTTCCATGGCACTGCAGTACCGACCAGATGATCTTTGCAGCTGCAGAGTTCTGATGCGGGCGCATCCGTGTGCGCCCACATCAGAATTCCCCACAGCACACAATGGAGCGTGCGGCCGATACCACTCGCTCCATAGTGTGCTCTGACAGGGTCAGTTTTCTACAGTGCCACGAGTGATGTACGCTCGGGTCGGGATAGAACATAGGGCAACGTATCTTTTTGTGAAAAGTACGGCCGTTGTTGCCGATTGCACCAATGGCCGTACTTTTATGAAAAGATACATTGTCTGATCATAGGCTAAACCTGTAAAACATAACAGAAAAACAAGTTAACATTTTGAAACAGTGATCTGGAAAAAAATGGTGATATTTAACCTTTGGCCCTCCAGTTGTTGTGAAACTAACTTCTGTAGCATAACCTCAGAGCCTGTAGCATAACCAAAAATTCTTGTCACCTACACCTATAGAAACTGACATTTAACAAAGCTCTGGAGGCAGAGACCCTCTGGCTGTTGTGTAGAATCAGGGGCCTATAGGGGCCCCATTACAGCTATTACCCCATAACCCACTATGGTTAATCTATTGCTCTACAATCATGTATTTATTTCGGGTCACAGGTGCGAGATGAGGACAAGTACACTTTAGATTGTGACTCCTGCCTCCATTTCATGTTCCTTAGAAACGTGATTATACAATACCTTTTGTTTGATCTCCAACACATGAGCCATCCTGCCGCCTGCACATTAGGGAATCAGAATTAGCCATTGTTATGTTCATCATCATTGCAAAAATAAAGGACTTTTATGTTAATAATAGAACCACATGATTTTCACAGTTTTTTTTAAGCAGCAATATGTCCAAAGGTTTCTGTGGAATTGTTTCTTGTACTTCAATGGAGGAAACCAGAAAGTTATGCAACCACGACTTAGCATTTTTAATTGCTAGTAAAATCCATCTTCCTGCTAAACAAAAGGTTATGTGATATTGAAACAGCCCAGGAGGAGTGTGGTAGGCTGAAGCCCAAACGGGATGGTAGGTTGCATGATGAGGCTTGTAGTCATAGTGTCATGGTTTGCAGGGCCGTCTTTCCCATTGGGCAGGGTAGGCGGCTGCCCGGGGGCCTATGACTCATGGGGGGCCCCAGTGGCAGTCGCCTACCCTGCACAAAGGGATTTCCCCTGTGGTCCCCGAGCAGGAGTGGGCCCCGCCCCCCAGTCAGGGGACACAGGGCTGCAGACCACATTAACGTGGTCTCCACCTAGTAAGCCCAGCGGGGCCTCCTGGGGTGCCCACTCAGCTGCCGATTGCCGCACCTGCCCTTTTAACTGGAAGCGATCGCAACAATCACTTCCAGTTAAATGTAGCAGTGTTACCATTGACAGCGCGAAAAGCCATAGGCTTCCCACCCTGTCAATCACTCTTGTGACCGCAAGCAGCAAGTCTTGCTTGCGATCACAAGCGTGCCGCCCCCGACAGACGAGCAGCTCCTGGTCCCGGGCAGCATCATCACCACTGAGCTCTGTGCGCGGTGCGGCAGCTGGGACTTCCGGTACACGTAGCGCATACCGGAAGTCCCAGCCGCTGCGGCGCGCACGGAGCACAGTGGTGATAACGCTGCCCGGGACCAGGAACTTCTCGTCTGTCGGGGAAGAGAGAAGAAGAGGCCCAGGACAACATGAGGGCGGGCTATACGAGAGATGGACAACATGAGGGGGGGCTATAGGAGAGATGGACAACATGAGGGGGGCTATAGGAGAGATGGACAACATGAGGGGGGCTATAGGAGAGATGGACAACATAAGGGGGGGCTATAGGAGAGATGGACAACATAAGGGGGGCTATAGGAGAGATGGACAACATGAGGGGGGCTATAGGGGAGATGGACAACATGAGGGGGGCTATTAGGGGATGGACAACATAAGGGGTCTATATAAGGGGATGGACAACATGAGGGGCTATATGGGGGGAATGGACCACATGAGGGGGCTATATGGGGGAATGGACCACATGAGGGGGCTATATAGGAGGAATGGACAACATAAAGGGGCCTCAGATGAGGATGTAAAGGGGCCAGTACAGATGTGCATTGTGTAGAGAGATGAGGATGGTGACAGAGTGAGGAGCCTAATATGTTTCTCTGGCAGATTCTGTGGATTCTGAGAGGTTCTCATAATGGCCCAGAACAGATGGAAAAGATGATGAATAGGGAAGACCTCCGATCAGAGAAGACGGCACTGTAACTGCACTGTATTGTATATAGAGTACAGAACCTGTGTAGAGCTGGGGCTACCTCTATATGACTGGATGAGGTGATAGTGATCTGTGTACAGAGGATCTTATTCAGTAGCAGCGGTGGTGTTAGTCAGTATGTGTTGGTTTTAGTCAGTAGCGGCGGTGGTGTTAGTCAGTATGTGGTGGTATTTGTCACTTGTAATCCGGTACTGTGTTTTATTGGTCTTAGTATACAGGATTTGGTCAGTAACAATATAGTAATGGTATTGGTTGTGGTGTGGTCGGTCAGGGGGGGCCAGTTCACAGCTGTGCCCAGGGGTCCATAGTTTTGTTAAGACGGCCCTGATGGTTTGGTTCACAGTGGCTATGGTAGCTGCGGTATTTCCACCAGACCTACTACACTCCTTGGTCTGGCACAGTGTTAAGGGGGCTGCACATTATGATGAAGGTAATAGTATCACTCCCTGAGGGTACAGTATGCCTCCTGGCTGGTGTAGGCTTAATGCTCAGGCGCGAATAGTCAGACACCGGAGTAACTTAAAACAGTAAATTCAGAGGTTTATTTATTTGGGAAAGATATGGTTAACATTATAGAATTATAAATAGTAATTAACAATGTTCCAAACAGGCTTTGCTGGGGCTAAAAATCTATTTTTATTTCTTTCCTATCTCTCAGTAGTCAGCAGGGGCGGGCTGGGCCGGGGGGCAGGAGGGCATGTGCCCCCCGGGCCGGTCTTCCCCACCAATGAGTGGGCCGCGGCGCGCGGCCGACTCTGTACAGTAGTTGAGACTGAAAGAATAGCGCGGCCGGCCGCCGCGCTATTCCCCCAGTCTCTTCCGGGCCGCCTGATCCCCCCCAGGAGCCGCAGACGTGCTGTACGCAGGCACGTCTGCAGGCACCTACATCAGGTCCCCAGCGGTGACGTCACTTCCCTGACGCGCCGCTGAGGACCTGATAGGAAAGGGAGAGGAGAGGAGCCGCCGCGCTGCAGCAGCAGGGAGAAGCTGCTGCACACTGAAGATCCGGCCCGAGGAAAGGTGAGTTGTTTTTCTTTTTTTTTAAACCCATTAACATGTGGCCACACCGGGGGGGGGGGGGGGGCTATTCTATGAGGGGGGGTGCACAAGGGGGCTATTCTATGAGGGGGGATGCGCAGGGGGGCTATTCTATATTGGGGGGATGCACAGGGGGGCTATTCTATGAAGGGGGATGCACAGGGGGCTATTCTATGAGGGGGGATGCACAGGGGGGCTATTCTATGAGGGGGGATGCACAGGGGGGCTATTCTATATGGGGGGGATGCACAGGGGGGGCTATTCTATGAAGGGGGATGCACAGGGGGGCTATTCTATGAGGGGGGATGCGCAGGGGGGCTATTCTATATTGGGGGGATGCACAGGGGGGCTATTCTATGAGGGGGGATGCACAGGGGGGCTATTCTATATTGGGGGGATGCACAGGGGGGGCTATTCTATGAAGGGGGATGCACAGGGGGGCTATTCTATGAGGGGGGATGCGCAGGGGGGCTATTCTATATTGGGGGGATGCACAGGGGGGCTATTCTATGAAGGGGGATGCACAGGGGGGCTATTCTATGAGGGGGGATGCACAGGGGGGCTATTATATATTGGGGGGATGCACAGGGGGGGCTATTCTATGAGGGGGGATGCACAGGGGGGCTATTCTATGAAGGGGGATGCACAGGGGGGGCTATTCTATATTGGGGGGATGCACAGGGGGGGCTATTCTATGAAGGGGGATGCACAGGGGGGCTATTCTATGAGGGGGGATGCGCAGGGGGGCTATTCTATATTGGGGGGATGCACAGGGGGGCTATTCTATGAAGGGGGATGCACAGGGGGGCTATTCTATGAGGGGGGATGCACAGGGGGGCTATTCTATATTGGGGGGATGCACAGGGGGGGCTATTCTATGAGGGGGGATGCACAGGGGGGCTATTCTATGAAGGGGGATGCACAGGGGGGGCTATTCTATATTGGGGGGATGCACAGGGGGGGCTATTCTATGAAGGGGGATGCACAGGGGGGCTATTCTATATTGGGGGATGCACAGGGGGGGCTATTCTATGAAGGGGGATGCGCAGGGGGGCTATTCTATATTGGGGGTATGCACAGGGGGGCTATTCTATGAAGGGGGATGCACAGGGGGGCTATTCTATATTGGGGGGATGCACAGGGGGGCTATTCTATGAAGGGGGATGCACAGGGGGCTATTCTATGAGGGGGGATGCACAGGGGGGCTATTCTATGAGGGGGGATGCACAGGGGGGCTATTCTATATTGGGGGGATGCACAGGGGGGGCTATTCTATGAAGGGGGATGCACAGGGGGGCTATTCTATGAGGGGGGATGCGCAGGGGGGCTATTCTATATTGGGGGGATGCACAGGGGGGCTATTCTATGAGGGGGGATGCACAGGGGGGCTATTCTATATTGGGGGGATGCACAGGGGGGGCTATTCTATGAAGGGGGATGCACAGGGGGGCTATTCTATGAGGGGGGATGCGCAGGGGGGCTATTCTATATTGGGGGGATGCACAGGGGGGCTATTCTATGAAGGGGGATGCACAGGGGGGCTATTCTATGAGGGGGGATGCACAGGGGGGCTATTCTATATTGGGGGGATGCACAGGGGGGGCTATTCTATGAGGGGGGATGCACAGGGGGGCTATTCTATGAAGGGGGATGCACAGGGGGGGCTATTCTATATTGGGGGGATGCACAGGGGGGGCTATTCTATGAAGGGGGATGCACAGGGGGGCTATTCTATATTGGGGGATGCACAGGGGGGGCTATTCTATGAAGGGGGATGCGCAGGGGGGCTATTCTATATTGGGGGTATGCACAGGGGGGCTATTCTATGAAGGGGGATGCACAGGGGGGCTATTCTATGAGGGGGGATGCACAGGGGGGCTATTCTATATTGGGGGGATGCACAGGGGGGGCTATTCTATGAAGGGGGATGCACAGGGGGGCTATTCTATGAGGGGGGATGCGCAGGGGGGCTATTCTATATTGGGGGGATGCACAGGGGGGCTATTCTATGAAGGTAGATGCACAGGGGGGCTATTCTATGAGGGGGGATGCACAGGGGGGCTATTCTATGAGGGGGGATGCACAGGGGGGCTATTCTATGAAGGGGGATGCACAGGGGGCTATTCTATGAGGGGGGGTGGACAAGGAGGCTATTCTATATGGGGGGGTGCATAGGGGCTATTCTATATGGGGGGATGCACAGGGGGGATATTCTATTAGGGGGGGATGCACAGGGGGGCTATTCTATAAAGGAGAATGCACAGGGGGGTATTCTATTAGGGGGGGATGCACAGGGGGCTATTCTATGAGGGGGGATGCACAGGGGGAGCTATTCTATAAGGGGGGGGTGCACATGGGGGCTATTCTATGAGGGGGGATGCACAGGGGGGCTATTCTATGAGGGGGGATGCACAGGGGGCTATTCTATGAGGGGGATGCACAGGGGGAGCTATTCTATAAGGGGGGATGCACAGGGGGGGGCTATTCTATAAAGGAGAATGCACAGGGGGGCTATTCTATGAAGGGGGATGCACAGGGGGCTATTCTATATGGGGGGGTGCATGGGGGCTATTCTATATGGGGGGGTGCATGGGGGCTATTCTATATGGGAGGATGCACAGGGGGGGTTATTCTATATTGGGGGAATGCACAGGGGGCTATTCTATGAGGGGGGGGATGCACAGGGGGAGCTATTCTATAAGGGGGGATGCACAGGGGGAGCTATTCTATAAGAGAGAATGCACAGGGGGGCTATTCTATATGGGGGGATGCACAGGGGGAGCTATTCTATATTGGGGGGATGCACGGGGGGGGGGCTATTCTATAAGGGGGGATGCACAGGGGGGCTATTCTATAAGGGAGAATGCACAGGGGGGCTATTCTATATGGGGGGATGCACAGGGGGGCTATTCTATATTGGGGGGATGCACAGGGGGGCTATTCTATGAAGGGGGATGCACAGGGGGGCTATTCTATGAAGGGGGATGCACAGGGGGGCTATTCTATGAGGGGGGATGCACAGGGGGGTTATCCTTAATTGGGGGGATGCACAGGGGGGCTATTCTATGAAGGGGGATGCACAGGGGGGCTATTCTATGAGGGGGGATGCACAGGGGGGCTATTCTATGAAGGGGGATGCACAGGGGGGCTATTCTATGAGGGGGGATGCACAGGGGGGCTATTCTATGAAGGGGGATGCACAGGGGGCTATTCTATGAGGGGGGATGCTCAGGAGGCTATTCTATGAGGGGGGATGGACAAGGAGGCTATTCTATATGGGGGGTGCATGGGGGCTATTCTATAAAGGAGAATGCACAGGGGGAGCTATTCTATGAGGGGGATGCACAGGGGGCTATTCTATAAAGGAGAATGCACAGGGGGGTATTCTATTAAGGGGGGATGCACAGGGGGCTATTCTATGAGGGGGGGATGCACAGGGGGAGCTATTCTATAAGGGGGGGGGGTGCACAGGGGGGGCTATTCTATGAGGGGGGGATGCACAGGGGGGCTATTCTATGAGGGGGGATACACAGGGGGAGCTATTCTATGAGGGGGGATGCACAGGGGGAGCTATTCTATAAGGGGGGATGCACAGGGGGGCTATTCTATAAAGGAGAATGCACAGGGGGGCTATTCTATGAAGGGGGATGCACAGGGGGCTATTCTATATGGGGGGGGGGGTGCATGGGGGCTATTCTATATGGGGGGGTGCATGGGGGCTATTCTATATGGGAGGATGCACAGGGGGGGTTATTCTATATTGGGGGAATGCACAGGGGGCTATTCTATGAGGGGGGGGGTGCACAGGGGGAGCTATTCTATAAGGGGGGATGCACAGGGGGAGCTATTCTATAAGGGAGAATGCACAGGGGGGCTATTCTATATGAGGGGATGCACAGGGGGAGCTATTCTATATTGGGGGGATGCACGGGGGGGGGCTATTCTATAAGGGGGGATGCACAGGGGGGCTATTCTATAAGGGAGAATGCACAGGGGGGCTATTCTATATGGGGGGATGCACAGGGGGAGCTATTCTATAAGGGGGATGCACAGGGGGGCTATTCTATGAAGGGGAATGCACAGGGGGGCTATTCTATGAGGGGGGGATGCACAGGGGGAGCTATTCTATGAGGGGGGGGATGCACAGGGGGAGCTATTCTATGAGGGGGATGCACAGGGGGCTATTCTATATGGGAGAATGCACAGGGGGGCTATTCTATATTGGGGGGGATGCACAGGGGGGCTATTCTATGAGGGGGGATGCACAGGGGGCTATTCTATGAGGGGGGGTTGCACAGGGGGAGCTATTCTATAAGGGGGATGCACAGGGGGAGCTATTCTATAAAGGAGAACGCACAGGGGGGCTATTCTATAAGGGGGATGCACAGGGGGAGCTATTCTATAAAGGAGAACGCACAGGGGGGCTATTCTATAAGGGGGATGCACAGGGGGAGCTATTCTATGAAGGGGGATGCACAGGGGGCTATTCTATGAAGGGGGATGCACAGGGGGCTATTCTATGAGGGGGGATGCACAGGGGGCTATTCTACGAGGGGGGTTGCACAAGGGGGCTATTCTATATGGGGGGATGCACAGGGGGGGGCTATCCTATATGGGGGATGCACAGGTGGGCTATTCTATATGGAGAGATGTGCAGCGGGGGGCTATTCTATATGGAGGGATGTATTGATGAGGATGTTGCTGGAGCAAGAAGCCTAAAATGTCTGTCTGACAGATCCCGTGGAGAGGAGTCATGGCCAGAGAAGCCTTCATGATGGCCGGAGCCGGATGGAGAAGAAAAGGAAAAGTGGACGTCTCTTCATGCAGAGAAGACGCCTACTGTGAGTCACTGAATGTAACTGCACTATAATAACTTATAAGGTCTTTTAACTTATCAGGGGTGTCAAACTATGTCCCTCCAGATGTTGCAAAACTACAATTCCCGTCATGGTTTATCTGTCCAGTCATGATGGGATTTGTAGTGTTGTAACAACTGGAGGGACGGAGTTTGACAACTGTGTTCTATTGTCAGTGTTCTTATACCGGAGATAGATAGGAGATAGATAGATAGATAGATAGGAGATAGATAGATAGGAGATAGATAGATAGATAGATAGATAGATAGATAGGAGATAGATAGATAGGAGATAGATAGATAGATGATAGATAGGTAGGAGATAGATAGATAGATAGATAGATAGATAGGAAATAGATAGATAGGAGATAGATAGATAGATGATAGGAGATAGATAGATAGATAGATAGATAGATAGATAGATAGATAGATAGATAGATAGATAGATAGATAGATAGATAGATAGGAGATAGATAGATAGGAGATAGATAGATAGATAGATAGATAGATAGATAGATAGGAGATAGATAGATAGATAGATAGGAGATAGATAGATAGATAGATAGGAGATAGATAGATAGATAGATTGATAGATAGATATCCAGTAGGAAATAGCTATCTAGCAGTTCATTATGTATCTTTGATTACACATGAGATCACGACCATTCGACACATTTTAATAATGAGAACCTTCTATGTGGATGATCCTGGTATTTGTACGGTGGATGTTAGTTAGTAATGGCGGCGGTGAAGGGGTTGTGATATTTGTTTCTTTCATACTGGTATTATTGGTCTTGTTATACTGGATCTCAGTTATGGTTTGGTGGTATTAGTTAGTATAGGGTGGTAATGGTTGTGGTCACAGTGACAATATATGTTTCTTATATACTGGTGTATTGGATTTGGTCAGTAACGGTATATTTCTTCTATCCCCTATTAGTTCTGTTCTGGGGTCACATCCACACACTGATCCCCCACAGAACTCTGTATACTGATCTCTCACAAAGCCTCCAGTATACAATACACCAGGAATCCTCCAAGTACAACAGCTGCAAACACTACAACTCCCAGCATTTACTTACAGTCTGCAGCCCTCAGGATATGCTGGGAGTTGTAGTACATCCTCTGATAACAGCTGGTGCTGCAGAGATTCAGGGCTGATGGTTTTAACATGATAAGAGAACCAAAAGGGCATTACAGCACTGATAACAGGGTCACCGGGTACACAGCATGGTACCTTAAGGGTGCATTCACACAGACAGATTTAGCTGACAGATTTTTGAAGCCAATGCCAGGAATGGAGTTGAAAAGAGGAGAAATCTCAGTTTTTCCTTTATTACCTGTTCTCTGCTTATAGTCTGTTCCTGGCTTTGGCTTCAAACATCGGTCAGATAAATCTCTCTGTTTAAAGGCACCCTAAGGTACTATGCTGTGCACCTGGAGCTAGGTTCCCTTTAATCCAATAGATGTATATCACAAGGGCTTTTAGTGGCTGGGAACACTGGCCACAATACTATAATTCTGTGGCGCATGTGTAATCTTCCTTTCCCGCACTTATTTGGGGAGGGTAATACCAGGTAAGGGCCAGGGTGGTGGATGGGCCGCTAGCCTGCCAGTCAAGGGCCAGTGCCGTGTGCTTGCCCCCCAGGCTAAAATCTGCCAGCCAGCCCCTGGTAGTCAGGTTTATAAAATGTAGACAGACAACTCCTGGCTTGCCATTCCACTCCAGTCAGTCTCCAACAGAGCAGTTCCCAGCTGCGGGGTGCGGAGTCTCAGCCAGACCTGTGAGGTCCTTGTCTTATATCTCCTCACAGGCTTTACCTGACTGTCACCATAAAGGAACACACTAAATTCTCTCCTGCACTCACATACACACTACTGTTTCTTACTCCTGAAGAGAGGCTGGTCTAAGGCTAAGGCTTCTGCAGTTTTGCTATATAAAAAACCTTACAAGCCAATGCATTTCCTGCAAAAGAAAAAGAAAGAAGGGCGTATTCTAGTGCAATAGCGTCTGAAACCAGCAGGTATAGCAATATAACCACCATCAGAGCTTCTCAAACGCACTCACCTATTAGAGTTGTGCAAATAATAGGCACAACTCTACTAAAGGCAGTCAATAATCACTGCAGTACATCAGAGGGACCTCATGAACAAAACAAGACTCCAGAAAATGTTTCTGCAAGGACCCTGCAGAGACGTAGTTCCCTCTTCACAATGGCGCAGGTGAATAGATCAAGGTACCAGCCACCGCAAGCTCCCTCAATTACTAGAGGGCAGAAACGCGTTGCCACGATAAATACTTTTTACATAATACCCCCCGGATCACCCGCTGTTCGTGCTTGATCGTATGCCTAGCGTTTTGTGGTCTGCCTGTGGAGCTTGCGGTGGCTGGTACCTGATCTATTCACCTGCACCATTGTGAAGAGGGAACTACGTCTCTGCAGGGTCCTTGCAGAAACATTTTCTGGAATGAATTTCCTGAACAGAAATCATACGCATTGTGTAAGCATAACAGTAAAACATTTCATGCCATGTAAGCTTCCAATTACTTATTTGTAATGTCCCAGCAGGATCCTACTATATAACAAAAGAATTTTCAAAAAAGAAAGCAGGAACACAGGATATTCATTAGTTAGTTGATCACTAGAGATGAGCGAACCGGGTTCGAGTCCATCCGAACCTGAACGTTCAGCATTTGATTAGCGGTGGCTGCTGAACTTGGATAAAGCTCTAAGGTTGTCTGGAAAACATGGATACAGCCAATGACTATATCCATGTTTTCCACATAGCCTTAGGGCTTTATCCAAGTTCAGCAGCCACCGCTAATCAAATGCCGAAAGTTCGGGTTCGGATGGACTCGAGCATGCTCCAGGTTCGCTCATCTCTACTGATCACCTATTACCTACAGCACTCTGTATATTTAACAACAGAGGTGTCCAAGCATTAGGGTCAATGATCAAAGTGCCTGACCTGTGAGCCAAGATGTGCAGTCATGCAGTGTTCATATCATTCTAATGCTTGAATTCATCGCCATGATACAAAGCTAAACTGCTCTGTGCTGTTATTCAGGTTTAGGAAAACATTGCTACTTTCTTCAGAGCCATATTTACAGCCACTGTTGCCTTAGGCACTTGGATTTAAAAAGGATGTACCATCAGGTACATCCTCTTTAATCTGACCCAGGGATAGAACAGTGCCATCACGGGGAGGCCGGTGCTGCGCTCTGTTTTTTGAACCGCGGCATGGTTCCCGTCTGTGGTGGTCTTTGGCACCAAGCAAACCAAGCGATCGCTTGGGGCCCCCAACATCCAGGGGGGCCCTCATGCCCCGCTCTTGTGCTCAAGACCGCTGGACAGGGCCGCTGCCCCGCTCGCTGCTGCCATCTAAACTGTAACTATGAGCACTCGTAATGAGCGCTCATAGTTACATGCAGCAGCACTGACAGGGCGGGAGACATTGGCTCCCTTCCTGTCAGTCACTCTTGTGGCCACAGGAAGGGTTTTCCCTGCGGTCACAAGTGGCAGCTTTGTCCTTGTGGTGTGGTGTGACATCACTGGAGCATCGGCGCCAGGACAAGGGGAGTGCGGCCTCTTGTGATCTCAGGGAAAACCCTTCCTGCGGCCACAAGAGTGAAGAGAAGAGGAGACGCCCGGACCCAGGTGAGTATAAGTGTTTGTTTTATTGTGTTATATACTATATGGGAGGGGGAGCACACAGGGGTCTGTTTAACTGGGGGAGCGCACATCGGGGGTCTATATAAATGGTGGGAGCACACAGGGGGGCTATATAACAGGGAGAGCACACAGGGGGGCTATAGACTACTGGGGCTGCACAGAGGGGTCTATATACTACTGGGGGGCAGTACACAGGGGGTCTATATACTACTTGGGGCAGCAGAATGGGGTCTATATACAACTTGGAGAGCACACAGGAGGTCTATATCCAAGTGGGGGAGCACACAGGGGGGCTATATACTACTAGGGGAGCACACAGGGGTCTATATACTACTGGTGGGGCACACAGGGGGTCTATATACTACTGGGGGAACATACAGGGGGTCTATATACTACTTGTGAGGCACACAGGTGGTCTATATATAACTGGGGGAGCACACAGGGGTCTGTATACTACTGGGGCAGCACACAAGGGGTCTATAAAATACTGGTGGGGCACAAAGGGGGTCTATATACTACTGGGGGAACCACATAGGGGGTTTATATACTACTGGAGGAGCACACAGGGGTCTATATCCAAGTGGGGGAGCACACAGGAGGTTTATATACAAGTGGGGGAGCACACAGGGAGGCTAAATACCCCTGAGGGAGCACACAGGGGGCCTAAATACCCCTGAGGGAGCACACAGGGGGCCTATATACTAGTGGGGGAGCACACAGGGGGTATATACAACTATGGGCAGCACACAGGGGGTCTATATACAACTAGGGCAGCACACAGGAGGTCTATATACTTCTGGGGGAGCACACGGGGGGCTATATATAACTGGGGGAAGCAAACAAGGGGTATATACTATTGTGGGCAGCACACAAGGAGTGTATATTACTGGCGGAGCGCAAAAGGGGTATATACTACTGGGGGCAACACACAGCGGTCTATTGTTTTGGAACGCATGTCGAGGGGGCGGGGCCCCAGACATAACTTCGCTTGGGGCCCCAAAAATGCCAAGACCTCCCCTGGTTCCCGTGTACGGCGCTGTTCTATCCACGGGTATCGGACCAGGGCTGAAGCACAGCTGGCGGGCCGGCCCGCCCCCAGTGGGCGGAATCCCCCTCCCCTGTATGACGCAGCTCCATTGATTCTAATGGGCGGTCGGCCCGTGACGGTGCTGTTCTATCCCTGGGTCAGATTAAAGAGGATGTACCTGATGGTACATCCTCTTTAATACACCCCATTAGGAGTGGTTTTACAGTTCAGTTCCATATAAGTTAGGGACCTATTACACCAACAGATTATCTGACAGATTTATTTAAGCCAAAGCCAGAAATGCATTTGAAAAGAGGAGAAATCTCAGTCTTTCCTTTATTACCTGTTCCCTGTTTATAGTCCATTCTTGGCTTTGGCTCAAAAAAATCTGTCAGATAATCTGTTGGTGTAATAGGGCCCTTAATGGAGCTTAACTGTAATATCACACACAACCTGAGGACAGGTATGGTGCTGTTACTGCAATAAAGTAGCTGTGTTTTAGCTAATCCTGGATAATTCCTTTAAAACTAATTATTAGAGATGAGTGAATCTACAGTAGGAATAAAGTGAATTGCTTAACTCTTATCTGTATTCTGCTCATCAGGCTGCAGGCTTTGAAGTCTGCTCTGCTCCCTGCCGCTCCTCACCGGGTGCTGGGAAAAGATGGATCCCGTCCTGGGAAACTTCTCCCAGTTTCCAAGGACTGGATCCAGCTTTTACCAGCACCTGGGGAGGAGCAGCACAGAGCAGAACAGACTTTGTTCCTACTGTAAATTTGCTCATCTCTAGTAATAGTTTTTTTCCCCTGAACTCTCACATTGTCTTTTTGTTGCTGGGAATGAGAAATACAAGTTACAGTAACCACATTTCAAGGGGTTGTCTTATGACTGCAAGTTATCGCCTGCCTCAGCATAGAGCATAACTATCTGATCTTAGGGGGGTCCAAATGCTGGGACACCTCTTGATTTTAAGAATATTGCCACTCCATTTATTCTCTATGGGAGCTGTGGCAACAGTTGATTTGAAAGAAAAACATTATTGGTGAACTACCCCTTTAGTAGAAACCAACACCAGAAAAGATGCTGCCACTCTCTCTTCTTTATAGGTAACTATTTGTAGCAGGGACAATGCAAAGAGTTAGGGATGGTCCGAACCTGCCGAGGTTAGGGTTTGTACGTACCTAAACTCTCGGCAATGATTCGCGCTGTCTGCCCGCTCCGTGGAGAGGGTGGATACAGCCTGAGGACAGCCAGGAAAACTGGGATACAGCCATAGCCATAGGCTGTTTCCCAGTTTTCCAGGCGTCCTCCCGCTGTATCCACCCTCTCCACGGAGGTGGAAGACAGCGGTAATCGTTGTCGAGAGTTCAGGTTCGTACGAACCCGAACCTCGTCAGGTTCGGACCATCCCTACAAAGAATTTCTCAATTCCAACCCCCCCCCCCCCCCAATAGCCTGGTTGTTATTTGAGCCATCTAACCACTAGGGGGAGACATTACATTGTAATGATTCTATTAAGGAACAGCTTTATAAGCCCCAGAGGTTTAATGTAAAAGTACACATTTCTGAATAGTACACAGATGACAATATTATTATTATTTTTATTTAATAAATATTGTTATTAAACTGTAGCAGAGGCAAATAGGCCTCAGCAGGGACCCGCTTACTTTCAGCATCCAGCATCCTGACATTGGCTGTTCACCTGTTCCACAGGAGCCAACCCTGGCCGAGCCAACCTCCAGCCTGCCTCACTAACACCGGCTAATCCTAATGCATTGTGTCAGGTATGCTGTAATCAGCTGCGCTGCCGGCCCTAATGGATCAGATTAGAGTAGTTAATGAATTATTTTTAGGCAGCAAATCTCAAGCTGTGAAGGGTTTTTGTTTCTGTCTGGGAACAAATTGCAGCTAAATGGTTTGACATTTTACTGGGTGACGTATTAGGTGGAAAAACAGGAGGAAAGGAAAGATCCTTCTAGACACCTGCATGGAATGTATGTAAACTGAGCCAAAGGTGAATGAATATAGGCTTTTATGTTCGGTAGCTGCATGGATATCAATTCTCTTGTTATATACGGTACTTCTATTATTAGACTGTATAATTTAAGCTCCCATAGCATGTTTCACAATCCAAGACACTTCCGTCTCATCTCCTTCCCACTCTGTAAGACACAGGCCGTTTCGGAGCGGCCGGTGTTAGAAAAGATCCTCAAGGCCGGTACTTCCCGCTGAATACGGATGCCCGCATCCGTGCGTGCACGCTCCATTGTGTGCACTGATGTTAGTTTTTTGCGGTGCAGCTAGGGATCCTGGCTGGAGTGTATATTATGTGTATACACTCTGGTCGGGATTCCTTCAGGTGCAGCACTACGTAAGTACCGTAGAAATCACAGCCGTTGTTACAATGGCCGTGATTACTATGAAACTTACGCAGTGTAAACATAGCCTAATAGTGTTTCTTGTCAGAAGCTTTCAGAAGCTGCATACCTAACCTCATGCAGTTTAACTGATTTATTATAAATGAGTAATACCATAAAATGGCTTCAAAATTAAAGCAAATGTACCATCAATACATTCACTTTAAGTTTTGCACATGGATAGAACGGCGCAGGGAAGCCAGTACTGCAGTCCATTTTTTTAAACCGCGGCCCGGTTTTTTAACCGCATACAGTGCTGGTCTATTCCTGGGCACTGGCCAAGCGTGAAGCACTGGAAGCACACTGGCCCGCACACAGTGGGAGGAAACCCCCGAGAACCGGGCTGTGGTTCAAAAAAAGGGCCGACATCAGCGCTGTTCTATCCATGTGTGAAATTTGGTACTACTACTGATGGTACATTTTTATCCAAATAATACAAACAAATAGTAGTGCCCACAAAACTACCAAATATTTGCCCCATAGTACTGTTAAGTATGGCAACACTTTTTATTAAAGTATCATATTGCCCAATTAAAGTATCATATTTGTTCACTAATCGTTCAGTGTAATCCCACATCGTTTCTTCGTTTGCTGAGATCAGATGGAGCAAACAATCATAGCAAATATCGTAGTAACGATCATAACTAATGTCTATCGTTCTGTGTAATATGGTGAACAATTTCAGGTTAACGATAAACTATCTTGTTTGCGGTCGTTTATAAGGGGGCAGCACACGGGGTATATACGACTGGGAGCAGCACACAGGGGGTCTATATAGTATACTGGGGGAGCACACAGGGGGGCTATATATAACTGGGTGATCACACAGGTCTATATATAACTGCGGGAGCACACAGGGGGGTCTATATACCACTGGGGACAGCACACAAGAGGTATATACTACTGGGGGCAGCACACAAGTGGTATTTACTACTGTCGGCAGCGCACAAGGGGTCTATATAACTGGGGGCAGCACACAGCGGTCTTAATTACATTGGGACTGCACAGAAGTGCCTATATGCATCACTACTATACTGGGGCACAGAACATACCTAATTATTAAGTGGGAGCACAGGGACACCTTTAATCTGTGGGGGCACAGAGGGGCGTAACTACTATATAGACGTAGAGGGGACCTAACTACTGTATGTGTTGGAGCCTAAAATATTTCTCTGACAGATTCTGGAGGGAAGATTACCAGCCGGGAGAAGACTTCAAGGTGGCCCAGGCTGGATGGAGAGAAAAAGAAAAAAAAGTAAAAGAGGCTGATCAGAGAAGACGCCTCCTGTAAGTCACTGGATGTAACTGCACTCTGTTATAGGGTCTGTAGTGATAGGGGTCATGGTGTGGCAGTATTATGTTATGGCATCATTGGTAATATCTTCCTGTTTTGTTCAGAGCAGTTTTGAGGTGATATGTAATCTCTGTATGGTGGTAGGAGGGTTATAAGAGGACTACTGGGGGGGGGGGGCCCAGACATGACTTTGCTTGGGGCCCCAGAAATGCCAAGACCGCCCCTGCATACAGCTTCAACAACTGGCGACCAAACAATTGATTGCCAGAGCAACAGTGCCTACATTGGTGGACTTGCTGGGTTACTGCAGCACATCTCCCATTTACTTACTACACAATGTGCGGATCTGCTTCCTGTTCTGTTTCAGGCTATGTTTACACTGCGTATGAATCCGTCCGTAGTGCGAACCGAGAATATATGCATGTAGTTTTGAGGTTGATGCGTTTTGCTTGAAAGTATACGATATACGCCCGCACAGTGCACACTACGTATGAGCTTACGGCCGGATCGTATACGCGCCGTGAAATATAAACAATATGAACTTATTTCAGCCAAATTGAACTTGATTTTTCGATCCAAAAGGTTCTGTGTGGTTTACGGGGCTGGGCGAAGATTTCCAAGTAAATGACCTGCCTCAGATCGCTTCGAAACAAGCAAGGGAAGCATAACTGTACTGCGGGTGTATGTTCGCGGTGTGTACGCATCCGGCCACATGTCGATTTTTCCCACACCCGTAGTTTCAGCCGCACATGTACGGCGGCGTAAGACCTGCAGACGGAATTGTACGCAGTGTGAACATAGCCTCACTGTGCATAGCAGCACCTTTCTCTGGCAAACAGGAGAGTGTTAACAGCCTGTTTGTTAATATGTAAATGAGCCTTTAAAAGCCCAGGGAGGCTTTTTTACAGCTTGGCAAGAGCTTTGGGTAATGGCCCAGCGTTATGCCTACTCTTTCTGAACCAGAGGAAATGGGCTGACTAACCCATGACTCTTACAATAGGGAACGCCCCCTGCATGGGTACCAGCGGTGTCACAGACACGCCTCTATGGCACTGTCCCCAGAAAATAAAAGACGTTATTTTACAAACATAGTGGAACGGACAATCTCAATAAAGGTAATAACAGACTGATTGTTTAAAGGAGTATTCCACTCAGACATCTTTGTGGAATAAAGCATTTGGAATAGAAAGCAAGTGCCGTGATTATCCTTCTACAACTTGTGTTTCTACATCTTATTTCTAGCACAAAGCACTAGAGATGAGCAAACCGGGTTCGGGTTCGAGTCGATCTGAACCTGAACGTTCAGTATTTGATTAGTTTGGGGTGAGTGATCCCAACCTTGAGGGAGGTATTTATCTATAGTTTTAAATTTTTAAGCCTAAGGCTGAGATACCTTGCTTGCCCAAAAGGTAAAATTTAACTTTTATTATTTCTTCATTAAAAAGGAAAGTAGATGTGCAGTGATTGTGTATTTACAGTGTTAATTAAAATAGACACACACTGATGTATCCATAGTTGGGTTCATTGTGCGTTCATCAGCTTGTATGTCCCTGGATAAATGTCCAATATTGGGGTCTTGCTTGTTAACTCTGAAAGAAAGGTGTGGAATTACCCACTGATCTCTATGGGAGACTGTGGAATGCAATGGGGATTGCTAGGGGTCCTCAATGATATGTCGCGGTCCCGCGATATTTATGCAAAAAATGAGGATATACCCTTTGGCGTTATCTTTATTTTTGTCAGATGCGCTATGGACTTTAAATCATTTTCTCTCTATTGCTTTTTTTATATATATGCGGCATGTGTTGGTGGATGACGGCTAGTTCAGCAGTTATTAATTGTGTATAAGCTGCTGATACTCTAAATGTATAGTGTAGTCCTTTCCGTAACTCAAAGGAGATACAGGGAGAGAGTTTAAATATCGTTATCGCCGCTTATTGCGTGCAAATGTTCACTGTACTCAGTGACTTAAATCATACTTGTCACCGCTTGCTGCGTGCGGCTAGACTCAGTGGCCAGTGACTTAGCGTGCGGCTAGACTCAGTGGCCAGTGACTTAGAGATAGTACACTTTGTATTGCTATCTGCTACGGCCCCTGTTTGTATGCGGTGACAGCTTAGCACTACAGTCATACATCAGTTCTACGTGTGCTTGCTCACATCGGCGGCTGGGGAATGAACCTATATGGGTTATTTCTATCTCCTAATAGGCTAACCGCTCACAACGGCGGGTGCTGAAACTTGCGATCTAGCCTTGCCTGCTTCTCCATGCACTACACCCGACAATCCACAATGCTGCTATTAACTGCCAACTAGGATATCATTATCAGTGTGTCTCTAGATTAAAATTGCCATTGCCATCTTCCTGACTAGTTTCGTCGGAGTTTCCCGACTTTTTCAAAGTATTGGCGTTCAACGTCAATACTTTGAAAAAGTCGGGAAACTCCGACGAAACTAGTCAGGAAGATGGCAATGGCAATTTTAATCTAGAGACACACTGATAATGATATCCATAGCGCATCTGACAAAAATAAAGATAACGCCAAAGGGTATATCCTCATTTTTTGCATAAATATCGCGGGCCCGCGACATATCATTGAGGTCCCCTAGCAATCCCCATTGCATTCCACAGTCTCCCATAGAGATCAGTGGGTAATTCCACACCTTTCTTTCAGAGTTAACAAGCAAGACCCCAATATTGGACATTTATCCAGGGACATACAAGCTGATGAACGCACAATGAACCCAACTATGGATACATCAGTGTGTGTCTATTTTAATTAACACTGTAAATACACAATCACTGCACATCTACTTTCCTTTTTAATGAAGAAATAATAAAAGTTAAATTTTACCTTTTGGGCAAGCAAGGTATCTCAGCCTTAGGCTTAAAAATGTAAAACAGTATTTGATTAGTGGCGGCTGCTGAACTTATAAAGCTCTAAGGTTGTCTGGAAAACATGGATACAGCCAATGACTATATCCATGATTTCCACATAGCCATAGGGCTTTATCCAACTTTATCCAACTATCAAATGCCGAACAATTGGGTTCGGATTAACTCGAGCATGCTCGAGGTTCGCTTTTCTCTACAGCGCACCATTATCCAAAGGAGTCTAGGTAAAGCCAAGCAGGATCCCCACGCTGTGTATTTACCGCTTGTGGTGGTATATGAAAAGTTATGTTTGAGGGGAATACCCCTTTAATAAATAACTGATGACTGTACTTGCTCTTAGTTTCCCTTCGTCATTATTAACAGCATATCAAAGGTAGAAGCCCATGGCCCTGTAACATCTTTCCACATAGTATTATAGAAGAATGGTCAATGAGCTTTATGTAAGGTAGACATTTCTGACATATCATATGTGTAGGACCATAAAGCGGATTGTTGTCAGGGAATTATTGGGTACCCCCCCTTTGTCAATGCATTATATTAACCTCCCTTTATCTCTGCTAATTCGGCGGACTCTGGGGAACTTCTGCGGCAGCTGCTACATAAACTGAAGCTCAGACTGACTATTAATAGCCCCGCAGATTTATACTTGCTATCTTTTTACTGGTTTTGATTATGTTGACAGCTGTTAAACATCAAAAGGAATATTCAGCGATTGACAAGTTGAAAATCTACTCTGATCAGTGATCACTGAGAAGACACTAGAGCCGAATGATGACAGTGTCATATAGTGTCAAGTAAGGTATCATAAAACTTTACACTGCTTTCCAAAGGTGCTTCAGTGGTAGGGCCGGCTCATTTATGGCCAGATTTGTTCTGAATGCTTCTCCCAACATATCTCAGCATAGGCCATAGAAGTAGTAGTGCTTTCACCTGTGCTCATTTTCACCCCCTGCCCTGTAAACGCTTCTTTTGACAGACCAACTGTCTGATATCAGCACCAATGACATTGATCTGTGCTTATTTAAAAGCTATTACATGGCTCAATTATCTTCCAGGAAAGGCTGCACAAATGATCGCTGGATTGTTTGTACGGCTCTTCCATTAGATCCCTTGGTATTAACGTTAAGTATTTTTAGAGTGCCCTTGATTCCAGGGTGCTGTATATATGATAGGGGGTTAAAATACATATGACAATGTAAAATCAAGTACGAAACACATAAACAAAGTAAGTGACTGACTAGTACATAGGCAGAGAAAACCCCATCTGTTAGGGCTTACAATCTACAATCTGCCCATAGCAGCCATCACTCACCATCTATGGAGTAAGCTCAGCTTGTAAGATCACTTCATATCCTTATTGCACAATGGTGACATACGTGTATGGCATTTGTCTATAAGGCCCAGGTGGCCATACCTTACATGTACGTCACGTGTCAGGGTTTAATAACAGACAGTAGTATCATTCACGATTTTTATTAATAACACTTAGTAAACATCTACAGCACAGACAGAAAAAGTAATTGAACCTGTGTTAATTAATTTTCCAAGGGCTAATTAGCAAAAATTAACTTAAAAGAAAAAAGAAAAAAAAAATAAGAAAATAAAAAAAACTAAAAAAAACTCAAGCCTTCCAGTAGTTATCAGCTGCTGTATGTCCTGCAGGAAGTAGTGTATTCTTTCCAGTCTGACACAGTGCTCTCTGCTGCCACCTCTGCCCGTGACAGGAACTGTTCAGAGCAGACCCCCATAGAAAACCTCTCCTGCTCTGGACAATTCCTGATATGGACAGAGGTGGCAGCAGAGAGCCCTGTGTCACACTGAAAAGAACACAGCATTTCCTGCAGGATAAACAGCAGCTGGTAAATGCTGGAAGACTTGATATTTTGTTTATTAATTGCTTTTCAACTGCAAAGACAAATACAAAACATTGAGAAAAAAACAAAAAACAAGCATTCACTACCATGAGAGACATTAATGGTTCACAATGACACATATCCCTACTAGGGTATACACAATTGGTAACTACAGAATACTCAATAAAAATATATATAAGCTAGAAATTGTGCATATAAGCTGTCCACACCATGGGCAGCCCTATTCCAACCAGTCATACAAATATTTATTCAAGAGTGCAATAAACAAAAGGAAACCTGTCACTCACCACATTCACTTAATGCTCGGAAATTGTGCCTCATCCCTCAGTCGAGCCAAGTGTCATTTCCAGATCTTCGTCAACTAATTTTTTTCCAGTGAGACAAAGTTGGAAGCTTAGGGGGCTTCCAATTAAGAAGTATAGTTTTGCGGGCATAATATAAAAGCAGCTTGTATAGGATACGACCATACTTAGTCAGGACCAAGTCATTAACCGAACCAAGACACTATTCTTAGGGGCACACACTCCAGGGAGATTTACCTTATGATCAAGTAAGTGGTGCACCTGGGACCAGTAATCTTGAATAATTGGGCACGGACAGATCATGTGGAGCCATACACCCCAACCTCTTCCACATCTTCTGCAGATGTCTGAGGAGAGTTTACCCATTTTAACCAACCTGTCTGGTGTGAGATATACTCTGTAGAGACATTTAGCTTGGATCTGTCGGTCCTTAGCACAAATTACCGATTTTTTCCCAGTGACTAATCAGTTCTTTAGTGCGGGAACATCAGCCTGCCACTTAGCAAATGACTTGTCCACTGGGGAATCCTGCATGTACATTATTGTCAGGTATAGGGAACTTGAAATTTTTAAATAGAAATAATTTACAAATCTGTATAACTTTCAGTTCTCTCCCTCTCTCTTTCACATTGTTGTTTGTGCTAATCAGTGCGTAGTGGGAACGTAACCTTAAAGTACTGGCGAGGAAGCACTGGATGTTAGGAGGAAACAAGCCAACATCACTCCAAAAGTCCATGACCTCAAACTGAAGAGATGATGGGTGATGCAACAAGACAATGACCCGAAGAACACAAATGAATTAGCAAATAGAGAGCAAGTTCTTTTCTTTCTGGGTGAAAGCTACCCCAAATCTAAACCAACTAAAATGGTTAAAAAAGATGTGTATGGGAATCCTGACCTTAAAGGAGAAGTCCCATGGAAGGACAAAAACTGCAGGAAGGCTGGTGGGGGCAGGAAAATAAAGAACTGAACTCACCTGTCCCCGCACCTCCGATGTGGTGGCCCCGGGTCCCATTCACATCAGCCACTGACTAGCTTTGCTAGATCCAACATAACGACCCCGGCTGAGTGATTGCTCAGTGACTGGGGCGGGACACCGCCCAAGCCACTGTGTGGCTGAGCGGGCGATTTCTTAGCCGGGCTGTGACATTTCAGCTGGTGAAGCCGGGTTACCAGCTGAAGATGACAGCCAGCTGCTGTGAATGGGACCCATGAGCGGGGCATTGGAGGCACGGTGACGGGTGAGTTCAGATCTTTATTATTTTCCTGCCCCCACCAGCCTGCCTGCAGTTTTTGTCTTTCTGTGGGACTTCTCCTTTAACCCTATTGATTATCACATTAAATCCTTATTCACAAGCATGTGATGTTTGTTATAAGGTCTGATCAAGCTATCTGCATCATTCCTGGGCTTCTATATGTTACTCACCCCCTACAAGAGATGAAAAAGCCTGTCTGTCCACTCTGTCTCCCTCCAATCCGAGACAGGGATCACATGCCCTTCGTCTCAGCAGTGTGCCTGGTTCGCTCTGCGATCTATGAGCCGTGGCAGGGAGGACCAGAGGGGGGGTGTGAGACAGACGGGGTCTGGCAGAGCAAGAGATGCTGCATGATGCAGCAGCATGGGCAGTCCAAACAAGAACTTCCATGGGGGCCACAGTAGTGGCGGATTTTGAGATTCTGGGCTTGAAATACTTCTAGTGGAATGGCGAGTTAAACGGATAGCTATTGGAGCATCTTTATTTTTCATACAATCAGCAGAATACCCCAATATAGGGGTTCTCTCATGAACTACATTTATCCCGTGTCCCCGATTGAATGGGGCATCAGTTGGACCTGTCCGCTGTGTATGTCACTCTATTGAAGTTTTTGACATGATGAACATAGCCAAGTACACCACTCAGCTATCTCTGTTAGGCACATTGGGGGGGATTTATTAAGACTGGTGTTCTCGTACACTAGTCTTAAATTATACCCCGCCTTCTTTCCCTGCCCAAGTTCACTAAGAGGCCGTGAGGGCCGGCCGTGTGCCCAATGTACAAAAACTTCAATAGTGTAGGTATGGCTCTACACCGGTGTACATATGAAACAGGAATTACGCCTGCGGGCAAGTGGGGGATACAGCAGGTGTACACCAGGGAGAAGGGGCCTTCTGCGCCTTCCTCCTAGCGTATGCCCCTGCCGAAATTTGTCCCCCATTAAAATGAAAAAGATGGCAGCATGCATATCAGACTGCTGCTCCAATTGGATGGGCCCCTGTTCTTGTCGTGGTTAACCTTGTAGGGGTTATTGGAGGGGAAAACCCTTTTAAAGCTTTCAGAATCTTAGCTGGTTCTCAGCAGGGCTGTTTTAATACATTGGTGGGCCCAGTGCACAGCCCTCAAGAGTGGTCCCCCCCCTTCCCTTTCAGCACATTGTATAATGTACTGAATTTGCCCCCACACTGTATCAAGAGCCCCAATACATACAGTAGTTACCTTATAACACTATTTCCACCATACAGTGATTACATATTACATAAAAACTGCACTAAACAAAACAGAAAGATATCACCAATGATACCATTACATAATACCGCCACATTATGACCCCTTACACTACAACCTTATAACAGAGTGCAGTTACATCCAGTGACTCACCGGGGGCGTCTTCTCCGATCAGAGTCTGTCACCTTTTCTTTTTCTCTCCATCCAGCCTGGGCCACCTTGAAGTCTTCTCCTGGCTGTGAATCTTCTCTCCAGAATCTGCCAGACAAATATTTTAGGCTCCAACACATACAGTAGTTAGGTCCCTTGTACCCCTATACAGTAGTTACACCCCTCTGTACCCCTACATAGTTACACCCCTCTGTGCCTCCATAGTTTTAAGGTGTCCCTGTAGTATATAGACCCTCATGTGCTCCTCCAGTTATATACAGCCCTCCTGTGCGCTCCCCCATTAGTATATAGCCCCCCTGTGCACTCTCCCCAGTAGTATATAGCCCCCCTGTGCTCTCCCACAATAGTATATAGCCCCCCCTGTGCTCTCCCCAATAGTATATAGCCCCCCTGTGCTCTCCCCCATAGTATATAGATCCCTGTGCTCCCCAATAGTATATAGCCCCCTGTGCTCCCCAATAGTATATAGCCCCCTGTGCTCCCCAATAGTATATAGACCCCTGTGCTCCCCAATAGTATATAGCTCCCCTGTGCTCCCCAATAGTATATAGACCCCTGTGCTCCCCAATAGTATATAGCTCCCCTGTGCTCCCCAATAGTATATAGCTCCCCTGTGCTCCCCAATAGTATATAGCTCCCCCTGTGCTCCCCAATAGTATATAGCTCCCCTGTGCTCCCCAATAGTATATGGCCCCCTGTGCTCCCCAATAGTATATAGCTCCCCTGTGCTCCCCAGTAGTATATAGCTCCCCTGTGCTCCCCCATAGTATATAGCCCCCCTGTGCTCTCCCCCATAGTATATAGACCCCTGTGCTCCCCAATAGTATATAGCCCCCTGTGCTCCCCAATAGTATATAGCCCCCTGTGCTCCCCAATAGTATACAGCTCCCCTGTGCTCCCCAGTAGTATATAGCTCCCCTGTGCTCCCCCATAGTATATAGCCCCCTGTGCTCCCCCATAGTATATAGCCCCCTGTGCTCCACCATAGTATATAGCCCCCTGTGCTCCCCCATAGTATATAGCCCCTTGTGCTCCCCCATAGTATATAGCCCCCCTGTGCTCCCGCATAGTATATAGCTCCCCTGTGCTCCCACATAGTATATAGCTCCCCTGTGCTCCCCCATAGTATATAGCCCCCTGTGCTCCCCAATAGTATATGCGCTCCCCCTCCCATACAACATTGAAAAAAACTAACACTTTTACTCACCACGCGTTCCTCTTCTCTTCCCTCTTGAGGCCGCACTTCCTGCGGTCACAAGAGGCTGCACTCCCCTTACCTTCGCGCCGATGCTCCAGTGACGTCGGGCACAAGAGGGAGAGTGCGGCCACAAGAGTGACTGACAGGGAGGGAGCCAATGGCTCTCTCTCTGTCAGTATCGCTGCTGCTGAAGCGCAGCAGCAGCAGCGGGCGGGGGCAGCGGCAGACGAGGGGGCCCTGCAGGGGGCGCCATGGAGGGGTAAGTAGATTACCCATCCATGGCGCTCCCCCCTGACAGGCTGGTTGCCGGAGCCCTGTGCGACCACACTGGTCGCACATAGCAACGGCCGGCCCTTTAACCAGTGGGCCCGGTGCACGTGCACCATGTGCCCTCTGGTTACAGCGGCCCTGGTTCTCAGCCACATCTCTGTTTCTGACTGGGATTGGCACTATGTAATAAAATGTAGTTGAGAATGTTTTCACTCTCCTGATGATGTCAGTGGACAGATATGTTCCTCTTATTAAACTCTGACGCTGGAGTCTTGTCTGCTAGGACATACCAAGAAACCTCTGGAGCCGGAGCTGAGTGTCAGGACGTTTGCTGAGAATAGCCTCTTGGTGGGTTAGTGCAAACTGCTTGTAACTCTAGATTGAAAGAACATTATCTTCTCAGCACAGAACACGCAGAGTAAACAGAAAATGGAAGAGAGAGAAGGAGACAGATTATAGACATCTACTGATGCCCCAATAGAAACATAGTGGATTGTAGGCAGAAAAAAACACCGGGTCCATCTAGTCTGCTCTTATTTAATTTCCTATATTAGGCTATGTTCACACTGCATATGATTCCGGCCGTAGTGCGAACCGCGAATATACGCACGTAGTTTTGTGATGCGTTCGCTTGAAAGTATACGATATACGCCCGCACAATGCACACTACGTATGAGCCGGATCGTATGCGGCGCCGCGAAAAATTAACACGACCATTGTTTGAGGACGGAAATGTTTCAACTAACGGCCGTGGATTTCCATGCGGTCCCGTACAGAGTACTTATTTCAGCCAAATTGAACTTGATTTTTCAATCCAAAAGGTTCTGTGTGGTTTACGGGGCTGGGCGAAGATTTCCAAGTAAATGACCTGCCTCAGATCGCTTCGAAACAAGCTAGGGAAGCATAACTGTACTGCGGGCGTATGTTCGCGGTTCGTACGCGTCCGGCCACATGTCTATTTTTCCCACGCCCGTAGTTTCAGCCGCACATGTACGGCGGAGTACGAAATGTGGCAGGACTCGTACACAGTGTGAACATAGCCTAAGAAAAGATATACTGTATGTTTATCCCAGACAGGGTTACATTCAGTTACTGTAGATTTGCCTGCCACTATGTCCTACCACTCCTCTTCTAACCTCTGGGGATAACTCAGGGTCATACTAAATCACAGTGCCAGGTCCAGCTTTGGGAAAGATTAACAGCTAAAATTGGTAATTATGAAATAATCTATTATAAGGGGAGGAAGAAGTGGCAGAAGCTGGTCAGGGGTTGGCACACCTGGTTGCAGTGGGAATAGCAGGTTGTTATTTGTTTGTCACAATATAATTTTTTTTTTTCCCTCCATATCGGGCAGGGGTGGGTAGGGTGGTGAGGTTTGTGTTAATGTTATTATATTTCTTTTGATGATGGGCTGCGTCCCTGGTAATTTTATGGAATGGATTTTTTTGGCATGAAAAATAAAAAAAAAAATTTTTTTTTTTTTTTAAATCACATCGCCATAAGCCCTTTATTTTAATTTACTTCCCAAATTAGAGTAAGGGGCCATTTTAGAATTGAACCCCTTAAGGTCTGAGCCAATTTTCAGTTTTGCACTTTTGTTTTTTCCTCCTTGTGTTTAAAAGACCATAGCGCTTGTGTTTTTTTTTTATCTAGAGACCCACATGAGCCCTAATTTTTTGAGCCACTAATTGTACTTTGCAATGACAGAATAAATGTTTGCATAAAATATACTGTGAAACCAGAAAAAAATTAAATGTGTGGTGCATTTGAAAATAAAACGCCCTCTTTTTTTATGGGGGGGGTTACGCCATTCACTCTATGGTAAAACTGACATGTTACACATGTTCCTCAAGATGTTACGATTACAATGATATGCAACTTGCATAACTTTTATTTTATCTGACTACTTTTAAAAAATTAAAATCTTTAAAAAAAAACAACTAAATGTTCTTTAAAATTGCTCTATTACTATCATTATAATGCTTTTATCCTTTGGTCTATGTGGCTGTGATCATTTTTTACGCCATTTTTTATCTGGATTTCATGCAACCAAAAATGTGCAATTTTGCACTTTGGAATTTTTTTGCAATTACCCCTTATACCATGCATGATCAGGAATATGATTATTTAATAGTTCGGGCAATTACGCACACGGCGATACCAAATATGTTTCTTTTTTTATTTATTTATTAAATGGGAAAAGGAGGGTTTTCATACTTTTATTAGGGGAGGGTATTTTTTTATTAATAAAAAAACTTTTTTCCTTTAACATACACATTAATTAGAAGTCCCCCTGGGGGACTTCTAATACAACTACACTTATCTCCCATAGAGATCAGTGTAGTATGTATTATACAGCACTGAACCATCAGATCAGTGCTGTATTGCTCTGGTCTGCAGCAGATCAGATGCATGGATTACCGAGCTGGGATCAGCGTCAGTCGACGCTAAGCCCCGGCCGGCTCAGAAGAAGGGATCTCCCCTCTCCGTGATCACATTACGGAGGGGAGATCCCGCCACTAGACACCAGGGATGGCGCTCTGCAAGGCTTTTAAACGCAGCTGTCATGTCTGACAGCTGCATTTAAGTGTCCTTAAAAGCGGGCGCGGCGATCTTTAATTTATGATCAGTGATGAAAGAACGACTCTCGCACTCACCCATCTGGCGTCTTCAATCTGGCGATCTTTAATCTATGCTGCTGCTAGGGCTGTGGGAGACATAACAATGCTATATAGCTACCGGTCCTGCTGCATTTGTGATGGAGCAGGACAGGTAAGTATATAGCACTGTGTCCCTGTGGCCCCAACAGCAGCATGGTTTATGCTGAAGTACCCCTTTAAGACAAAGTCCATTCTCATGAATTATGTAATATATGTAGAATTACTCTCTGCATATTTAATAAGAGCTAAATAAACTTCTCCTTGTACTAAAAGACACTAAATGTTCTCTATGCAGTCTGGGTCAGCATCTCAAAAGTCATGAAGCCCTTCATATATGGGATTCTCTTCGGCTAACAGTACCGCTGCAACATTCCTATCTGGAAGAACAATATTTGGACTTCTTGCTATAGATATTGCCATTGGAGCTCTCTAGAACTATCCCCTTCCCCTCTTTACTTGTAGGCAGTATGAATCTCTTTTTTGTATTTCTATAGGTGGCAGTGGCAGACCATAAATAATGAACAATAAATGCATATATCTGCATTACACAATTGCAGTCAAAAGGAAAACAAAATGACAGAACATTTGTGACGAGACTGAGGCTGTTGATCGATGAAACGCACTAGGGGGTTCATTACTTAATGTTTTTCCTAATGTCCTTCCTAGAATTCTCAGAAACATGTTCTGTTTTTCCTGGTTTACATAGCCTGGGAATGTGCTGGCACCGTCTATCTCATGTCTTTTGGCTCCGTATGCCATATTCCTCCTGCCACAATCTCACTGAAGAGCTGTCTTTATAATTGTCACAGCAGCTGATAGTTGTCACGTGTTTATTGAAGCAGCTGTCAGCTCAGAGGAATCCAAGGGAGAATGGAAAAGTACCAAGGTGACAAACCCTAAGCTGCACGGTCCCACCAGCTATAACTTTCACTGCTGCCGGGTCTATTGGCTGCCAAGGGGGTCACATTTATCAATTCACGTCCCTGATGGCACAGATTTTTGGTTTGAGCAAAATTCTGCCCTCTTTCCCCGGCAGACGATCCGCTTGCCTGATGGGTGGGCAGGGGCGAAGAAAGGTGGAAAGGAGACGTGACGTCCCACCTGGCCTGATTTATCATGGTTTACACCTGCAAATGGACAAAAAACATGGCAGAAATCGACACCTGCTAAGGTGCAGATGCAGGTCTTGATAAATGAGCTTCTAGTAAAAAGCTTCTAGTGTATGACTGGTAGGAGTTTGACTCCAGAGACCCTACAAATCCTAAGAAGGACGCTGGTTGCTCCCCATTCACAGGCAAGGGGATCAGACATCTGATGTAACTCTATAAATAGAAAGGTAAATTATCACGGTTGTTGGTTATTTAATACAACTTCTCTCCTATCTGATTTGTGAAATTTCTGTAAATAACCTTACTTGCCCAAAATGATGGCACAGCCAATTAGCCGGAACCACCAAGGCCAGTGATTGGCTGAGCAGCCTATCAGCTCGGAGAAGCTGCAGCGCGTGGTGCTGATGTAGGAAATGTATGAACAGTTTAGGGCAAGGGCTGCACGGACATTGCTAACAAAGGTAATCCTCAAGTCACAGAGTCATCCTCCAGAGTAAAAAAAAAAACCTTTGGAGGAAACCACCATGGGACCGTGGCTGAAGGATTTCCCTTCCATTGGGCTAAAAGTGTTAATACCAAACTCCTCAAATGAAAATAAAATTAATATTGTCATTGTATATCAGGTACCAGGTAGACACATGCAGGTGTAAAATAAGGATTAGGAAAGGGGGGAGGGAGGGATAAGACAGAAAGTTACATCTATTTCTAAACCCCATCCTCCTTATAGTAATACAGTAGGCACACATATACTCTTCCCTCTTAAAGTGATACTGTCACCTCTTCTCTCCCCCTTACGTTTAATGAACACCTGTATAAAAATTGTCTGCCTCTTCTTTCTGCTCTAAAATCACTTTATTTCATCAGGAGATAAAACCATAAAACCCTGCCCAGTTGACACTGTTAACAGATGAAATGAAGAGAAATAAAGTAGAATCATCTGTGCTTCAATTTATATCACTATACTTAAAAGACTGCAGAAACTTCAGGTCCCCCTCTCCCGAACAGAGTTTTCCCTTTGCTTAGAGATCCTGGGGAGTTCTTCCCTAGAACAGACCACCATGGATACAGAGATTAACTTTGTCACTGCTGTACATCAATAGAGTTTTCATAAAGGAGAACCTTTCAGGTCCCTGAAGCCATGTCTTATTTATTGCAATTTAAACTGGGTGCCTTTGTGATACTCGTCCACTTCTGTGATGCTGGGTATAGGGTATTTTTATACAGGTGTGATGTAGGTACCTGCTTTGGCCGATTTACTGTCCCCAATGATCGGTAACTCAGAGAGTACTTAGGGTCCCTTGGGCACTTGTCACCTGGAGTGGTAGCAGACCCACCCGGAATGTTGGTCCTGCCACTCACAGAAAAGGGAAAAATAACCCAAGTGTTGGTGGTGTGCGTGTGTGGGTGGAGGTGCTGACAGATTTGACAGAGTCCCGTGCGTTGAATAAAAATATAATACTTTACTGAATAAGGCTTAAGGTAAACAGTACACGTGATGCAACAGTACAAATCTTGGTTTAGCAAACGCTGTGGCTGACAGTGAGGTAGAAACAGTGCCTTGGAGAGTTGGTGCTTTCTAAAGAAGAGTAAGAGAAGTTGCCAGTGGAGCCCTGCTTAATGCAGTATATGTGCTCTGCCGGAAGTAGTGTGTAGCAGGAAGAGATAAGTGATACTCGAACTCATGGATGCCTAGTTGTGGCTCTGAACCACCTATGCCCCCTAGTTGCAAGATACCCTTCCTAGGTGGGTAATACAAGCCCCAGTTGTCAGTTATCTGGGAGCAGCAGGTTGCTGAGACTTCCAAGTTGTCCTGCGCTGCGCAGTAGGACACATAGACCTTTTCTGTGGTAGCTTTGTCCTACTGGGGTCAGTTCCTCTTGTTTCAGGAGCCCTGCACGTTTTAGAAGTGTTCCTGGCGTGGGTGAGGGTTATCCTAGTTGGCTTCTCTCCCCTAAGTGAAGCTTAGCACTGCATAGTGTATAGTAGGATAACTTTGTAACAAGCTAGTGTCTCACACATCTGTCGGTCTAGACCTCCAACAACTAACTCCTCACTTCCTCCACCAAGACTAACTCCTTCTACAGGGTTATAATCTAAACCCTGCTGTGAGTAGTGCAGCTGAGTGTGTGTAAGAAAGAGAGCAAAGATAGGATAGGTTAGAAAGAGCAAGCACCTGTGACTGGTCAGCGCACAAACACATGGTATACAACAGTTAACCCTTGACTTCAGCTGTGCATAGAAGACACAAAAACTGGTGACATCTTCTGGGGAAAACAAGGTACTACATCTCCCACTTGTTAACCTGAAGGAATGACTTACTCAAGTGCTCTAGACAACACCTGTGATGGGACACCACACCATAACTGGCATTTAGTCACAGGGGAGGGGACATGACGGTTTCAGTTATGTTTAATGTGCTTTTCTGCCACCAATCAGGCTTTATTGATAGCCCAAGCACAGGGAGAAGCCCTGTCCTCACCTGTTAGGTCCTAGGGCTGGTCTTGTGTCCCTGGAGACCTGAAGAGCAAGAAGAACAGTGTCAGATTATATGACCCATGTCGAAAATTGATCTGGAAGTTAAAAGTCATCACACCTGATCCTTCTGTCCCAAGAGGCCACCATGCACATTACATAGTCAGCTATTCCTGAAGAACTCGCCATGTTAGGCCTATTGTATATGGCCAGCTTTAGCCTCATGACAGTAGATCATGAACGTCAAGTATGTTATTTCCATCCTTCTCTTTGATTAAACATTCAGTGACCTTGAATAATATTTTGCACTGTAAACATCTGTTGGTCCAGATCTATAATTAGGAATATCAGTCACATGCCATAAGGTGTGTGAAAGACACTGTGCCCTTAATAGCTTGGCTCAAGCTGCACCCAAATGAGATGAAGAAACTACATTCTGATTTCAAGATTATTGATTGTATCATACATTCCCCTATACATTGTCATTCAGTTCCTTGCTGTAATAATATGTTGGCTTTCTGAAAGTGAATGAGAATATTTAGGGGCAATGCAAAAATAAGATACTCACAGTGACCAAATAATTGTAGACACCAGTTTTACACACGTTCTGCAGAACATATAAGTGAATACACTACATATAAATCCAATAATGCACAGGTAATATCTTATCTGGGTCATTCGCTTCAATCAAGCTTGAGAAAAGCTTATTATAAGCTTAAACATTGCATTGGTGTTATACCTAATGGCCATATACCATCAATAACCTTTGGCCAAACTTCTCTCCACAGTTCCACATACACCGTATACTGTCAGGTAAACCTGCTGGCAGCAGTGGGTTAGTATAATTTGTATGGGCATCTTAACTTCACTAGAATGCAGGCTAGCCTAGGCTGGCCTTCTCTCCTATACAGAATGAGCCTGTGGAGCATTCACATGGATTGCACAGTGTCTAGTATTAAAGGGGAACTCCAGGTAGAGGTTAAAAAAATGAAACTTCTGCAGAAGCATAACACATTACTTATCTATCTATCCCAGTTTTGAAACTACCAAAAATCCATTTGTTTGGGGGGTTTTTGCTCTGTTTTTTGTTTCTGTTCTTCCTGGTTTGGCATTTCCCAAAATGCAATGCTTTCCCTCATGTAATTATCACAGCCCCCACCCATTACAATCAGTAAAATTAGTGCAGCAGCTGCTTCTGTTAGGTCAGAGATGGTGAATCAGTTAGGGGATTGGGTTATCCAGCCAAGCCTCCTGTGAGATCACGCCCTGCCCCCTGCATGCATCATCAGCAAACACACACAATGTGAGACAGAAGCATGGAAGATTTGTCTCCTAAGGGGGGAGAGCAGCAGGAGACAATGTGGATTTGCACAGTGGCCATTTTTTTTCACTTCCTGGATTTCTATTAGCTACCAGTGTAGCAGAACTGTACAGATTAGGGATGGTCTGAACCTGCTTCGGTTCGGGTTTGTACGAACCCGAACTCTCGGCAATGATTACCGCTGTCTGCCCGCTCCATGGAGAGGGTGGATACAGCGGGAGGACCGCCTGGAAAACTGGGATACAGCCATAGCCATAGGCTATATCCCAGTTTTCCAGGCGGTCCTCCCGCTGTATCCACCCACTGCACGGAGCGGCCAGACAGCGGGAATCTGATGTCGAGCGTTCGGGTTCATACGAACCCGAACCTCGGCAGGTTCGGACCATCCCTAGTACAGATGCAGTAATACATTTTATAGACACATCTATATAACTTTTAATGGACTTTTAATAGAAAACATGTTTTTCTTATCCGGAGTTCCCCTTTAAGGCAGCGTAAAATCCTGCCTGCATATGAGGGGACTCTGTGACCAAGATCAGCATTCAATCCAGTGCCTTCAGAAGATATAATTAATCGCATGGCCAGGCCGCATCCAACGATTACTGTATTGTTTGTGTGGCCATTCAAATATATTACTAACAGCCACACATGCCCTGTTTAAATTTGATGGCGTCTGGAATGCATACACTCTATCTATGACTGTATTTAAACACTACATCAAAAAATTTATCTACATATATTTTCCAAAAACAACCATCTAGTTTTCTACCTAATTGATAGATTGGATGGATGTATATAATTATCTTTTTTGTTCACATGTTTATTTTTTATTTTTGCATGTTTCTCTGTGTGCCCTAGAGACTTAGTTCCGATCTCTACTCCATTTACGTTACTATGATATTCTTTAATGTGTTTTACGCAGTTTCCGTTCGCCACGTCCTAAGAACCCCGGAACCACGTGATGCCGGCACGCACGTTCGTAATGACGTAGGGACGCCCGGCCGCTCACGTGATCTTGCCGGATTCGGACGCTGACCCTCGGAACTCCGAAGCAATGTAAGTTTACACATATTCTGACCTATATATGTGCGTTTTTTTATATGCTTCCACATTGGCTCTTGATGTTGTTTGTATATACACTTGTGTCATCAGCTGTATCCATGACTGTTGCTCCGGAAGTGATGCTTTGTTTATACAATGGTCCACACTATTTAAACCCCCGTTCCCCAGTATGTCTTGTACAACTTGAAAAAGGCCACCCCATACTTGGCGGCCGAAACGCGTCGTGACTTTTAATAAATACTCTCTTCATGAGATAACCGCTCCAATCTGTGGTTTACTGAACATCTGCGCCCTATCCAAGCCGGGACCCCACATGGTCCTAAAGCCCGATACGGCTACTTCTTCCCCTGTTTAAATTTTAAAACAGCACAATAGATGATGAGTAAACTTTAGTCTGCATCTCCTCTCTTGGTGCTGGCTGATGCTGACACAGTAGGCTTTTGTGCTTTAGTTATACAGGAATATAGGGTTTGCAGGTACTGAACTTGGGCTTTCAGATAAGTATGGTTTGGTTTGTACTTTGTTTTCTATATATTACAAGTGTATGTTTATTGTATATATTTAGTGTTTATATTTCTAATTAGTGTTATTTTTAGTTTGCAACTAGGGTTGAGGTTTTTTTGAGTATCAGTACAGAATAAGGCCCTCTTAAAAAGTTTGTCCAGCGGAAAAAATTTCTTTCAAATCAACTGGTGTCAGAAAGTTATATAGATTTGTAATTTACTTCTATTTAAAAAATCTCCAGTCTTCCCATACTTATCAGCTGCTATATGTCCTGGATATGTATGTTTTATTTACATTCAAAAACAGAGCTCTCTGCTGCCATCTCTGGGGAGACAGGAACTGCCCAGAGCAGGAGAGGTTTTCTATGGGGATTTGCTACTGCGTTGGACAATTCCTGACATGGACAGAGGTGACAGCAGAGAGCACTGTTTCTGAATGTAAATAAAACAACATTTCCTACAAGACATACAGCAGCCTAAAGTATGGGAAGACTTGAGATTGTTTAATAGAAGTAATAGAGGTTGTATGGGGGCAAGGACACCCTTTAAGTTTATTTATCGGTAATGCCCGATATGCCCAGAAATACAAGGCTGTGTTTATAGGCTCAGTCACAGGATATCACAAGATTCTTTTTATTTATATATTTTTGTGTAATTTTGGCTTCAGTGTTATAAATACAGTAGTAAATGGAATTATCTCCCTGTCATAACTAAAGTCAATAAAACATCTTCCGGAATGTTGATATGGAACATTTACAGGTAAGGTTCATTACTCTGCTGAGCCTGTATATCTCAGTCTATCATATGTGATACTATCTGCAGAACCCATGTGTCTATGTTGTGTCACTGCAGCTCAGCTCCCATTTATTTTCTATTCTTATTTAAAAAAAAAAAAAAAGTTAAAATAAAAGTAAAATAAAACATAGCTATATAACCTGGATATTACTATAATTGTACTGACCAACAGAAGAAAGATAACATCACTTTGAATGTACAACAGCAGATTTGTTGTCGCAGAGTTGACAGTATTACACAGCATGATAATGAGGGGGAAGCGAGCACCAACCTGTCAGTCCAGTGCTCGCTTCCCCCTCATTCTCCACTCACTGGCTGTGCTATTACACACACAGACAGCGAGCAGGTTGCATCTGGAGGGGCTGTCCGGACGGATTTTAGATCATCCGGGCGGCCCATTAAAGTCAGCAACAGTCTGCTGCCGATGCTTCTATTACACGGAGCGATGTGCAACAAGCCGTTTTGGAGAAACCACGATCAGCCGACATCATGCATATTGACGGAATGGCCAGTAATCAGCCAAGTACAGCCAATAATCGTTGGTGTGATAGTTGGCTTTAAGTGATTGAATACAGAATTAAATCTGCAGCATCAAATCTGTTGCAGATCCTGTACGTATGAATGTTCCCTAAGGCCAGGTTCACACAAATGTATGACAGCCGCTATCTGTGACACAGCCGTGATATACCTCCCCACTCTCTCCAATTGGAGACTTATATTTGCAGTATAGCTTAACATATTATCCTCCTGATATGTGTCCCCCTGATTGCTGCTTGTTCGCTGTGCCTTCACAAAGCACTATCAATTGTGCAGCCTATTCACTGCATCATTATCGGCCACACATCACCTCTTTACATTTACATTGAATGAGTTGCACAAAACATCCAGTCAGCTGACGAGTAAGCTTTTGCATATTTGTTGGCTGATCAGCTGAAAACCTTTATTTACTCAATAATCAGCTCGTGAAAATAGGCCTTAACCTCCAGGAATTGAGTTGTCGGGGATTGTGTCAATGGAAAATAACATATTGTTTTTAAAAAAAAGTTTTTATGTTCAACATTTTTTTGAAAAATTGTTGGTGATGTTTCTATATTTTTATAATATAGATAGCAAAATGGAAAATGTAATCTCAAAATATTGCATGCTTACAAATGTGTCCCATACAATGAATGGGATGTGGAGATGTTCAATGTGTCTACGTCCATGAGGCTTGCCATAAAGCATGTCACTAAATGCTGTTCAAACTGCTCAGGCAAGGTGGCTGCCCCCATGGTGATGTGCAAAAAAAAAAGTAATTAAAAAAAAACATTTAGAAAGTAGAAACAGTCTATTAAAAAACATGTTACAGTGTCTGGATCTAATCAGTAAAAATTAAAAACAAATCTATGAGATAAATTCCCTTTCAGGTTATACTGTCTGAGCACTCGCCAGAAATATGGACTCTTTACATAGGAATCCCAGGCAGACCTGGCATGAATCATACACTGTCAATGTCTCCTTGAGCTTAGCATTAGATATTGTTCAGTTTGAAACGCAATCAGGGCTGATTCTAGCTTTTCTGCCACCTGAGGCGAGAACTGACAAAGCGCCCCCCCCCCCCCCCCCCCAGGCCAAAAAATAAAATCTTTTTTTATTTTTTATTTTGAGACAATTCTCGATTTAAATCTCGATTTTTTTTGGTTTTTTATGTTAAATAAGCAGAAAAAAATACACCAAGACACAGATGAAGCAGTACTAGCAGCTGTACTTGAATGAGCTGAAAAATTGCATTTCAGCATTATATCCCTGTTCCCCCACATTCCCCCTACAAGATTATCATGCCCCCTGCCCTCCCCACATTCCCTGTAATATCACCATGTGCATAGGGCCCCTCACATTCCCCATACAAGAACTCCAGCACTCCCAGGTCCCCCCATTCAACATGATTAATGCCTCAGCTGAGTATCCTATCCTGTGACCTGACAGCAGTCTAAACTGCAGGGACCTCAGAGCAATAGTCAGGGAGAGAAGGTCCAGGACAGGCACAGTGCAGCTATGGGACACCACTATAGATAACCTCTGACCTCTGACATCAGGAGCCAGAGAAGAGCCATAAAACGGGCTGCTCTGTTAACTCTTTCAGTACTGCAGAATGTAGAGTATTACTGTGCATCACTTCCATTCTGCAATACAGAAAGAGTTAACAGCAGAGCAGAACATGACTTTTATGCCTCTTCTCCTGCTCTTGCACTATGCTGAGGTCAGCTCGGAGGTCGGCAGTACAGAGAAGACATAATATAGCGTCCCCGATGATGTTAACTTTTTCTTTTCTACAGTGTGTAAGTGATGCAGAGTATAGTATCTCTGCATTATTGAAAGGGTTAACAGCAGGAGACACTATATCTATGTCTTATGTGATGTGAATACCTGTGAATACGAGGCTTCCAGCCTCCTCAGCGCTTCTCATGAGGCAACTGACAGGAAACATGGCTGGGCACTGAGCCGTAACTAGTTGTAATGATAAGGACACAGGACGCTGATGCCGCCCCCCTCAAGGGCTGTGTTATCTGCCGCCTGAGGCGAACACTTCACCTCGCCTCATGGCAGATACGGGCCTGAACGCAATGCTCTTGTCAACAGGAGGATTAATCCCGCTGTCTGAGCTAGACATATTCATACTTCAGTATCAAGGTGCGACAGTGACCATGCAGACCTACAATGATGATAGGTGGATGAAACAATGAAACTAGCTTAGTAGTCATGACTAAAATTTACTAAAATTTGTATTTTAATAGCATCAGTTTTCCACTCTACTGGCTTCCTTTAAGTGTTTTTTTATGTCCTGCAGGAAGTGGTGTATTCCCTTTCGGGAGAGCAGGAGAGGTTTTCTATGAGGATTTGCTACTGCTCTGGACAGTTCCTGTCACAGACAGAGGTGGCAGCAGAGAGCACTGTGTCAGACTTAAAAGAATACACCACTTCCTGTAGGACATACAGCAGCTGATAAGTACTAAAAGACTTTTCAAAGAAGTAAATTTGAAATCTCTGGCACTTTCTGGTACCAGTTCATCTGAAAGATTTTTTTGTGAAATACCCTTTTAATCTAGCTTGTACTTTCATCTATACTTTCATCTAATTTACTGCACAAACACACTTAGCCCTCCCCACAAGGCTAATTTCAGTGCTGATTCAGACATGGAATCTGTGCCTTTTACACATTCCAAGTTACCATCAATTCGGCTCCTTAAAATTACTTCCGATTAAAGGCAAACAGATTGACAGTTGAAGGCACATGATGTTGATTTTTCCACATGCTGAAAAAATCAACATGACACTTAATATATAATAACAGGAATTTGGCTGTTTGCAAAATTATATAATCATGTTCTCCTTCTAAGCTTAAGTTGGGCTAAGCTGCAACATGCATGCCTCCTTCCTTCCCCACCCCTCTCTGCTGTGCATGAATGATGCACAAGGCTCAGTGCTGGAAGCCAAGCCCTGTACATTAATCATGTAGAGCAGGTAAGGGTGTAGGAGAAAGGAGGAGTGCATGCTGCTTCTCAACACCGCCTCTATGACACTTGAGCTTGGACGGAAAGCATGATTTTATAAATTTACAAACAACCATCAGCCAAAAGACAAGTATTGTATGTTTTATCTCCCTATTAGCTCACATCTGCAGCTCTGAGCATGAAATAGAACTGACAAATTTCCTTTAGTACAGAAAAATTCTTCTTTCTTCTCTAAAAAGCATTAATTCCTCCCTTCCTCACTCCAAACATCGTCCATAAAACAAAAAGCTAAAGTCCATCAAGTTTTACAAAAGGAACTGTGGGGGTCACTGAGGGATTAGTTTTTTGCTGCTCGTAGAAGTCTATACAGGGGGATATTGAAGAGGGAGAGGAAGGGTAGAGGGTCTAGAGGGAGCTAAAGTCAGAAAGAGACTATAGAAATAGTAGAACATCTTACTGTGCGTATTACATCTCCCCCCGGGGACTGATTTTCAGCTTAGACTATTCAATACTACTCTATAATTTCCTTCATGCTGCTGCTACTTTTTAGGGTGTGTGTATAGAGAGAAAAAGGGGAGCGGGATCTCCTTTCCCCTTGTGTGCGTGATGTACAGAAGACACCATAGAGGCTTAGCTCCACCCATTATCTTAATATGAAACCTGAAGAGCACGAAAAAAGTTTTAAAGTATAATAAAATAGTGCTACTCCTTTTGTACAAACACACAACAAATTATCCACAAAACCTCAAACAAGTATGTTTTAAGGCCCCATTCACACATCCTTAATTTTGCGGACCCTAAAAAGCCGCAGAGATTCAAATAGTTTCCCCACTCCCAGCATATTGATACATCCTGCCGGACGGGGAAACTCTCCACTACTGTTGGCCATAGAGCTCATAGGAAACACCCAGGAGGTGTGCCTGCAAAGGGGAGAGGGTGTGGGGAGTAAAATCCTTCCAACAATTTTTTAACCCTTTCCTGACAGCTGATAACAATCAGGATTTAGGAGGATAAAGAGCAGGGTGCATATGCAGTCAGTGTGCAGCTTACATATCCAGTCAAGTGCACTCCATTCTTAATGTAGGGTGTAATCCTTTTTTTTTGTACATATGGCCTGTGCCAAGCATGACATCCTGTGCTACATTTACTAGTTGTTGGCGCGCAATCTTTATTACTTACAAAAGCCATGATAACAGCCTTATCTACAACCATCAACATCATTACAACATCTCACAGAACACCAGGTACTCGTGTAAAGGGGAAAGAAGTGGCCAGAAATAAATAGCAGGCGGATACTGAAGTGACCTCACATAGAATTACTTCAGAGGCAAATATGTTCACAGGAGGAGAATACTCCAAAGTTCTGGCTAATGATTCTTTATAGTCCTAACCAGCAATCCTGACCTGAATACAATTCAGGGCCGCTTCTGCCATGAGGCGGAATGAGTATTCCGCCTCAGGCGGCACATTCTGGGGTCCCTTTAGGGGCGGCAACTTCTGCCCTGTCATTTGACTCCCGCCGCCCGCTCAGGTGTCCCCCTTTCCGCATCCCTAGAAGCTTCGGCTCTGCAGCTTCTAGGGATGCACTGCCGCCAGACTCGGGGCCCTCGGTGACAGGAGAAGACGCCCCCACTCACACTGTAATCCTCTCTCCTGTACTGTACGGCATCCGCTGGGTGATAGGCCCCTCCCCCAGGCCAGGTCACAATGCTGTACAACAGAGAGCGTGTATGGCGCTGTGACCTGGCCTGGGGAAGGGGCCTGTGTGGCGTCTTCTCCTGTCACCGAGGGAAAGGAGAAGCGGTGGATGGTGAGGGGGGGAGCAGGTGGGGGCCCTCAGGTTTTGCCGGGACTGTCCTGATTCTGACGAGACAGCCCCGGCAAAACCATGTCCCGGGAAGCTCCGTCCCCCTGCAGCGGGAAGCCCCGCCCCCTGCCGAGCGCGAGTGATGTCACCCATGCAGAGCGGGAGAGGAGTCCCTGGAAGACTAGAGGGTCCATACTGGTGAGGTGAGTATGGCTTTGTTTGTTTTAAATACAGATGAAGGGGCTAGTGGTATGATGATGAAGGCACAGGAGGAGGATGAAGGGAGAAGTAGTATGATGATGAAAGGGCAGAAGGATGAGAGGGGTAGTAGTATGATGATGAAAGGGCGGAAGGATGAGAGGGGTAGTAGTATGATGATGAAAGGGCAGAAGGATGAGAGGGGTAGTAGTATGATGATGAAAGGGCAGGAGGATGAGAGGGGTAGTACTATGAGGATGGAGGAGGAAGGAGGATGAGAGGGGTAGTACTATGATGATGAAAGGGCAGGAGGATGAGAGGGGTTATACTATGATGATGAAAGGGCAGAAGGATGAGGGGGGTTATACTATGATGATTGAAGGGCAGGAGGATGAGGGGGGTTATACTATGATGATTGAAGGGCAGGAGGATGAGGGGGGTTATACTATGATGATGGAAGGGCAGGAGGATGAGGGGGGTTATACTATGATGATGGAAGGGCAGGAGGATGAGAGGGGTAGTAGTATGATGATGAAAGGGCAGAAGGATGAGAGGGGTAGCAGTATGATGATGGAAGGGCAGGAGGATGAGAGGGGTTATACTATGATGATGGAAGGGCAGAAGGATGAGAGGGGTAGTAGTATGATAATGAAAGGGCAGAAGGATGAGAGGGGTAGTAGTATGATGATGGAAGGGCAGAAGGATGAGAGGGGTAGTTGTAGTATGATGATGGAGGGACAGGAGGATGAGAGGGGTTATACTATGATGATGGAAGGGCAGGAGGATGAGAGGGGTAGTTGTAGTATGATGATGGAAGGGCAGGAGGATGAGAGGGGTAGTACTATGAGGATGGAGGAGGAAGGAGGATGAGAGGGGTAGTACTATGATGATGGAAGGGCAGGAGGATGAGAGGGGTTATACTATGATGATTGAAGGGTAGGAGGATGAGGGGGGTTATACTATGATGATGGAAGGGTAGGAGGATGAGGGGGGTTATACTATGATGATGGAAGGGCAGGAGGATGAGGGGGGTTATACTATGATGATGGAAGGGTAGGAGGATGAGGGGGGTTATACTATGATGATGGAAGGGCAGGAGGATGATAAAGTGGGTCGTAGTATGATGATGGTGGGTCTGGAGGATAAAGGTGGGGGTAGTAGTATGATGATAGGGCAGGAGGATGAAGGGGGGAGTAGTATGATGATGGAGGATGAAGGGGGGAGTAGTATGATGATATGGGTAAGGTGGTCTCTGAGGCTAACAGTATTATTGAGTGTCTGAAGCTGGCAGTATTAGGCCGTCTGAGACCTATACTATTTCGGGGTCTCTAACACTTGGCTCCCCATATGTCACCACCATTAAGACTGGCACTTATACATGCTCCTCTGCAGCCGCCGCTGCAGTATCATGTTACTTCTTTGAGCGGAGAGCGGCGGCTGCGGAGGAGCGCACGCTCTCCCATAGATGGGCTATGGGACAGTGAGACAGGCGGGATCCTGCGGTGGAGAGTTCCACCGCGGAATTCCACCTGTTTTACTCAGTGTGAACATACCCTTAGTGTATGCACTTCTGTTATATAGTTCTGTATGCACTGTTGGTATGTAGTTATATATGCAATGTTCACTGCTGGTATATAGTTGTGTTTGCGGGGGAAGGGGCGCAGTTTCAATTTTCGCCTCAGGCAGCATAGAACCTAGAATCGTCCCTGATACAATTTACATTTCAGGTCCAAGATTTCGGGTGGATTAAAGGACCACGCTGTTCCGTCTTAGTCAGTTATTGGTTGAGTGGGCTGTCACTGCCGAGATGAGTCCATTTCAGAAGTGGTGGCGGGACTAAAGGATACTGGCAGAGAACAGTGAGGTAAGAATGGCACCTTTATTATTTTCTATATGACTACAGAAATACATAAAAAGGTTTCCAACGGTGGAGTACCCCTTTAAATTCTTAATATATCTCTATAGTGATGGGAGCTTTGTTTTTCTAATATAGAGCTCCAAATTGCCCGCATAGACATAGGAGGAGATTTATTATTGCAAAGGTTTTTGGTACAATATATGCCAAAAAGGGCTGGCCTTAGGTTAGATGCAGGGTGTCTTTTTGGTGCCCCACCCCAAGATAGATAGATAGATAGATAGGGTGCATACTATAATAACCTTGGGCTACCAAATTCCCATACAGTATGACCATCAGAACAATATCAACTAAAGTTATAATTTGTGTGGAAGTCTGTGGGTGTGACTACCGTACCTCCGGGACCAATCTAAATGACCCTATGGCCAGCTCTTTCCATTAACATACCTTCAATTAGGGAGCTATCAGCAGGTTAAATTTGTCTAACCTGCTAATCAGTAGCGTAATTTGGTGGGGGCAGAGGGGGCAGCCGCTCCCGGGCCCACACAGGCAGGTAATGCTGTTCGCAAAAGATATTGCTTTTACAGACAGACTTAACAAATGTCTATTGCCTGTAGGTGGCCCCTGGCCAGCAACCAGTGCTCCAGTGTGGGGGCCCACACAGCTACCGAATTTTGTGTCTGACCATTTAGCTGTATGCGCTTGTATGTGAGGATAACATACAGTTGAATGCAGCAGGGTGATTGATAAGGCGAGGAAAACATTTGCTCTCCACCCTGCCAATCACTGTTGTGGCCACAAGAGGCCGTTCCCTCCCTTAGAGCTGTGGGACATGAGTAATGTCACTCGTTCGCTCACAGAGCAGGGAGAGAGTTGACGTCAGAAGACTACAGTACTGCAACCACACAGCAGGTAAGTATGGCTTTTTTTTCCTTAGTTATAGAGGAGGAGACCTATGTGGGTGGGGCTAACTCCTAGGAAGGATGTTATCTATGGGGGTTGGGGTATGGGATGTGCTGGCTAACTGAAAAGGGGGTACCTAATTTGAAAATGCATTCTACTCACAGTGGTGGTGGTGGTGGTGGAGGTGTCTAACCACTGGGAGGATTACCAGGGAGATTACAACTGGGGGAGGGGTGTGGCTGCATGGGGAATACATGCCGGGGGGATTACCTACATGAGATGGTGCTGGAGGGGATGCCTACGTGGAGGATATTACTTTTCTTGGGGGGTGGGATTGCCTGCACGGAGAGGTCTAAATACTATATAGATGCACAGAGGGGAGTCTAACTTCTATATGAGGGCACAGAGGGCCCTAACTACTATATGGATGCACAGAGAAGCTATATGAAGGAATATGGGGGGGGGGGGGGCTAATCTACTATGTTAGGGTATAGATTGTGGCCTTTTTACTATATGAGAGCATAGAGGGACCCTGAAAACTATTTGAGGGCTAAAATTAGGTCTAAATACTACATGGAGGCATAAATTGGCTGTTCTCATATATTCGGTACACCATGATTATTGGTGCTGATTTCTCCTACATTTTTAATGTTTTGTCATGTATTGTTTCTATAAATTAATAAAGTGATTATTCCATTTAGTTATGTTGCAGTAGTCTGGCTTTTTTGTATATAGGTTATTTAGTATAGTTGCCTTAGACTGCATGGGACTGTTTATTGTTATTACCCAGCATTTGTACTATACATTTACTCTATTGGTATACCCTTCGGGTGTTGCTAATTTGGTCATTGACCATCAGCTATGGTGTAGTCCTCATGCTGCCCAAAAGATATTAGACCAGGGGTGGGGGACCTTTTCCATGTCGAGGGCCAGTCGGACATTAATAAAATCATTTGAGGGCTTGCAGCACCCGGAGCAAAGCAAAGTATTGTTCCCCTAGTGCCCCTGCTATTGTAGTTAACCCCCAGTGATGCCCCTTGTAGTCTAGTTAACCCCCAAGTCATGCCCCTTGTAGTCTTGTTGACCCCCAAGTCATGCTACTTGTAGTTTAGTTATCGCCCCATTGATGGCTCTGGTAGGCCTAGTTACCCCCCCCCCCCCCAGTCATGTCCCTGGTAGCCTAGTTACCCCCCACAGTCATGTCCCTGGTAGCCTAGTAACCCCCCCCAGTCATGTCCCCGGTAGCCTAGTTAACCCCCCAGTGATGTCCCTGATAGCCTAGTAAACCCCCCCAGTCATGTCCTTGGTAGCCTAGTCAACCCCCAGTGCCTGTCCCACATAAAAAAATAAACATCCCACTCACCTTTCCTCTAGCCTGTGCCGGTCTTCTCCTGCAGGCGGCGTGCAATGAAATGACGCCATCGCGCGCGGCCCGCAGGAGAAGGAAGACGTGCGCCACTCTGGTGGGGAAGGGGCCGGCACTCACAGCATCCTCCTGTGTCACAGACACAGGAAGATGCTGTGAATGTCGGCTCCAGCCCCACTAGAGCGATGCGCATATCACAGGGGAGCCGCGGACTGCATCAGGAGGTCTCAGGGGCCGGATGCGGCCCGTGGGCCAGAGGTTCCCCACTGCTGTATTAGACAGATAGATATGAGATATGGATGGATGGCTAATTAGAAAACAAAAACAGCGCCATAGCTTCCTCTGTGTGTGGTATTACAACTTGGTTCCATTCTCTTTTAGTGGAACTAAGCTGCACTACCACATCTAAGATTTGGAGGAGAGTGGCGCTGTTTCTGGAAAAAGGCAGCTATGTTTTTGCAATGCTGTATAATTCCTTTAATTTTTACAATTGGTTTTATATGTGAAATGTAGAAACTATTTCCCACTGTTTTCAGTCCCTGTTCACTATGAATAATGTTGTAGAAAATACTTTTTATTATTTGGAAAGCATTGTCATCTACTGAGGTTCCCTATGGGTAACATAATTGGTTGGGTGCCCACTGAGACTCACTCGCCCCCCGTAAGGCTGAACCCCTAGCTACGCCCCTGCTGCTAATAGTTACTCTTTAAAAAAAATCCACTATTTAAAAGATACCTGTAATTTAAAATTGATTACACATATAAAACAGCAGAAACCACTGGCAATGTTATAGAACATCAATAAATCCTGCAGGAACCTTGAGGTAGCCCATGTGAACTAAAACAGCAAAGCTTCGCATCCTCCAGCCAGAAGAAATTCCTCCCTGGGCAGGCTGCCTGAAGAGTAGCAAAAGGCTGAAGAACAGGTTTATTTTCCAGTACCTGATTCAACCGGACACCCTCAGATGAAGACCAGATGAGAAATGACTGTCTATCACATGCAGGTGGGAAATCGGGGTCATCAAAAAGTGGGCTCATCAATCCCGGACAGCATGAAAAGCTGTATAGTGGCACCAGCTTATCACACACCTGGAAGAAATGACTGGCAAGACAGGGAAATGTGGCCAGGCCGATCAATGGGAAGAACCCATGGAACAGATTTTAGTGTAGTCGCACATGTCTCTTTTTCTATTTTAATCCAATGCTTGTGAGCTCCGTCATGAAACCAGTCCACCTGTCTTACCAGAGTAGCACCACCTAAAAGCTTGGGACAAGTCAGAGTTTTGTACTTAAGCCGGGGCTTTAGGGAACCCCAAACAAAGATGCTGAGGGCTGATTGTAGCTGTTTAAAATACAAGCCAGGTATGTCTATCGCCTGAAAAAATAAAAGAGAAAATTGCTGCAGAATATTCATCCTGCCAATCCATGGTAATTGTGGACGATTGTATGTAGTAAGTTCCATTTTGGTGCACGTAAGTCAAGTCAAATACATTAGAAAGATTGGGAGGTAATACAAGGATTAGTTTATACATGGTCAATAATGCTTACTCACCAGTACACAAACAGAATCCATATAGTGCCCTTTTAGCCGTATAATGAGAATACCGCTACTAGTAGGGGCACTATATGAAGTATGTACTACTGTATGACTTTAAGTAGTTCATAGGTATTTTCTTTTTCTACTGTATATGCATTGCATATATGGAAGTCACTGTACATATCAAATTATACTATTGCATAAATCTGCATAATATGGGGGCATGAGGATTAGGTGGACTTGATGTACATCCTTCTACCTAGTGTGCTCCCCAATGTCTTTATGTGCCCCCACATATGTACACAATGTACATAGATCCAGTTAATGCACATGTCCCCATATGATACAAACTTTATACCACAAACTATGCATAACTGTACAATAGTGTACATGAGTTAACACAATGGCCTGCCCACAGGGCCGTTTTAATACATTGGTGGTCCCAGTGCACAGCCCTCAAGAGTGGGCCCCCCTTTCCTTTTCGGCACATTGTATAATGTACTGAATTTGCCCCCACACTGTATCAAGAGCCCAAATACATACAGTAGTTACCTTATAACATTATTTCCACCATACAGTGATTACATATTACATAAAAACTGCACTAAACAAAACAGAAAGATATTACCAATGATACCATTACATAATACCGCCACATCATGACCCCTAACACTACAACCCTATAACAGAGTGCAGTTACATCCAGTGACTCACCGGGGGCGTCTTCTCCGATCAGAGTCTGTCACCTTTTCTTTTTCTCTCCATCCAGCCTGGGCCACCTTGAAGTCTTCTCCTGGCTGTGAATCTTCTCTTCAGAATCTGCCAGACAAATATTTTAGGCTCCAACACATACAGTAGATAGGTCCCTTGTACCCCTATACAGTAGTTACACCCCTCTGTACCCCTACATAGTTACACCCCTCTGTGCCTCCATAGTTTTAAGGTGTCCCTGTAGTATATAGACCCTCATGTGCTCCTCCAGTTATATACAGCCCTCCTGTGCGCTCCCCCATTAGTATATAGCCCCCCTGTGCACTCTCCCCAGTAGTATATAGCCCCCCTGTGCTCTCCCACAATAGTATATAGCCCCCCTGTGCTCTCCAATAGTATATAGCCCCCCTATGCTCTCCCACAATAGTATATAGCCCCCCTGTGCTCTCCCACAATAGTATATAGCCCCCCTGTGCTCTCCCCCAATAGTATATAGCCCCCCCTGTGCTCTCCCCCAATAGTATATAGCCCCCCTGTGCTCTCCCCCAATAGTATATAACCCCCTGTGCTCTCCCCAATAGTATATAGCCCCCCTCTGCTCTCCCCCATAGTATATAGACCCCTGTGCTCCCCAATAGTATATAGCTCCCCTGTGCTCCCCAATAGTATATAGCTCCCCTGTGCTCCCCAATAGTATATAGTTCCCTTGTGCTCCCCCATAGTATATAGCCCCCTGTGCTCTCCCATAGTATATAGCCCCCTTTGCTCCCCCATAGTATATAGCCCCCTGTGCTCCCCCATAGTAAATAGCTCCCCTGTGCTCCCCATAGTATATAGCTCCCCTGTGCTCCCCCATAGTATATAGCCCCCTGTGCTCCCCATAGTATATAGCCCCCTGTGCTCCCCCATAGTATATAGCTCCCCTGTGTTCCCCCATAGTATATAGCCCCCTGTGCTCCCCCATAGTATATAGCTCCCCTGTGCTCCCCCATAGTATATAGCCCCCTGTGCTCCCCCATAGTATATAGCCCCCTGTGCTCCCCCATAGTATATAGCCCCCTGTGCTCCCCCATAGTAAATAGCTCCCCTGTGCTCCCCAATAGTATATAACCCCTGTGCTCCCCCATAGTATATAGCCCCCTGTGCTCCCCCATAGTATATAGCCCCATGTGCTCCCCAGTAGTATATAGCCCCCTGTGCTCCCCATAGTATATAGCTCCCCTGTGCTCCCCCATAGTATATAGCTCCCCTGTGCTCCCCCATAGTATATAGCCCCCTGTGCTCCCCCATAGTATATAGCCCCCTGTGCTCCCCAATAGTATATAGTTCCCCTGTGCTCCCCAATAGTATTTAGCTCCCCTGTGCTCCCCAATAGTATATAGCCCCCTGTGCTCCCCAGTAGTATACAGCCCCCCTGTGCTCCCCCATAGTATATAGCCCCCTGTGCTCCCCCATAGTATATAGCCCCCTGTGCTCCCCCATAGTATATTGCCCCCTGTGCTCCCCAGTAGTATATAGCTCCCCCATAGTATATAGCTCCCCTGTGCTCCCCCATAGTATATAGCCCCCTGTGCTCCCCCATAGTATATAGCTCCCCTGTGCTCCCTCATAGTATATAGCCCCCTGTGCTCCCCCATAGTATATAGCCCCCTGTGCTCCCCCATAGTATATAGCCCCCTGTGCTCCCCAATAGCATATGCGCTCCCCCTCCCATATAACATTGAAAAAAACAAACACTTTTACTCACCTAGGTCCACGCGCTCCTCTTCTCTTCCCTCTTGAGGCCGCACTTCCTGGAAGTGCAGCCACAAGAGTGACTGACAGGGAGGGAGCCAATGGCTCTCTCTCTGTCAGTATCGCTGCTGATGAAGCGCCGCAGCAGCAGCGGGCGGGCGAGGGCAGCGGTGGACGGGGGGGGCCTTGCAGGGGGCGCCATGGAGGGGTAAGTAGATTACCCATCCATGTCGCTCCCCCCTGACAGGCTGGTGGCCGGAGCCCTGTGCGACCGCACTGGTCGCACATAGCAACGGCCGGCCTGCTCGGGGGGCCCCTTTAACCAGTGGGCCCAGTGCACGTGCACCATGTGCCCTCTGGTTAAAGCGGATCTGCCTGCCCATATTCTCATACAATGTCCGCCCTGCCTTACAGTCCCTACACACAGCACATACACAGTGCCTGTACTACCTGAAGGACCTCTAAAGGGCAGCTTTGGCACAGTACAGGTGTCTTTATATTTTGGGAATGGTGAGCAGCTGAAAACACCAGAGTAGTCACAAGGCATTAACTTTAGTTCAGAATGGAGTCCGCTCTTGCTTCTGTGCCACTATCGATAGCACTCTGGATATCATATCTTCAGATACCTTGTTTAGATGTATCTTTTAACTTGTCTCGCAAGTCACATTTGCAATTTCTAATTTCCACCTTGTTAGACTTAAAGTACTCTCGAGAGACGGCCCCTTGGTCAATCCACTAACACTTTCCTCCCATTTTTGGAAGATAGGCCTCTCAGATTTTATCATGTGATCTCTTCAGCTTCATTTTTATCTCAGGAGTCTTTGCTGCCCCTAATCAGGTCTCTACTCTGCAGGACCTGCAATTGAAGTATTTTATATCTCTAAGACAGATGAAAACTTACCTTTTTTAAGGAGCTCTGTGTTACTTTTAAACCACCTCAACACACAGCGTCCCTCATTTATTTAAGAGGGCAAAGTGGTGTTTCAAGAGGCATGGGATTGAGAACTCAACAGAGAGTTTACCAGAAATGACTGGGAAAAGTCTTTTCATTTTGTCATAAAAACTCTGTATCCTGCAAAGATCATCTCCAGATGGTACAGAGTTCCTGTTCTGTAGCATAAGATCTATCCAACAGTACCGGAAGATTGTTGGATATGTGGGCAAGCTAGAGGCACCATGGCCTATATATAGTGGGAATGCACAGCAGTTATAGAGACTTTTGGAAGAAGGTGATTGACCTGTCTGAGATTGTCACAGATGTTAAGTTGCTAGACAACCCGGTGGTACTCTTATTATTGATGTTGCCTGGAGAAATACCCAGTCAAAAGAAGAATATGATTTGTTTCCTTTTGACAGCAGCTCATACGATTATATCAAGGAGGTGGATTGGATAAGGAAAGTTCTCCATGTTTGTAGAATAGAGAAACTGAGAGCAGAGTTACATTCTACCCAGGTACCCAATGCAGTTTTAATGGCGACCCTAGGAGGAATTTGCTGTTTTTCTCAACTGTGTGAACATAGCCATACCCTGCAAATTTCTGTCTCCTCAATGCCAGTTATCTTACTGTTTTTAGATAGGTCAGTGGATTTCTTTATGTTCACTACCCAGAAAAGTGTTCTCCTTATGCCATAAAGATAGTGATCACATATATCATTGTAGTGGGTTCATACATCATTGGTGTATTAGCTGACCTTTTTTCTACCTATACAGTTGTGGTTAATATGCAGTTCAATTGGCAGCTGTCAAATAGTTAACTTATAAACTAATTGTATATCTATATCATAAAAATCAAAGTCTGTCTGTCTGTCTGTCCTTCTGTCTGTCTGTCCTTCTGTCTGTCTGTCTGTCCTTCTGTCTGTCTGTCTGTCCTCTATAGACTTCCAAACGCCTGAACCGTTTGACCCCAAATTTGGCACACAGATACATTGGGTGCCCGGGAAGGTTATTGCGAAGGTCCCGTCCCCGCCAGATGTACAGGAGGGGAGGTGGAGGGGAAAGAGCGGCGCCCCATAGAGATGAATGGGAAAATCTCCTCACTGCAAACACAGGTGATATAATTAGCTGCAGCAGACACGGCAGTTGGAGCCTTAGCAACCAATAGGATTACTGCTTTCATTTTCACAGGGAGCAATGGTTGCTAGGGCAGCTGCCTCACAACATCCACAGTAATAACTGGTAGACCCCCTACTCCATCTATACAGGACATGTATATACAGGGCCCCCTACTCCATCTATACAGTACATGTATATACAGGACCTCCTACTCCATCTATACAGTACATGTATACAGGACCCCCTACTCCATCTATACTGTACATGTATATACAGGACCCCCTACTCCATCCATACAGTACATGTATATACAGGACCCCCTACTCCATCCATACAGTACATGTATACAGGACCCCCTACTCCATCTATACAGTACATGTATATACAGGGCCCCCTACTCCATCTATACAGTACATGTATATACAGGACCCCCTACTCCATCTATACAGTACATGTATATACAGGGCCCCCTACTCCATCTATACAGTACATGTATATACAGGGCTCCCTACTCCATCCATACAGTACATGTATATACAGGACCCCCTACTCCAACTATACATTACATCTATATACAGGGCCCCCTACTCCATCTATACAGTACATGTATATACAGGGCCCCCTACTCCATCCATACAGTACATGTATATACAGGGCACTACAGGTATACCAAACTGCGACTGGATAACACTGCCACACCAGACCTGACCAATACCGCCATACTGTGACTGGATAACACTGTCATACCAGACCTGACCAATACCGCCATACTGTGACTGGATAACACTGTCATACCAGACCTGACCAATACCGCCATACTGTGACTGGATAACACTGCCATACCAGACCTGACCAATACCGCCATACTGTGCTGGATAACACTGTCATACCAGACCTGACCAATACCGCCATACTGTGACTGGATAACACTGCCATACCAGACCTGACCAATACCGGCAAACTGACTGGGTAACACCGCCACCCCAGACCTGACCAATACCGCCATACTGTGACTGGATAACACCATCATATCAGACCTGACCAATACTGCCATACTGTGACTGGATAACACCGCTATACCAGACCTGACCAATACCACCATACCATGACTGGATAACACCGCCACACCAGACCTGACCAATACCGCCATACTGTGACTGGATAACACCGCCATACCAGACATGACCAATACCGACACACTGTGACTGAATAACACTGCCATACGGGTAAATACAACCCTGCAGGTATACAGGACACTACAGGTATACAGGACCCCAAAACTATACACTACAGGTGCACGGGACCTCCACAAAACTATATACTACAGGTATACAGGACCCCAAACTTTACACTACAGGTATACAGGACCCCAAAACTATATTCTACAGGTATACAGGACCTCCTCCAACTATATACTTCAGGTATACAGGACCTCCACCAACTATATACTACAGGTATACAGGACCCCAAACTATACACTACAGGTATACAGGACCCCAAAACTATACACTACAGGTATACAGGAACTCCACCAACTATATTCTACAGGTATATAGGACCCCAAACTATACACTACAGGTATACAGGACCTCAAAACCATACACTACAGGTATACAGGACCTACACCAACTCTATAATACAGGTATACAGCACCTTCACCAACTCTATACTACAAGTATACAGGACCCCAAATATACTACAGGTATAAAGGAACTCCACCAGCTATATACTACAGGTATATAGGACCCCAAACTATACACTATAGGTATACAGGACCTCCACCAACTCTATACTATAGTTATACAGGACCCTCAAACTATTTACTACAGGTATACAGGACCCCCGAACTATATACTACAGGTATACAAGACCTCCACCAATTATACACTACAGGTATCCAGGACCCTCAAACTATAAACTACAGGTATACAAGACCTCCACCAACTATACATTACAGGTATATAGCACCAACTATATACTACAGGTATACAAGACCTTCACCAACTGTACACTGCAGGTATACAGGACCTCCCTCAACTATACACTACAGGTATACAGCCCCCCCAAATACACACTACAGGTATACAGGAACCCCCCCAACTATACACTATAGGTATACAGCCCCCCCAACTATGCACTACAGATATGCGAGACCCCTAAAAACTATACATTGTGGGTATACAGAACCCCTCCAACTATGCACTACAGGTATACACTAATTCCACTGATTAACTCAGATGAAACAATACCTTTAGCTTGGCCTCCTGGGCACCTTAGAACAAATCTAATTAACACACTGACACTTTATACCCGGGCAGCGCCGGGTACATTTTCTAGTTTAGCATATAACTACTGTAAATTATTGGCAACTTCCCTTGTTATGCCTTCTTTGAATTGATATGCCACTTTTGCTTTGTATTTTTCTGTTGTTTTTCTGTAATTAAAATAAACGTTTGCATGAGAAAAAACTTTTTCTATCTATCCAAGGTTGGAAAGCAATGCATGACCAGGGTGATTTATGGTGGAGCCGGATTGTGTATGTGCTTATTATTAGTAGTAAGGCGTGTCTGCAGATTTTCTGCACACACGCCTTACTTATGATTTCCATGGGGGCAAATCCAGTATACCGATACCCAGGGCTGTATTAACAGCTGCTGCTGCCCTAGGCACTAAACCTGAAGACGCCCCATCTTCACGCATCTATTGGCGATGCCAGACCTGACCAATACCACCATACCCCCCACCCCCCTGGAAAAGACACCAGATTAACTGGCAAGTCTGAACGGGAGGAGGGAAACTAAAAAAATAAAAACAAAAAAAATAGTTTTTTTCTGTCCCCCTGCTCCCTGGTGCTGCCCCCCTGCAAGGTGCTGCCCTAAGCTCTGGACCACGGGTGCCTAGTGGTAAATACGGCCCTGCCGATACCAGTAGACCAATATCACTATACTGGTACTGAATAATATCCACTATATACAGACTAGAGGTGAGTAAATTTACAGTTTATCTGTAATAAAGACCAAAATTCTTTCTAAGCAGTGACCATATAGAGGTAGATCCAGCTGTGCACAGTTACATCCAGTGACTCGCAGGAGGAGTCTTCTCTGTATTAATAATAAGCGTAGTTTTTGCTAGTTGAAGTTGTTTAGTTTTTCTTTCTCCATCTGGCCAGGACATTATTTAGACTTGTCCAGCCATGAGTCGTCTCTGCAGGATCTACCAAACATTTTAAACTCCCCGCTCCAGCATCACCTCAAAACAAACTCACTATGTGTATTATGTCACACTGTGTCAGTGGCCCCTCTGTACCCCCCATATAAGCAGTTAAGTCAAATTTTTGCCTGCAAATTGTAGTCAGGGCTAATGGAAAGGTTAAAGGGGTTGTCTTACCTATATTAAAACTACACTTCTGCTGGAGCAGGACAATGCAGCATACTTACCTGTCACGTTCTGCCACAGCTGCCAGTTCCTGGGCCGCCCTCTGCCCCCAGTTCTTTGCGACTATTATCATTCTAACAACTGCTGGTGACATGCTGTTTCCACAGAAAAATTGCCATTTAGCATAGACATTATAGTGCTGTCTATGCTGAGTGGTCATTTCTTGTGGGAACAGCATGTCAATAGAAGTTGTCAGAATGATGACAGTGGCAGAGAGCAGGGGACAGACGACAGCCTGGGAGCCAACAGCTGCGGCAGAGCGGGACAGATAAGTATACAGTGGTGTTGCGTTCCCGCATCCCCAGCAAGAGTATAATTTTTAGTAATTTAGGCCGGACAACCTCTTTAAGGGAGTGTTGTGGGCTGAAAGTTTACCAGCCAAGACAACAAAGAAGTGGCGTAGGGACAACTTTATGAATGTCCTTTAGTAACCCAGCCAGAGCCCAGACTTCAAATCAATTAAACATCTCGGAGAGACCTGAAAATGGCGTCCACCAACAGTCCCTGACCAAGCTGGCGGAGCTTGAAAAGATCTGCAGAGTAGAATTGCAGAAAATGCCTATGGCATCCAGGGCCTGTTCTAGCTTTTTGACTGCCTGAGGTGAGAACTGAAATAGGGCCCCTTCCCCCTCAAAATCAAAAGTAAGGAAATTTTACGTGCAGAAAATACCCATACATATTACCATCATACTGCTTCTGAACAATGACCACTATGCTGAGATCAACATCATATAAACACCAAATAATTCTGCTACACAATGACCACATCTCATCACCCCATAGTGACTAAATATTATCACTAGTATTACCACTTCACAAGGAAAAAATAATACCGCCACATCTTGAACACACTACCACTGCTTAATGACTGAACAATACCACCAGTATTGCTACTGAATTAAAACCACTTTAGAGAGTCCAGCATTCCCCCCACCCAGTGACAGTATAGTGATAAGGGTGCAGTTACATCCAGTGACTCACAGGTGATGTCTTCTCTTATCAGAGTCTTCTCTTTTTTCTTCTCCATTCAGTCCGAGCCATCATAAAGACTTCTGTTAGCTATGACTTGTCCCCACAGCACCTATCGGACAAACATTTAATGCTCCACACTTTTCCAGCACCCTCCTCCCCTCTATACAATACCATATCCGTAGTGCCCCAACATGAATAGTTCCCCCTGTTTGGCACCCACACAGTAATTAGCCCATTCTCTTATTCCATGCTGTAAATATCTCCCTTTTGCCCTGACACTTAATATAATCCCTTCTGCACCTCCACACTATTATAATTCCCCTTCTGTCTGCTCATGTGGTCATAGCCCCCCTCCTGTCTCCTTATATAGTTATAATCCCCCCTCCTGTTCCCCCATGTAGCTATAATCCCCCCTTGTATCTTCATGTAAATATAATGCACCATCTTGACTCCCCATGTAGTCATAACCCCCCTCCTGTCTCCGCATGTAGTCATAATCATTGTTACATCCTTATAATCCCCACTTTCGTGTCCTTATAATCTCCCATCCTGTGTCCTCATAATCCACCCGTCTGTGTCCTCATAAACCACCCATCTGTGTCCTCATAATCCCCTCTACTGTGTCCTCATAATCGCTCCTCCTCCTGTGTCTTCATAATCCACCCTCCTCCTATGTCCTCATAATACTCCCTCCTGTGTCCTTATAATCGCCCTCCTGTGTCCCTTTAATCCTCCTCCTGTGACCTCTTTTAATCCCCCCCCTGTGTCCTCATAATCACCCATGTCCCCCTCCTGTATCCTCATATTCCCCCCATGTCCCCCTGTAGTCGCCCTCCTGTGTCCCCCTGTAGTCCTCCTCCTGTCTCCTCATAATCCTCCTCCTGTGTCCCCCTTTAATTTTCCTCCTTTGTCCTTATAAACCCCCCCCCCTCACTTCTTCAAGTAAAAAAACAAACACATAACTCACCTCACCAATCGCTCCCACACTGCTGTTTTCTTTCTGAATGCTTTCTCACTGTGCAGGGGCCACATGATCTGCCGCCTGAGGCTTTAAATACAATACTATGCATCAAAATTTTGGTGCATTAAAAACACATGATGGTGTTAGATATGGAATACCCTTAGGGCTATCTTCACACAATGTATTTTTTATGACAAGAGTGGCCGCTGTTGGGTACGGCTGTGGAAATAATTGACATTTTCATTGCGACAACGGGCGCTCTTTAACACAACAAATGCCATTGTTTTTGAGTGCCGAACAACAACCATTGTTCATGCAGTGAACATAGCCTAAAAAAGATATCTAAAAACAAGAAGTTCTCTATTTTTACATGGACTTACAAGGATATAAGTAAACAGTCGTGGGGGTGGGGTGCCGTGTTCCTGCAGCCAGCTTCTTGTTTACTTAAAGTTATTTATTCATTTCAGTAAATTTAATGTTAATATTTAAATTCTGCAAATATTTCTGAAATCCGTAACGCAGGGACGGGGCGCTTAACATTCCTGTCGCACCCGCATAAGTGTTTTCTGCTTCAGTTATACATCTTGTTTTTCTGGCTCTTATTTATTTAAGGACTGGCCAAATTCGGTTGTAAAAGAAAAAAAAATCTGCTTATTTTTCTTGTAAATGTTTAATTTGCAGTGAAAACAGAGATATTGTTTGACTGTACTGTGACTGCTAGAAAGGGGCACAAGTACTGAAATCTGTGAGGACTGGATTCTTGTGGAGACTTTGAAATAAACATTTCTATTACATATGGTAGGGTGAAATACACCAACTCAGCAGACAGTATCACGCATGATAGTCTGACTCAAAAAAAATAGTTTAATACATGACAGACTTAACCCCTTAAGGACCGTGCTAATTTTCATTTTTGCGTTTTTGTTTTTTCCTCCTTGTGTTTAAAAGGCTATAGCACTTGTATTTTTACACCTACAGACCCACATGAGCCCTTATTTTTTGCGTCACTAATTGTACTTTGCCATGACAGGCTGAATTTTTCCATAAAATATGCTGCGAATCCAGAAAAAAATTATATGCGTGGTTGAAAAAAATAAACGCAATTCTTTTTCTTTGGGTGGGGGGGGGGGGGGCTTCGTTTTTTCCGACGTGTGTCCTATGGAAAAACTGACATGTTATATATGTTCCTCAAGACGTAACGATTACAACGATAATTAACCTGTATAACTTTTATTTTATTTGATGGATTGTAAAAAATTCAAACCATTGTTAACAAATATATGTTCCTTAAAATCGCTCTATTCCCAGGCTTATAACGCTTTTATCCTTTGGTCTATGGGGCTGTATGAGATGTAATTTTTTGCGCCATGATCTGTACTTTCTATCGGTACCTTTATTGCGCATATGCGACTTTTTGATTGCTTTTTATTAAAATTTTTCAGGATTTGATGCAACAAAAAATGCGCAATTTTGCACTTTGGGATTTTTTTGCGCTTACGCCATTTACCGTACAAGATCAAAAATGGGACAAATTAATAGATCGGGCGATTTATTTGTTTATTTTGATTTATAAAATGGGAAAAGGGGGGTGACTCAAACTTTTATTAGGGGAGAAGATTTTTTTATTAATAAAAACACTTTATTTTATCTTTACTAACAGTAATTAGAAGCCCCCTAGGGGACTTCTATATACACAGCACTGATCTCCCATTGAGATCAATGCTGTGTATATAATAGAGCAATGATCCGTCAGATCATGGCTCTATTATAATGGTCTGCTGCAGACCATCTAAATAGATTGCCCGGCCCGCTCATTAGAATGGATCTCCCCTCCACGATCGCATCGTGGGGGGGAGATCCCCCACTAGACACCAGAGACAGGGGGTACATATACTATTCAAATGTAGCTGTCAGCTTTGACAGCTGCATTTGAATAGTTAATTAGCCGGCCGCGTAGATTGGCTGCGGCGGCTAATACCTGCAGTCCCTGGCTGCACATAGCAACCGGGGACCGCGGGCTGCAGAGAGGGCTCACGCCGGGAGCCCTCTCTGTTTACCCTTAACAGCCGCATGACGGGTATACCAGTCATGCGTCGTTAAGGGGTTAAAGGTTGTCCAGGGAAAATGAACTTTTTCCACAGGATAGGGGGAAAGTATAGGTGGTATTTCACTGGAAGATTTTTTGGCATTTAAAGATAAACCATCTCAAATGACAGCTATGACAAAGATCTGAAATCGTCCACCCTATTACACAGGACGATGATGGTTACTTATGGCAGCTCCTGCGCTCATCCTTTCCTGGCTGATAGACCAGGGTACGACCGGACTACATGTTATTACACCGAACGATGTTCGAACGATTTGTGAACGATCAGCGATGAAAATAGGTTCAGATTCTATCAAACGATCAACGATATCTCGTTGGTCGTTTAATCGTTGCCTGTTATTACACAGAACGATTTTCGTTTAAATCTGAACGATCTAACGATTTTTCGAACAATAATCCACCCTAATAATACCACCCTAAGAGATCGCAAGGGGTCTGATCTACCCGATCTGATCGGCCCATGGCTTCTTTGTTATGAATAGAGCTGTGGATACGGCATCTGACCCGCAGCTCTATTAATTCTTATGGAGGTGCCAAAACCAGCCAACTGTGTCAGAAGAGTGCTGTACATTTGTCTCTCTCCGGCACCTCCATAGGAGTGAATAAAGCTGTGGATCACACGCTGTACTCCCGAGTGTATTCATAACAAAGAAGTCAGGGCCGAAATGGAGATTGGCAGGGGGTACGGAGGTCAGACCCCCTGCAATCTCATACTTTTTGCCTATCCTGTGGATACGCGAAAATTTCATTTTTACCAGACAACCTCTTTAAGGACATATTACACGGCAAGCGAGCGCAGACCTGTCAGATCAGCGCTTGCACGGCTGATTGTTGCCTTTTAACATGAGCTATTACACCAAATACGGCTGATAATCGCTTGGTGTAATAGGGCCCTTAGATACACTGGCTCAACAGAAAGAATCATGCATGAAAGGATTAGATACACATCTCAGTAGAGAATATCACACAGGATAGGATACACAGTTTAGCTAGGATAATATTGTACAGGAAATGGTTAGATATACAGCCCAAAAGATCCTTGCACATTTCAATTCAGCATTCACTGGATACAGTGAAGTAGCTACCAGCTGCGACCCGGCCCGTCATGAGGGGGGGCCTGCGAGGGCCCCCCCTTGCCACTGCACGGCCCCCCCATGGATCACTCTTGTGACCGCAAGCATTGTTTTGCTTGCGGTCACAAGAGTGGGCTCGTCCAGGCTTGTCCGTCCCCCATCCTACCCCTGGGGGAAGAGGGGGGCATCTATAAGGGATGGGGGAGAGGGGGGCATCTATAAAGGATGGGGAAGAGGGTGGCCATCTATAAGGGATGGGGGAGAGGGGGGCATCTATAAGGGGGGGGGGGCATCTATAAGGGATGGGGGAAGAGGGGGCATCTATAAGGGATGGGGGAAGAGGGGGGCATCTATAAGGGATGGGGAAGAGGGTGGCCATCTATAAGGGATGGGGGAGAGGGGGGCATCTATAAGGGGGGGGGGCATCTATAAGGGATGGGGAAGAGGGGGCATCTATAAGGGATGGGGGAAGAGGGGGGCTTCTATAAGGGATGGGGAAAAGGGGGGCATCTATAAGGGATGGGGGAATAGGGGAGCATCTATAAGGGATGGGGGAGAGGGGGGCATCTATAAGGGATGGGGGAAGAGGGGGGCATCTATAAGGGATGGGGGAGAGGGGGCATCTATAAGGCATGGGGAAGAGGGGGGCATCTATAAGGGATGGGGGAATAGGGGGGCATCTATAGGGGATGGGGGAAGAGGGGGGGCATCTATAATGGGAGGAGAAGAGGGGGCCATCTATAAGGGAGGGGGGAGAAAAGGGGGCCATCTCTAAGGGAGGGGGGAGAAGAGGGAGCCATCTATAAGGGGGGGTAACATGCAGTGGGGGCCATCTATATATACTATAAGGGGGGGGGGGTCACATAGTGTCAGGGCTACCCACTAAATGAGGGTGTAAAGGGGACAGTACAGATGTGCAGTTAGTATAGAGATGAGGATGGTGACAGAGTGAGGAGCCTAATATGTTTCTCTGGCAGATTCTGTGGATTCCTGGCTGGGAGAAGTTCTCATAATGGCCCAGGGCAGATGGAGAAGAGGACAATGAAAAGGGAAGAACTCCGATCAGAGAAGACGTCCCCTGTGAGTCACCTGATATAACTGCACTGTAATTTATATGGTGTATACAACCTGTGTGGAGCTGCGTCCACCTCTATATGACTGTATGAGGTGATAGTGATATGTGTACAGTGGATCTTATTCAGTAGCAGCGGTGGTGTTAGTCAGTATGTGGCGGTGTTAGTCGGTATGTGGCGGTGTTAGTCAGTATGTGGTGGTAATATTTGTTACTTGTTATCTGGTACTGTGTTTTATTGGTCTCAGTATACTGGATTTTGTCAGTAACAATGTGGTGGTGATGGTAGTGGTTGTGGTGTGACGGTAATATTTCCCCCTTGTATACTGGTATTATTGGCAATATTGGTCTCAGTGTACAGGATTTAGTCAGTAACAGTATGGCGGTAATATATATGGTGATATGCTGGTGTTATTGGTAATATCTGTCTTGCGGTACATATCTATCTATCTATATATACACGTACACCTACCAGTAGCATCACTTGGTCGTAAAAGGGGGGGAGGCCCAAGTTGACCTCTCGCACCAGGGCACAGGAGATATTAGCTACGCCCCTAACTGGATAGTCTCATACATAAGAGGAAACAATACAAGGGCTGGTAGTATCATGCATGACATGATTACTTTCACTGGGTCTGTAGACAGGATCTCTGAAGATTATTTTATAATAAAATTTTCTAAGATTACATGATGGGGATGTAGTGTTTTGTGGTTCTTTGTTTATAGCTACATAGAAGTCAGCGGGCATGGCCACATCTGTAAGGTGCCAGCGGAGGGACAAGGGAGAATATTGCAGCTGCAGCTCTGTGCTTGTACGTGGGGATCTGATACAATAATCCTATAACGCAGGGACTCAGCTTGCATGTGAGGCTTAAGCATCTGACCCTCATCTCCCTGCCAAATACACAGATTACACTGAGAATACCCAGCATACAAAATGCCCCTGTGTGCTACCCAGCCCTGCACTGAGCACTGCACGTCCAGCCAAGCTGCCACAAGGTACAGACTGCTGGACTCTGCACTCAGGCAATGAACTTTATATGGGAATACCCCCAGCCCCCCAATCAAAACAAAATTCTCTCTAGATAGTCAACTCTTCACCAATTTAAAGGGACTGCATTACCTATATTTTATTTAACTGATTGAATCAGATACTTAAAGTTGTTCTTTTATTCTGTTTTATATCTGTTTTTATTTTCTGGCTAATTTTTTTTTTTCACTTTTTGTACATTGTTATGGGGGCTGCCATCTTGTCTGAGTGTTAACAGCATTTGGCGACATGCTTTACAGCATAACTTATGGGCATAGGTGACAATAGACAGAGTCTGTCCCCTTGACTGTGAAACATTACTGTACATACTCTGTGAATTTTGAGGAGGTGATTCCACAAGGAGCTGCTATTGTCTTGTATTGATGCTATCTATCTACTACATGTCTACTACATCTACCACATGTCGCTGCAATCCTGTAAAGATCACTATACTGCAGCCTCCTCTTTTCACCACAGACACAACAGGATATCTGCTAAGTATTAGCCCTAGTGGTGAGAATGAAAACTACAAGATTTTAGAATTATTTTAAATTTAGAAATAAATCACTGAGAAAGATGAATGCGTAACACTGTAGGAGCTGCAGTGGAAGCCGTTTTGGCTGTTTTTCACAATTAAAAACCATTATAGAGCCTCTAGACTTGGGCCCAGCTTTTCCTAACTCCTCAACTGGAATATAGCTTAGACATAACAAGGTGTATTTGCATTCTAAAGTCAAGGTGGATGATAACAAACTGTAGTGGTTGTCCCTCATTTTCCCCAGCAACAGCGCTAAATAACAACTGAATAGGGGTTATCCAGTATAAAATAAATTGTATTTAAATAGAACCAAACCACCTCAAGGTATATACTGTAACTTGCTAATATAGTGTTATCACTAATAGTACTGGCCTCAGCATGGTCTTCCATGATTTGGGCTGTGGTAATTTTAGGTAGCTTTAGTCACAGTGGCCAGGAGTGGCGATACCCACCCCCGGACACGGGCACCAGTCCTTGGTAGAACGGTAATGAAGTGTGAGAGTGCAGAAGCAGGTACAGCGGAAGAAAGGTGACAGTGTCCAGTGGTTGTACCTTTACTGGTAGTAACTTCAATGCAATACAATAAGATACAGCAACAGGACTGCACAAAGGTGCCAGTGCAGAATATACAATACTTAAGGTAGACATTAGGTAGAGGTGAAGAAGTGGAATAAGACTTGGTGTAGCAATGTTAATGTAGGGGCCCTTGTCTAATTAGCACAGTACTCTGCTGGGATTGGGGTGTAGATACTTGAAAGAAAAAATCCTCGTACATTTATATATATAGAAATTGTCATTTACCTTTGTGACATTGCTCTGGCTTTTCCTGGACATGAGTAACATTTTTAAACAAGTGTGAGGATCCCATCTGGGACTTCATCCTGTTGTGAACCAGGTTCTTCATACGTGTCTCACCATGTGTTTTATCCATACGTATTTATGAGGATTTTAGGCTAGGTTCACACTTGCGTTATTTTCTCCGCCACAGTTCCGTTTTTAAACAACAAACAGAATCTGATGTATCCGTCCAACGGCCCATTAATTTGTATGTATTTTTATTGTGCTCCTTTTGTCATAGTTATGCTCCATTTGTATGTATTCCGTTAGGGTTCAGTTTTTGTGAACAGATAAAAATCCTGCAAGCACCTTTTTTTTTTCTCCATTTCAAAAAACGGAACACGAACGGAAAGTGCACTTCTGTTTTTTTTTTTTTTTTTTACAGTATAGTGAATAAGGACGGATCTAAACAGAAGGTATTTCCGTTTACATCTGTTTGCAAGTTAACAGTTTTCATCAGTGTTTTCACTGAGCATGCGCAGAAGAAGTGAGAAACCAAAGGAAAAAATAAACTAATATGCAAACTGATGACTGAAGCTGACTGATGGCCAAAAGTCAGTTTTCTAAAGACAGTGAAAAAGAACATTTTGCAATCAGTTTGCATCAGTCTGCTCATCAGTTTATACTTATCTGTTCAATTTAATATGGACGGATCCTTTATCAAATAGGAAAAACGTTAGTGTGAACCCAGCCTTATCATGCATTTATAACATTTATATGAATTGTTTCTTGGTTTGTGTAATCATATGCTGCGTGAGACATTGTATTTATAACAGGCTTCTATAGGTAGAGCAGTCCCAGTCTATATTCTGACAGACCAGGATGGTAATCTCATTCTATGTTTCAACAGATCGGTAGAGCAGTCTCAGTCTACATTATAACACACCAATAGAAAGGCCCCGTGTATGTTGTGACACACCAGTAGAGCAGTCTCAGGGTATACTGCCACACACCAGTAGAGCAGGCCCAGTTTATATTGTGACACACCAGTAGAGCAGTCTCAGGGTATACTGCCACACACCAGTAGAGAAGTCTCAGGGTATACTGCGACACACCAGTAGAGCAGGCCCAGTTTATATTGTGACACACCAGTAGAGCAGTCTCAGGGTATATTGTGACACACCAGTAGAGCAGTCTCAGGGTATACTGCCACACACCAGTAGAGTGGTCTCAGGGTATACTGCCACACACCAGAAGGGAAGTCTCAGGGTATACTGCGACACACCAGTAGAGCAGGTCCAGTTTATATTGTGACACACCAGTAGAGCAGTCTCAGGGTATATTGTGACACACCAGTAGAGCAGTGTCAGTCTATATTGTGACACACCGTGTATATTGTATGCACCGTATAAGAAGAAAGAAAGCTGCAGTACCCTTCACTCTCAGCAAAAGTGGTGTTTATTCAGCAAGCCATCAGATGGTAACACGTGGATACTGAACAGGATACAGCTGTTTCACATGTCACAGCGTGCTTATCACAGCCTCAGTGTCTGAGCATATCCCTCCCCCTTATCTACAAGTGCACATAAGTTAATAATAAAAACATACAGATATCATCAAAATGTATCTCTAATTAAAAAGGTATATACAACAAACAATCTTATATACAGTGTATGGCTATATTCACATTACGTGAACACCCGGCTGTTCCGTGACCCCGGCCGGGTCACGGAACGGCTGGTCTTAGCCCGGATCATCCCGGATGGTACTTAAGTACCGGCCGGGTGATCTTTCCGGCCGCGGAGCTCTGATGCGGGCGCATCAGAGTGCACCCGCATCAGAGCTTCCCATAGCCCACAGTGAAGCAAGCGGCCGGAGCCGCTCGCTTCACTGTGTGAACTGACAGGTCTTTCTGCGGCCGGAATTCACTGAATTCCGCCCGCAGAAAACTGACGTCAGTTTTTTCCGGCGCCGCATGGGATCCCGGCCGCAGCGTATACGATGTGTGTACGCTCCAGCCGGGATGCCATTGAAAATAAGGCTATGTTACACACCGCAAAACTACGGCCGTAGTTTTACGTAGTGTGAACATAGCCTAAATATCTAGGAACTAAAATATTCATTACCAGCAGGTACCATGAATAGAGGACCAGTCATTTAACCTAGCGGACCCAGAGCGTCCATCCTTGGTATTAAAGGGAACCTGCCACCCCCCGTGCCGGGGCAGAGCCCGGCCGACCTCCAGCTAGATACTTACCCTAGTGCCCTAAGTGCGCCGCTCCTGGAGTCACTCCCGCTTGTGAGATGTCACCATCGGAAGCTCTGCGCGCGCATCAGAGATGAGTCCGACGCTCATAGAGAATGAATGGAGGCATCATTCCCTATGGGCATCGGACTCATCCCTGATGCATGCGCGCCGGTCTTTCGACGGTGATATCTCGTCAGTGGGAGAAGCTCAAGGAGCGGGACTTTGTTCTCCGGGGTAAGTATAAGGGTCTCTAGCGGGGGGGTTGGCTGGGCTCTGCCCTGGCATGGGGGGTGACAGGTTCCCTTTAAGTCCATTCTTTTTTCAGTAATAAGACCTGTTTATCCCCCCCTGCTGGTAGGCTACCTAATAGTACCAAACCCATAAAACACATTTCTGAGATATTGCTATTGTGGACCGTACGCATATGTTCTATTAATTTTGGGCAACCTTTTCCTGTGCGTACAGAACGCACATGTTCTGAGAATTGGAAATACATTGGGCGTATGGTCTTCCCAATGTAGTACTTTCCACAATTGCACTTAAAGGGGAACTATGGATAAGAAAAACTTGTTTTCTATTAAAAGTACATTAAAAGTTATATAGATGTGTCTATACAATGTATTACTGTATCTGTACAGTTCTGCCACACTGGTAGCTGATAGAAATCCAGGAAGTGAAAACAAATGGCCCCTGTGCCTAGGGGCGTAACTAGAAATGGCTGGGCCCCATAGCAAATCCACCCCCACCCCACGCCATCAACACACCCAGATCTACACAGACTCTGTACTCCACATAAATTACAGTGCAGTTATGATAAGTGACTCACAGGGGACGTCTTCTCTCATCAGAGTTGTTTCCTTTTCATCATCTTCTCCATATGCCCTAGGCCATCATGAGAACTTCTCGGAGCCATGAATCCACAGAATCTGCCAGAAAAACATATTAGGCTCCTCACTCTGGCACCATCCTCATCTCTCTACAAACTGCACATCTGTTTTGGCCCCTTTGTGCCCTCTTTCAGTGGGTAGCCCTGACTCGTTGTAGTATATGAATATATCTATCCTTTATAATATATGCCCCCCTCTGTGTAGACACCTTATAAATGGTCCCTTGTTCAGTCCTCTATATAGATAGCCCCATGTGCATCTACTATAGTAGAGATCCCCCTCTGTGTAATCCCTTTATAGTAGATGACAACCTCTGTGCATCCTCTATACCAGGGGTAGGGAACCTCGGCTCTCCAGCTGTTGCAAAACTACAACTCCCATCATGCCTGGACAGATAAATCTGTAGTTTTGCAACAGCTGGAGAGCCAAGATTACCTCTGTAGTTCCCTTATAGATGACCCCTTAAGTTGTCCATTCCCCCATATAGCCCCTTATGTTGTCCATTCCCCTATATAGCCCCCTTATGTTGTTCATCCCCAGCCCCTATATAGCCCCCTTATGTTGTCCATTCCCCCATATAGCCCCTTATGTTGTCCATTCCCCTATATAGCCCCCTTATGTTGTTCATCCCCAGCCCCTATATAGCCCCCTTATGTTGTCCAGCTCCCCCATATAGCCCCTTATGTTGTCCAGCTCCCCCATATAGCCCCCTTATGATGTCCAGCCCCCCCCCCATATAGCCCCCTTATGTTGTCCAGCCCCCCCCCCCCCATATAGCCCCCTTTTGGAATCCTACATCTACAAATATGCTCTTAAATTATGCAAGTGACCATCAAGCTCATGTAAAAAGCGTAGTGCCGTACGGTCAATTTGTGTGACTCAGACGCATTAAAGGGGAACTCCACATAAGAAAAATAATTAAAAGTACATTAAAAGTTATATAGATGTGTCTATACAATGTATTACCATATCTGTGCGGTTCTGCCACACTGGTAGCTGATAGAAATCCAGGAAGTGAAGAAAAATGGCCTCTGTGCCAATTCACATTGTCTCCTGCTCCCACTGCTCTCCCACCTTAGGACACAAATCTTCCATGCCTCTGTCTCACATTGTGTGTGTTTGCTGATGATGCAGACAGGGGGCAGGGCGTGATATCACAGGAGGCTTGGCTGTTTCCCCCAACCCCCTGAGTGATTCACCATCTATGACGGGACAGAAGCAGGTGGTACAAGGACTGTGGACTGTGATGAACAGCTGAGGAAAAGCACTGCATTCTGGGAACTGCTCAACCAGGAAGTACATAAACACAGTACAGAACAACCCCCTCCCCCCAAACAAATGGATTTTTGGTAGTTTCAAAACTGGGATACATAGGTAAGTAATGCATTATGCTTCTGCAGAAGTTTCATTTTTTTAACCTCTGCCTTAAGTTCCCCTTTAATAGCAACAATGAATGCTTTGAAATTCAGCCACTTGAGCTGAGTGATTTGCACATAGCCCTACGAATAACATCATCAAGTCAGCTATTTTTCAGTACTGGCGTATTTTATCAGGGGAGGAAGCATTTAAGGAACTCACAGAGAATAGACCAATAATAGCTTTTCACCGCACAAAAAATTTACGAGATGAATTAGTAAAAGGCCGGCTACAAACAAGAGATTGTGTAGAGAATAAAAAGATGTGGTTGGGGAGAAATAAAGAGTTAAAAGGCAACTTTAAATGCGGACATTGTAGTTATTGTGCCCAACTCAGTGAGGCAAAGGAAGTACAATTAGGTGGTACCAGATGGAGAATAAAAGAATTTATTACTTGCAGGACACCTTATGTAGTCTGTGCTATTAAGTGCAAGTGTGGCATGTACTACATTGGGAAGACCACCCGCCCAATGTATATCCGATTCTCAGAACAAAAGGTTGCCCAAAATTAATAGAACATATGCGTACAGTCCACAATAGCAATAGCTCAGAAATGTGTTTTTTTGGGATTGGTAGGATTAGGTAGCCTACCAGCAAGGGGGGGGGGGGGGGGGGGGGATAAACAGGTCTTATTACTGAAAAAAGATACAGACTTAATACTAGGGATGGACACTATGGGTCCGCTAGGGTTAAATGACCAGTCCTCCATTCATAGTACCTGCTGGTAATAAATATTTTAGTTCCTAGATATTACACTGTATATAAGATTGTTTGTTGTATATACCTTGTTGATTAGAGATACATTTTGATGGTATCTGTATGTTATTATTATTTACTTATGTGCACTTATATATAAGGGGGAGGGGTATTCTCAGACACTGTTACCATCTGATGGCTTGCTGAATAAACACCACGTTTGCTGAGAGTGAACGGTGCTGCAGCTTTCTTTCTTCTTATACGGTGTATTCATTTGGAAGACCTTTACTCTCTGTTACGCCTGAAGCACCTCCAGCCAGCAGGATCTATATGGTGAAGAGTCCGAGGAGACAGTCAAGTAAGCGATACCTAGTGGTGCGAGGGTCTACTTCTACAAGTTGATATATCGGGGTACATTGTGACACACCAGTAGAGTGGTCTCGGGTTATATTGTAACACATCAGTAGAGCAGTTTCAGTGTATATTGTGACACACCAGTAGAGAAGTCTCAGTGTATATTGTGGCACACCAGTAGAGAAGTCTCAGTGTATATTGTGGCACACAAGTAGAGAAGTTTCTGTATATTGTGACACACCAGTAGAGTGGTCTCGGGGTATATTGTGGCACAACAGTAGAGTGGTCTCAGGGTATATTGTGACACACCAGTGGAGCAGTCCCAGTCTATATTGTGACACACCAGTAGAGCAGTCCCAGTGTATATTGTGACACACCAGTAAAGTAGTCTAAGTGTATATTGTGGCACACCAGTAGAGAAGTCTCAGTGTATATTGTGGCACAACAGTAGAGTGGTCTCAGGGTATATTGTGACACACCAGTGGAGCAGTCCCAGTCTATATTGTGACACACCAGTAGAGCAGTCTCATGTTATAGTGTGACACACCAGTAGAGCAGTCCCAGTGTATATTGTGACACACCAGTACTGCAGTCCCAGTCTATAGTGTCACACACCAGTGGAGCAGTCCCAGTCTATAGTGTGACACACCAGTGGAGCAGTCCCAGTCTATAGTGTGACACACCAGTGGAGCAGTCCCAGTCTATAGTGTCACACACCAGTGGAGCAGTCCCAGTCTATATTGTGACACACCAGTAGAGCAGTCCCAGTGTATAATGTGACACACCAGTACAGCAGTCCCAGTTTATAGTGTGACACACCAGGCGAGCCATATCCCATAGCAAGGAGGGTATAGTCTGCCTGTGTAGTATCTAATTACTAATGTACCCATAGCATATCTGTTATATATACGCATATATATATATATATATATATATATATATATATATATATATATAGCATATATTAGTGTCAGGTGAATAAATAAGCTAGTTCCCTTTATTCTCCATGTATCTGATGAGGGCTGAGAGCTGCTATCCCCTGCCTGTCATCCTCCTCTAGCTGTAACTATGGAGCTTTGTTTTGTTTTCCACACGTGCTGCTGTATATCTCCAGCTCCCACGTAAGCCCCGCCCATATGACCGCGTAGTCCCGCCCACCCGCGTTGTGCCCCGCCCCTGTCATAGCGATGTGTGCGGAGGAGCCGGTGATTTTCCACCATGCTGTCACTAGTTCCCCTCTGGAGCCCGGAGGTTTCTTCTCCCAGTGATCGCTGAGCAGCTGCCGGGAGCGCACAGGAGCCGGACCGGAGAGCTGCACACTGACCCTGGAGCTGGAGCACGGAGAGCCCAGGTGAGAGGGGAGCTGGGGAGGATGCTGAGCCTGCGGCTGCCTGCTCCGCGCCTGTGTACTGCCCTCATACAGCATCCATCATACAGCATATAGCACTCATACAGCATATAGCACTCATCATACAGCATATAGCACTCATACAGCATATAGCACTCATCATACAGCATCCATCATACAGCATATAGCACTCATCATACAGCATATAGCACCTACTACACTCATCATACAGCATATAGCACTCATCATACAGCACTCATCATACAGCATATAGCACTCATCATACAGCATATAGCACTCATCATACAGCATGTAGCACTCATCATACAACATGTAGCACTCATCATACAACATATAGCCCCTACTACACCCATCATACAACATGTAGCACTTATCATACAACATGTAGCACTCATCATACAACATACAGATCCTACTGCACTCATCATACAACATATAGCACTCATTATACAACATATAGCATCTACTACACTCATCATACATGTAGCACTCATCATACAACATATAGCACCTGCTGCACTCATCATCCAACATACAGATCCTACTGCACTCATCATCCCACATACAGATCCTACTGCACTCATCATCCAACATACAGATCCTACTGCACTCATCATCCCACATACAGATCCCACTGCACTCACCATCCCACATATAGATCCCACTGCACTCATCATCCCACATATAGATCCCACTGCACTCATCATCCCACATACATATCCCACTGCACTCATCATACAACATATAGAACTTGCTGCACTCATCATACAACATACAGATCATGCTGTGTGTATCACCCAGTATACAGGACTTATCAGACTCATCATCCAGCAGACAGACCCTGCCGCATGCATTTCCCAGTATACAGGGCCTGCTGCAATCATCATCACCGCCGTGCACCAGGTGGGGGCAATTTCTATGGCAGATGAGGTGAGCTGAACTTCTCATTTGTGAGCGCTACTGTAGTCATCATGCAACATACTGCACTTAACACTCAACATACATGATCTGCTGCACTCATCCAGTATATAGAAACTACTGTATGTATACTGCTCTCATTATGCCTCTGTTGTACATATACTACACTCATCATCCACTAAACAGGACTTACTGAACTTATCTATCATAGGAAACCTAATCTACATATACTGTATTCATTATCTAGCATGCAAGACCAAACCTACATATACTGTATTTATTACCCAGAATACAGGACCTGCTGTATTTATACTGTATTCATTATCTACCATGCAAGAAACAACATACATATACTGTATTTATTACCCAGCATACAGGACCTACTGTACATAAAATATATTCATTATCCAGCATGAAAGACCAAATCTACATATACTCTATTTCCCAGCATGCAGGACCTACTGTACATATACTACATTCATCACCAGCATGCAGGACCTACTGTACATATACTACATTCATCACCCAGCATAAGGGATCTACTGTACATATACTACATTCATCACCCAGCATGCGGGACCTACTGTACATATACTACATTCATCACCAGCATGCGGGACCTACTGTACATATACTACATTCATCACCCAGCATAAGGGACCTACTGTACATATACTACATTCATCACCAGCATGCGGGACCTACTGTACATATACTGCATTCATCACCCAGCATAAGGGACCTACTGTACATATACTACATTCATCACCAGCAGGCAGGACCTACTGTACATATACTACATTCATCACCAGCAGGCAGGATCTACTGTACATATACTACATCACCAGCAGGCAGGACCTACTGTACATATACTGCATTCATCACCAGCATAAGGGACTTACTGTACATATATTACATTCATCACCAGCATAAGGGACTTACTGTACATATACTGCATTCATCACCAGCATAAGGGACCTACTGTACATATACCACATTCATCACCCAGCATGCAGGACCTACTGTTCATATACTACATTCATCATCAGCATGCAGGACCTACTGTACATATACTACATTCATCACCAGCATGCGGGACCTACTGTACATATACTACATTCATCACCAGCATAAGGGACCTACTGTACATATACTACATTCATCACCCAGCATAAGGGACCTACTATATATATACTACATTCATCACCCAGCATAAGGGACCTACTGTACATATACTGCATTCATCACCAGCATAAGGGACTTACTGTACATATATTACATTCATCACCCAGCATAAGGGACATACTGTACATATACTGCATTCATCACCAGCATAAGGGACCTACTGTACATATACTACATTCATCACCAGCATAAGGGACCTACTGTTCATATACTACATTCATCACCAGCATGCGGGACCTACTGTTCATATACTACATTCATCACCAGCATGCGGGACCTACTGTTCATATACTACATTCATCACCAGCATGCGGGACCTACTGTACATATACTACATTCATCACCCAGCATAAGGGACCTACTGTACATATACTACATTCATCACCAGCATGCAGGACCTACTGTACATATACTACATTACATCACCCAGCATAAGGGACCTACTGTACATATACTACATTCATCACCAGCATGCCGGACCTACTGTACATATACTACATTCATCACCAGCAGGCAGGACCTACTGTACATATACTACATTCATCACCCAGCATAAGGGACCTACTGTACATATACTGCATTCATCACCAGCATAAGGGACTTACTGTACATATATTACATTCATCACCCAGCATAAGGGACATACTGTACATATACTGCATTCATCACCAGCATAAGGGACCTACTGTACATATACTACATTCATCACCAGCATGCAGGACCTACTGTTCATATACTACATTCATCACCAGCATGCAGGACCTACTGTACATATACTACATTCATCACCCAGCATAAGGGACCTACTGTACATATACTACATTCATCACCAGCATGCAGGACCTACTGTACATATACTACATTCATCACCAGCATGCGGGACCTACTATACATATACTGCATTCATCACCAGCATAAGGGACTTACTGTACATATATTACATTCATTACCCAGCATGGGGGACCTACTGTACATATATTACATTCATCACCCAGCATAAGGGACCTACTGTACATATACTGCATTCATCACCAGCATAAGGGACCTACTGTACATATACTACATTCATCACCAGCATACAGGACCTACTGTACATATACTACATTCATCACCAGCATGCAGGACATACTGTACATACACTGCATTCATCACCCAGCATGGGGGACATACTGTACATATACTACATTTATCACCAGCAGGCAGGACCTACTGTACATATACTACATTCATCACCCAGCATGGGGGACATACTGTACATATATTGCATTCATCACCCAGCATAAGGGACCTACTGTACATATACTACATTCATCACCAGCATGCGGGACATACTGTACATATATTACATTCATCACCCAGCATAAGGGACCTACTGTACATATACTACATTCATCACCAGCATGCGGGACCTACTGTACATATACTGCATTCATCACCCAGCATTAGGGACCTACTGTACATATATTACATTCATCACCAGCAGGCAGGACCTACTGTACATATACTACATTCATCACCAGCAGGCAGGATCTACTGTACATATACTACATCACCAGCAGGCAGGACCTACTGTACATATACTGCATTCATCACCAGCATAAGGGACTTACTGTACATATATTACATTCATCACCCAGCATAAGGGACTTACTGTACATATATTACATTCATCACCAGCAGGCAGGACCTACTGTACATATACTACATCACCCAGCATAAGGGACCTACTGTACATATACTGCATTCATCACCAGCATACAGGACCTACTGTACATATACTACATTCATCACCAGCATACAGGACCTACTGTACATATACTACATTCATCACCAGCATGCAGAACATACTGTACATACACTGCATTCATCACCCAGCATGGGGGACATACTGTACATATACTACATTTATCACCAGCAGGCAGGACCTACTGTACATATACTACATTCATCACCCAGCATGGGGGACATACTGTACATATATTGCATTCATCACCCAGCATAAGGGACCTACTGTACATATACTACATTCATCACCAGCATGCGGGACATACTGTACATACACTGCATTCATCACCAGCATAAGGGACATACTGTACATATACTACATTCATTACCAGCATGCAGGACCTACTATATACATACTACATTCATCACCAGCATGCAGGACATACTGTACATATATTACATTCATCACCCAGCATAAGGGACCTACTGTACATATACTACATTCATCACCCAGCATAAGGGACCTACTGTACATATACTACATTCATCACCAGCATGCGGGACATACTGTACATACACTGCATTCATCACCAGCATAAGGGACATACTGTACATATACTACATTCATTACCAGCATGCAGGACCTACTATATATATACTACATTCATCACCAGCATGCAGGACATACTGTACATATACTACATTCATCACCAGCATAAGGGACATACTGTACATATATTACATTCATCACCAGCATGCAGGACCTACTGTACATATACTACATTCATCACCCAGCATGCAGGACCTACTGTACATATACTACATTCATCACCCAGCATGCAGGACATACTGTACATATACTACATTCATCACCAGCATAAGGGACATACTGTACATATACTACATTCATTACCAGCATGCGGGACATACTGTACATATACTACATTCATCACCAGCATAAGGGACATACTGTACATATACTACATTCATCACCAGCATAAGGGACCTACTGTACATATACTACATTCATCACCAGCATGCAGGACATACTGTCCATATACTACATTCATCACCCAGCATGCAGGACCTACTATATATATATACTACATTCATCACCCAGCATGGGGGACATCATCCTGCACACCAGCCACAGTCAGATACACTCATCTCTACAAAAACTGCAGTATCAGACTTTGGTCATTTCTGTAACTAGCAGGCAGTGACTATAGATTGACTCTACTTCCCTCATGCACACACTATTACTTGTAGACTATAAAACAGCAAAAAAATGCTATAAATTGGCCATTTGCAGAACAATATGAGAAGCCTGAATATTCTTCCATGGTATTAGTGCAGTAATAACCTGAGATAACCTGCTGCACTGGTCAATCTGGATTACACAGAGCCCCATTCATACAGAGCATGGTGACCTCCTGCCCCCTGGCAGAGATACCAGTCTTATCTATACAGCGATAAAGAGAGCTCAGCACTGTGGGTCCTGGCCTGTGAATACTATCACGATAATACAGAGTATCATAAGCATTGCCCTAGCTGTTAGTTGCAGATAGTTTCTAGTAGAAAACACAATAGATTCAGATATAACAAGGCTGAGTTTTTCTTTTGGCACAACATGGTGGTAGATATATGTTAATGTTATACAGCATCTTATAGTTTCTTGTTAACCCATTCAGCTCTGCTACATATGTGTTTTGTTGCCTGTTGTATACAGTACTTGCTTTAGCAGCAGGAGTGCAGTGGGTTCTATGATGGGAGAATAAGCCCACACTCACATAGTAGTTAGTTAATACAGTTTACTTTAAGTAATAAAATCTAATACAAAAAAGTAAGGTGTTTTTTTGTGAAGTGGATTATCAAAATATTGCCATTCTCCCAGTATTTTTGTATTTTTTTTTTTACTGCATTCACCATGCAGTATAGCTTTCATGGAATAGCTTTATAGTTCTGCCACATCACCAAATATGTAAAAGGACTGTAGTACTATTGTAGAGCTGTGTATTATGCCTGGTAAACCAATGTATAAAGCTTTGCCTGCAGCACAGCCTTTAACTTGTGATCCACTGTTGTAGAGTACGTTCTATTATGAGAGAAAAAACAAAAATTTTGCATAGATCAATAGTAAAAGTGAATATAAAAAAACTTATCAAGCACCTTCCCTTCCCTGCTATACTGTCTTCTCAAATCAGCTCAGTACAGTCCTGTAACTAACTCAGGGATCAAGTTAAAAGCAAGGCAAGTCTATGGTGGTGGGAGGGGGAATGACCGGATAAGAAGGCAGAGGCAGAGACAGCTCTGTAAGTACACCCTATTACACAAAATGATTATCGTTCGTATTTAGGCGATAATTGCCTCGTGTAATAGAAGACAACGATCAGCTGACATGAATAATGTGGACTGATCATTGTCTTTCAACATGTTGAAAGACGAAAGACTAAGATCTGCTGCAGTCGCTCTGCGGGAATAGGAGCAGCAGCAGCAGACCTACCTTCTATGGGCTGCTCGGACGATCTAGCGATCACTCAGACAGCTCCCCGCGCCCTGGCTCTTACCTGCTCGCTACTAATGTGTGTATTAGCACCAGCAGCGAACGGGGAATGAGGAGGAAGCGAGCACTGAGAGCTCTTACCCCAGGGCTTTATACACAGTTTAGATTGCTCACTACATATGATGTCTTCCACGCTTCTGCTTTTTAGGCTGTATATAAAGACAGTGCAGGACCTTGGAATATTACAAGAGAGTGGTACAGGTTAAAGACCACTGATTTGCCATAAAATGGATGGAAAAAAACTGATTGCAAAAACGCAGTGTGAACTCAGCCTTAGTTTGCTGAGCAGAAATCTGCACAAAAATGCCATATATAAGATCTATATGATGGCTAGGTATATTGCTTATGCTCATGTAGGCACATGTCAGCTTATCCTAAAAAGTCACCTGAAACGATTGTGTGTGGATCTCTTTATTCTTGTATCATGTAACCTACTGTGCAACAGCTGTGCTGTCTGTGTTATGGCAATAAAGCAATATGGTTTATATAATACTGCAGGTAGAGATTAGGTAGTGCCAGTAAATGTGGGAACACAACCATACAGGTGCACAGAACAGAATGTATCAGTCACGCTGTGACTTGTTTCGCTAAGTAATGGCCAAAGGATTCCCCAATTTTCAAAGAAAATTATTACAATGTTCATTTAAACCAGCTGACAAGTGTCCATGCATGCTGGGAGTTATAGTGTTATAAGAGAGTGGTACAGGTTGAAGACCACTGAGTTACATGTTGACATAATTTAATAGGCATGCTATAGAGTACATATACTGGTCTGACTATGGGTATGCATGTTACATTCGGTACCAGGACTGGCAGTGAAAATGTCTGCTGTTTGCAGTGAGCTTACAGTGCCACACACTGGATCCTAGAAGTCAGAATTGTCGCTGTCTGGCCACTGCTCAACCTAACATTCTGTTGTTCACTATGTCGCCCCACACTATGTTAGTTGAGGCTGGCAGTCATCCAGTAAGAGGGGGCTGATCACAATTCTAGCCACAGTAAATGGACTTTTTCTTTTAATTATTGCCATAGAGTTCCAATAGCGTTTAGCTGTCATTTTTTACAGTTTGGGGTGTGGGTTAATTGATCACGTAAATGCGACATATTTAGAGGGCCATTTTCAATATTTCTAGCCATACTAAGAATTTAGTGACAGTTGATGCGTGACTTGGGATTTTCATTTGATAAACATTGAGCCATTATGGGGCACATGTATGAAAAGGCGTAACTGCCTTTTTAAAGCGCAGATGGGGCAGATTGGCATAATAATATTTGCAAATGGTATTTTTGCAAATTTTTTTTTGCATCTGCGCTACCTTTGCCAGTGGGGCGGAGAGGGGGCGTCACAGGGGTGCGGCAGCACGCAGAGGGGGGTCCAGTGGAAAAATGATACTGAGACCTATGCCAGCTCTGAGCTGGCGTAGGTTTCAAAATTTTTGCACGGACAGGCTCCATGCTACCGGGATTTATGTAGAGGCAATGTGCCTCTACATAAATCCCCGGAGCTGCGGGAACATTTATAAGCCCGGCGTAAAAAAACGCCGGACTTCATAAATATCCCCCTATGTGTTCTGAATGGCCAAATGGGTCAGAGCAGTTGAATGAATTTTGCTCCAAATTCAGTAATGCCCATGCTAAATTCTTGTGAATATGAAAAAAAGTTGAAGCCTTTGGGGTCAAAAGTGTTGAAAGTGAGAGGATTTGATAGACACAATCTTTTTTTCTCTTGGTAGAAGCCATCAGACGTACATAGAACCTTGTGTGAGAGGTGGCGATGAAGTGCAGTAATGGCTGCATTGCATCCCTCGGATTTATCCTCAGCCGTGAGCTGCCTTACACTTTTATTCTATGTTTATAGTGCTATGTATTGGTGGCAGCACAGACGTCCAGGTCATCCATTGTCATGGAAACCGCCATGCTCTCCCACTCATTTTCATTTTGAATGATGGCTCCCACGCAGAAAACCGTCTATTCCGCCGCTGTAGTGTCTTCATCTAAATGTAACCGATATCACACTTTATCATTGTAAAGTCTAATACTTTCTAGCAGACTTTAAATTCTTCACTATTTTTAATATCTCTGCTTACTGTTAAAGCAATGTGTTTTTTTTCTTATTTGAGACAAGTATAGACCCTATGGTTCTGTTCACATATGTCCTTATTATGGCCTAAGTGTCAACTTGATGCAAGAAACCAAAAAGTCTTTATGGAAGGTCCCTTTCAGTGAAGTTCCCACCAGGCATGGCTGTCATCATGTTTTACTGCAGCCGGCCACTTCCTCCATCAAGGTTTTGTTTCTGCTATATTTATATTGAAAAGGGAAGTGGTTTTGGTTCCACAGCACTGTGTGTTGGGCTGTAAATTTCCATTAGACCTTACATTATGTGCTCATTTGTTACTGAATAAAGCAGTTAATAGGTAAAGCTGAGGCCATGAATGTTTACAGGAAAGACTAGGCCTCAGTATAAAAACTGCTGAGGTGTTGCTCGTAGCAACCAGTCAGAATCATACTAGGCCCTATTCACACTGTCATAGGTATACATTGAGGTAATTCCCTGATGGATTTGTCGAGCTTATAGCTATAATAGATGTCACTTAGTGGACTCCATCATACTTAGACTCTAAACCTAAAAATGAATTCTGCTATAAATGTTTTTTCACACTACTTTAAGAGATACCCCTTATTGGCACCAATCACACATATGGTCCCCTGTTGAAAAAACCTATACTGAACAGTATATATTTGAGGAATTGGTCTGTACCATTACACTAAGCAAACAATGATGGATACTACCTTACCCAATGGATGCCAAAAATTACAATTTTTGGTATCTTTCAGGTAACAGGAGTCTATGCATCCATTTAAACTCAGTCTGTCAGCCCATCTGGTCTCTACCAGTTGCAGACATGGTGGCGACAGATAATGGTGCAATAACGTGAATATTACATTATCTAAAGCTTGAGGGCCTTTGCCATCATGAAGTAAAGTTTTTATTCAGGGCTGAAGTGTCAGGGAGGCGGGGTCAAGCTGCTGAAGTGCAGAATTGCCACTTGGCTAATCTCCTTGATACCTCAGCCTGGAATAAAAATTTAGTGACTTCTACAAAGAACATCCGCTTTATAATGGTAAGGTTACTTTAATTGCACTATTATGTCAGTAGATGCATACAGCGTGCAGCTAGACAGGCAGATTCGCTTTAAAGTGTCCCTGCATTTGTGTTAAATGGACACAGCCTAACTTTCAGTGTGTTTTTTTTTTTTTTTTTTTTTTTGCTGCAGTTATATTGTCCAATATTGTTTTTTCCTGTAGGAGGTTGTGTAGCTGCATTTGAGGCAATATCCACATTGCTGTAGAAACTATGACAGCCATACTGTCACTTTTATAGAAAGTACGAATGAGACAGGGAAATATCTCAAACTAATCTTAAGCGTAGCTTCACACGTATCGGATCCGCAGCAGATTTCACGCTGCGAGTTTGCAGCGAGATCCGCTGTGGATCTGGTACGTGTGAAACTACCCTAAGTATGTAGCGTGTATTGTTCCATACAAAGGAAGAGAATGTTTTAGCGGCACTTCACCATAAAATTTCACCTTTATTAGATCCAACACATGCTTCACATGACACTGAGAGGACGCTCCCTCCCCACCGACGTTTCACGCCTGCCTGGCGCCTTCTCACGGCATCGTGAGGATGCCGTGAGAAAGCGCCAGGCAGGCGTGAAACGTCGGTGGGGAAGGAGCGTCCTCTCAGTGTCCTGTGAAGCATGTGTTGGATCTAATAAAGGTGAAATTTTATGGTGAAGTGCCACTAAAACATTCTCTTCCTTTGTATGGATCAAGTTGTACCACTGTTAGGCTGAGCACCACCTACACTGATACGGGAGGGAAAAAGGTCCCTTATAGAACCTCCAGACTGGGACCTGTAGTGCCGGTGATTCTTTGCAACTGTGTGTAGCGTGTATTGTACAAGCGATCACATGCCTCTAGTGAGAGTAAAAAAGTCTGAAAAAAAAGTTTAATAAGGATTAAAAAACTAAATATTGAGGCTAGGTTCCCACTACAGGAACATAGAGGGGAAATGTGTCTGTCTTTATTGACAGCAACTAATAATGATCATGATCATTATTAGCGTTCGTGAATATTCCGAGACAGCCACCTTTCCCAAAACCTAAAGGTTTAAATCACACCCTTTACCCATTTATCATGTTAAAAAAAAAAAATCAATGGTATCATTGTTGTTTGGCGCTCTAACAAAAATACTATAAAAAAAAAGCAAGCTGTCAATACAGAAATGTGAACAGAAAATAAAGATTATGACTTTTGAAAGTTAAAGATTAAAAAATGAATTTGTTGCTGTTAAATTCTTTATAAAACAATCCAGTGAATAAATACAAAAATTAAAGGGGTTGTCGTGCCAGAACATAGTAAAGTGGTATACTTATCTGGACTGCTCCAGTGCCGTTACCCGTTTCCGAGCACCTTTGCTGAAGGCTTCTTAACTAGTTCAGCTGATGTTACCTGTGACAGGAGATGCCTTCTCAGTGGCTGGTCAGTCAGTTGCTCTCCGCATGGTACATCACCTGAACTAGCAAAGAAAAGGATTGCAGAGACTGGGCAATAGGGGGAAGGGGCTAGGTAAGTGTACCCCTTTGATAATAAGAGTAGAAAGTGGGGTGTATACTAGAGAATAATCCTCTTTCACTAGAGTACTTACATCTTGAAGTAAGTCAATGACCTTGGGGAGCAAATGTTTGGTGCCCTTTGCAATGGTTTGTCATGGTATGCCATTGTCTCGGGAGCAAAGAAGGCCCTGTGCCCATTGATCTGTTATCAGATCATTTCTTCCTTGATGGTTTTATGCCCCTATGGGGGTCACCGCCATGGCCCTATTCCACTCATGCACTCTTGGCTGCCTGCACCACTTGTTCCTAAGCTATGGTGGGACCTACATCTTAACCACCATTGATGTCATGATGATCAGTCAGTGTTGGATCTATCCCCCTACAAAAATAAGGTATTGTTACCTATTCTATTATCGTCCATTAGCTTGCTCTGGCTTTGCTTCTCTGATCGCCCAGCTCATACTGCTGTAGCCCCCACCAAGCAGCTCCAACCTCCATGTCATAAACGCTCTGGCTGCAGAAGGGTTAGTGACAGGCAGATCCACTAACACTTCCTTCATTGCCATTTGTTGTAATTATCATTAAGGAACATTTCTTTGGCTGTGGGTGTTGTAGAAACATCAATAAAAGATAATTGTGTCTCCAGGGATGTGACGATACAGGTGCAGAGCTGCCACATATGTGAAGGTGAACACTGACATAACATCTGCAGGATAAACTACTGGTGCCAGATATTGTATCACACATAGTGGTGACTGTTCTTTCCTATGCAGCAGGGTCTACAACTGCAGTAATTATTTTTGGATACAATGTGTCAAGAAAGATATAATATCAGTCTGTGCTCCCAGGAGGAGTGGTAGAAGGGAACTGACAACTGTGCTAAGCAGTTGTGGTTGTCACGTAATGAGTACCACTCTCCTGCTTCTATAATAGAAGACCAAGGGTTAATGCTTGGGAGGAGCAAACGAGCGCTGGCAGTGCTTGTTTGCTCCTCGTTCCCCGCTCCCTGCTGCCGATACCACACGTGGTGGCAGCAAGTGGGTAAAGGCTGTATTCCATGGGGCGACTGGAGGATTAAAGAGCGCTGTCAGCGCTCATTTGTTCCTTGTTCCCTGCTCGCTGCTGTTGCTATTACACAAGGTGGCAGTGAGCGGGTGAGTCCGGGGGAGGGGTGGGGTGTCGCAGGGAGCTACAGGGGGGGCTGCCCGGGTGATCGCTAGATCATCCGGGCAGACCATAGCATATAGCAGTGGTCTGCTGCCGCCGCTCCTATTCCACAGGCTCCTATTCCATGGCATTTGGGGGGACATTTATTAAGACTCATACTCCAGTCTTAGATAAAGCACTGCCCCCATTTTACTAGCTAGATTTACTAAGAGGCGCACGCCTGAGGCATTGCACAAAAAGCAGGTATTTATTATTATTGAAGGAGAAGTCCAGCGAAAAGTATTGTATTGCCCCCCCCAAAAGTTAAACAAATCACCAATATACTGTACACTTATTACGGGAAATGCACATAAAGTGCTTTTTTTCCCTGCACTTACTACTGCATCAAGGCTTCACTTCCTGGATAAAATGGTGATGTCACTTCCTGGATAAAATGGTGATGTCACGACCCGACTCCCAGGGCTGTGCGGGCTGTGGCTGCTGGAGAGGATGATGGCAGGGGGACACTGAGGGACACAGGACACTGGAGGGACACTGAGCATCCCTCTGCCATCATCCTCTCCAGCAGTCACAACCCGCACAGCTCTGGGAGTCGGGTTGTGACATCACCATGTTATTCAGGAAGTGAAGCCTTGATACAGTAAAAAGTGCAGGGGGAAAAGCACTTTAAAGCATTTCCTGTAATAAGTGTATATTGGTGATTTGTATACATTTTGGGGGGCAATACAATACTTTACTAAACATTTTCGCTGGACTTTCTCCTTTAAGCATGACGGGAGCTGAGATGACTATTACATTGAGCTATAATGTTATATCTGACAGTGAAGTTTGGTATTTGTTTCCATTTTCAATGCTGCCCTTGGTGTGACTGGACATGATGAAACTCACAGTCAGCACAAAATATGTTATTTCCAATACTGTATATGCAATCTTTTTGTGTAATGTCGCTATAGGATACTGTACTGTCAGACCTCAGGGTGTTCCCTTCCCGTTTGTTAGAGTCTGTGTCTATATCAGCCCATGTTCTCTTCTATTTTCATCAGGTACAAAAATGTCCAACAAGGAGAAACTGCAGTATTTGAAGGACTTTCACAAAGACATCCTGAAGCCCTTTCCAGGCAAAAGTCCAGGGACACGTCCTGAGGATGAGGCAGATGGGAAGCCCCCACAAAGGGAGAAGTGGGCTAGTAAGATCGACTTTCTGCTCTCTGTGGCTGGAGGATTTATTGGTCTCGGAAATGTTTGGAGATTCCCGTACCTCTGCTATAAGAACGGTGGAGGTGAGTGACAAACAGAGAGTCTTACACAGGTGCCACAACTTCCTCTGCTTACTGTCAGTTTATTAGATCAATCTTGGTTATATCCCTGACCTAGTGCTGCCCACACAGCTCATAGGCTTATTACAGTGTATCTGTGTGCTGTTCTCTGTAGAGACACTGATACACTGCCCACACAGCTCAAAGGCTTATTACAGTGTATGGGTCCTATAACATAGGGCGATTATCTGCTGAATTGGGCAAATATCGCCCCGTGAATTAAAGACAATGATCAGCCGAGGAGCCGATTATCTGCTGATCACTGTCATTTAGCTAGTTTAAAAATCATCAACCGCCAACAGGTGTGCGGTTGACGGATGAAAGTATATAGAAAATAATACTTATTACTTACCTGTCCCCACTGCCTGGTGTCCTTCTGCCTGTTCCCCGCTCACTGCAGGCACCACTGAAGCTTTTGAAGCCATCTCTGAAGTGACAGGCTGCTCAGCCAATCACTGGCTGCAGAGCTGTCCCATCTAGGCCAGTGATTGGCTATTGGCTGTGGTGAACCCCCTCAGCCTGTAAGTGGTGGAGTGCCGCTTCTTTCCTTGGGAGAACAATCAGGGGTTCACCAAAGTCTTTTAGTTCTGAAGGAGTTTAGTAAGACGTCTCATTGTGGCTGCTTTTATTGTTTTCCAGGTGCCTTTTTAATCCCATATTTCATCTTCCTGTTTGGAGGTGGGTTACCTGTGTTCTTCTTGGAGGTTGTTTTGGGACAGTTCACATCAGAGGGTGGAATCACCTGCTGGGAGAAGATCTGCCCAATCTTCACAGGTAAGAACACCTTGTATTACAATGATAGCAGCTATTGTTCTGCCTTCACACCTGTGATATGTCTGCAGTACAGTTCTGGCAATGTCCTTACTGAAACTTGGGGTACAAAACAGTGATACACAACTACTAGAGGGTGATGGGGCAATGACACACTAATACTTGGAGGACAGGACAATGATGCTGGCATTTGGGGTACAGGAAAATGGCACTTTCTATACTTTCTCAACACATGGTAGTGCTTGAAAAAAATAAAAGGCAATAAAGAAACTACTTTACTACTACTTAAGTGATAAAGGAATTGTTGTTGCAGATTTATGTTCCAGAATAATGTAGCTCAGAAGCCATTACTAAGGTGTGGGTCAGTTAGACATGACATAACTACAAACTGACAGGGAGTAGTGGGCATCATATGAATATGAACATTACAGTGCCAGGACCGATGCCAGAATGAGGAGCTATTCTGAGTCCTGTGCATCCAACTGCTTAGTGTTGCTCGGTGCTTTAAAGACAAGGCCTTAGTATAGGGACCTCAGAGGCAGGAGCTTTTACTGCACTTGGGTTTGAATGGCTGCAGTTCAAGCTTTTTCGCTTCTGCTCCTAAGATAGTTCTGGGTTTTGACTAATGTGTAAGCGTGACCAGTGATTGGGGGGGGGGGTCAGTGGAAAAAATTACACTCTTTATGGCTGCTTTACCTATATCCAAAGGCAGGGTTTAAAGCGACCCTGTACCCACAATCTGACCCTCCCAATCCACTTCTACCTTCGGATTGCTACTTTTAATCCAAGATCTGTCCTGGGGTCCGTTCGGCAGGTGATGCAGTTATTGTCCTAAAAAACTACTTTTAAACTTGTAGCTCCATGCCCAACGGCCGGGGCTTACATTATCTGTGCCCTAACTTTGCACCACCCCTCCGTCCCTCCTCCCCACCCTCTTCATCATTAGGAATGCCACTGGAATATTTTCTCCTGTCTGAACAATGCACAGGTGCCTTAACGACCCAGCCCATGTTCAGTATTCACACAGCTGACGAATAGGAGACAATCTGCCTGGAGCATTCCTAATGATGAAGAGGACAGGGAGGAGGGATGGAGAGGTGTGCCAGCCTAATGCATACACAATCTAAGCCCCGGCCGTTGGGCACAGTGCTGCCAGTTTTAAAAGTTGTTTTTTAGGACAATAACTGCATCACCTGCCGAACGGACCGCAGGACAGATCTTGGATTAAAAGCAGCTATCCGAAGGTACAAGCGGTTTGGGGGGGGGGCAGATTGTGGGTACAGAGTCACTTTAATGGTGAAGCAACTGTAGCCACACTCTATTCAAGAACATAATGTGCACAAGCTTTACCTGACAGGGAGCGGGAAGGTGTAGTCCGGGAGGGAGTGAAACCTATAGAGACATTTATAGTTATCGCAGATATCTCATATTACTTTTAAGACTAAAATGTCACTCCATTATCTGTCAAAAGGACGCTGGTTGACCTCAGGGAGATCAACCAAAACACCGCAGAGACACCATCACATGTCTCGACGTCAGTGAACTAGCCAGACCTTCCTCCAGTAAGAAACAACCAAGCCAAAGAATGTCTCCAGTCAAGGAAACTAGGGATGGTACGAACAGAGTTCGGTTCGTACGAACCCGAACCCTCGGTAATGATTCCCGCTGTCCGCCCGCTCCGTGCCTGTCCCGCCTGGAAAACTGGGATACAGCCATAGCCATAGGCTGTATCCCAGTTTTCCAGGCGGTCCTCCCGCTGTATCCGCCCGCTGCACGGAGCGGGCAGACAGCGGGAATCCGATGCCGAGCGTTCGGGTTCATCCGAACCTCGGCGGGTTCGGACCATCCCTAAAGGAAACCACCCAAGTAAGGTATCCATCCACAGACAGCTGTTTCGGGGTAATAGCACTCATCAGTGTGAAGTAGGAAGGTCTCTGTCTCTGCCGTGTTTTTTTCCAATATCTGTCAGTCTGTCCACATATAATTATTATTTTTATATACAGTATATTTCATACTCTTATATATGGAGAAAATTGTACTCACTAGGTAAAATTATTCCTTTATTAATATACTATACTATTAAGGTAAAAAATCCAAAACACCATAAGCAAACGTGTACAATAATCAATGCGTTTCAGGCCTGCCCGCTGGCCCTTACTCATGACTCCATACATTCCATACCTTCTGCGACATTTGTGCTTGTTGGATCGGATGGCTTACATTTGCTCTTTTGTGTCACTTTCACTTTTAACCGTGTGGGTGTCCTGTTAAATCTGCCATTGTGTGGAGTCACAATAGTTCATTGTGCTGCAGTAAAATGTGGTGTGTAGTGCACTGATCATTTCTGCAGAAGGTCTGCAGAAACAATGTATCTTCATGTTAATCTGTGTATTTATAGCCATTAATATGATTATTAGGTAGATTTATAGGCTCTAATGTTTTTTTGATTTTTCTCTGCCCCAGGAATTGGTTATGCCTCTATCGTCATTGTGTCTCTTCTCAACACCTATTACATTATTATCCTGGCCTGGGGGGTCTATTATTTGTTCCAGTCTTTCCAAAGTCAGCTGCCATGGGCCCTGTGCCACCAGCCTTGGAACAAAGAGACCTGCGTGGAGGACACTTTCCGGAAGAACAGGACCATGTGGTTGTCACTGAACTCCACAAACTTCACCTCTCCAGTGACAGAGTTCTGGGAGTGAGTACATGCTTTTAATCAGTAATGAGGTTTCCAGTTGGCGCAGATAGGAGTGTAGCATTCAAGAAAAATGTAGAACAAGAGCCTAAACAAATCACTGTAGACCCATGATTGTACGCATGGCCATTGAGTTCTAATGTTGAAGGAATTTAATGATTGCATATAGAAATAATTAGCAGCTTTCTAATATACGTTGTTTCGAGCCCTTACTGTTTTTAGGGTTTCTGATTGCTGCAGATGAATGGAAATGTATTGTTTACACTCAATGGGTGGAAACCTCTCCTGAGTTGTTAATGTATGGGAGTTGTGCATTAGTGCCAGCTAGGATTGACCATCCTGCAGCCGTTGGATTCTGCATATTCTTTAAAAGGGTTATCCAGCGCTACAAAAACATGGCCACTTTTCCCCCTCTCTTGTCTCCAGTTCAGGTGTGGTTTGCAATTAAGCTCCATTTACTTCAATAAAACTGAGTTTAAAACCCCATCCAATCTGGAGACAAGAGAGGGGGAAAAGTGGCCATGTTTTTGAAGCGCTGGATAACCCCTTTAAGAGGCGGGTGCTTTATAATAAAACCCAAACACAGTTGCCTTTGCTGCTACTGTCTTTGTGCTGCATGACCAAATCTACGCTCTCTGGGCCAATATACTTCAAACAAGTTAATGGCATGAACTATTGAAAATCTGGAGGCCCTGCCCACTCTTCCAAGTCCTGAGGGTGCCATAAACCCATCAAAAAAGCTGAGACATTTTGCACAAACATTCTTTACTTGCAGTACATTAAAATGCCAGGCCCTGGTTGTGCCACAGTTGCCACTGCATTCTGTCTGACTCCTTCAGGGAGAAATTCACATGTTGACACATAAGGGGCAGTCATTGGTTGTCCCCTGATCTCACTCTGCATCCTCTCCTTCTTTTCCACCCTCCACATTTTCACTTTGAAAGGAATCTGTCAGCTGTACAAGGAAACACACGGTACCTTTCATATATCTACCTGTTCTTCCAGGATGTAGAGAAATGCTTTTATTCTCTGGTACAAGGAGTCAAAGAGGCTTTCCCAAGCTCCTGAATAGCTATAAGGCGTATTGTCTCCTCTCTCCTCCCTCCCTGTTTTCTTGACACCTGGAAGCTTAGGCCCAAGCAGGGTCAGGTATGGGAGGGGGAGGCAGGAGGTGTCTCTTCTTACTATATAATAAAAGCATTTTTCTACATTGTGGAATCACAGACAGATATATTGCCTTTAAAGTAGGTTATAGATGGTCAGTAAGCTTTTCTAGACCTCCCAATGTCTAGGTAAGCTGTGTGACAGGTTCCCGAAAGCCATAGTAACATTTAGTTATGTGCTGCAGGTCTTCAGAAGGTTGTCGGTCCCTACTAGTCAACTTTATTTACCTTCTTTATCACTATCTAGTACATGGTATAATTGTAACTCTCTTGTCTTTGTAAATAGAGACTGCTAACACCCCCACACCCGCACCCCCAATTATAGGACACAGCTATTGTAAACATTATATAACAACGCCCTTAAGACTTTTCATATTGGTAACTTCCTTCTCTTCGCTCCATATATCCATCTAGTGATAACTCTATTTGTCCTGTAAGTTAATTATTGACTGTGACATTGGAGCCATCCCATCTTGGCTTTGGCAAACAGAGTAAGTGCCAGCTTGGCACCTGCATGGGAGCAAACATTACACATGTCCCTTCTCATGCCAAGTAGAACCGGTGCCCATTGAGGAGATTCTAGGAAATAAAATGTTCCTACTGCAACACAGGTACGATAATAATATGCTGTATTTAGCCATTCCTGTGGGAGCTGAAATGGCCGCCACACTAGCTGTCACCCAGCTTTTTCAGAAGCAGATACAGTTGCGAATGGGAAACTAGGTGGATTTACTGTTCAGAATCCTGGGAAAGTATGGTAAAAGAAACTAATTGGGGAGCTGTAACATTAGTTTATTATTTACTTCCCAGTTTTTCTAGAAGCAGGTTTATTAAAGGATTGTCAGATCGGCCGAAAGGAGCATGTATCAATGCTTAAGTGAGTATTCAGGAATTTAGATATGATTGGTGGGAAGTGTAATTGAAAGAATGTAAGTTGTCACTCATCTTTCTAGGAAACAGATATAATTATAACCTGGCATGTAGCAATGTACCATGTGTCTAGGAAAGACTGGCGACTTTCCCTCTTGGGGACTGTGCTAAAAATCTATACTAGACTGTACTGAAAATGTCACCCAGAACTAGACATGGCTAGTACACAGCTGAATAGAATTGATAATATCTTGATATTCGAGAATGACATAAGGACTGGGGGGACACCTTTATCCGCTCACCATCATAGAGGTTCACTTATGTTGCATCCCTGTAAGTTGTACCTATGTCCTTTTCTGTGTCACACGATATATTGTATTTATTTGGATATTAATAGACAGCGGGAGCCATCTGCTCTTTATGGCCACGGCGTCTTACTGTCCAGGAAGTTGGAAGATAAATAGTGTAGATCTAAAATAGATTCTGCAAGCTTTGAAGTTCTAATCCCCCTTGTTCTGTGCAGCTTTGAAAGCGGCAGTGTCTTTAAAGTCAAATTATCAAATCAGGTTATTGAATTGGAAACATTTATCAGAACTGACGCTAGGGAGGAATGGAGGAGATACCATGTAACCAATCAGATTTCTGCTCTTATTCTTGAGGAAAGTGGGGAAATGAAAGCAGCAACCTGGTTTTCTTTCAGTTTACAACATGGTGACCAGCTGTCTTTTTTTCAGCCTAATGCATCTATTGGTTTGTCTCATTTTTTACTTTTTGGAAACTTCTTTACTTTCTTCTTTACTAGGGATTTTTGGGCCTTAAAGGGAAACTCCAAGTGCCTTGACGGAAGTAAAGTGGCCCCTGTACGCCACTGGTTGAATGAGCTTTTGTTTTCCTGGTTTTCATTGAATGGGAAGTTTTCCTGACAGTGGGGACTATTACCTGTTTATAGATAGTACATTCTAATATTTGCAGCTTAAATGGCAGGAAAAACCAGATCTACTAGCAGCAATGAGCCTACTTGCTGATGATTTCTACATTATAACAGAAAATATATTGACCAAATCAGACGCACAAGCTGGATTTTACAGATGACAGCGCCAATGTTTATTAATGGCTCTGAGCAAATTACATATGTGGGGATGTAGCGTTCCATCGAGTTTGTTTATTTCACATTAGATTGTGGTCAGACAAAGCTCTGTGAGGACCTGCAGATGTTCAGGAAATCAGGGTCAGCATGGACGAGGTTACAGCCGCTCTCTCACGAGCTGCTCTGTAACATAGTTGGAATGTGTTTGTTTGTGGTTACTTCAAGACTCTGTGATATGCAACAGTAAAGGAAAAACTTATAAAAGGAGGAAAATCAAACTTAAAGTTGATAACAAGAATTATCTCCTTCTGGGATAGGTAGAGCCAATATGGCTGCCGTTATAACTTACATTAGTGTTACTTCTAGTTTTCCCAGATGCCCGGTTATAATTTTTTTCTTTTAGGAGCAGGGATTTATTTCTGCCTGACCAGTGTGAATTGCCATTCAGGATTTTGGAAAAGTTTGTTGACCCCAAAATGACCACAATTACAGCTCCCACAAGGAGTGTGTGAATATATATGACTACAGATGTAGCATTTGAGACCCTCGTAAAGCTACATGACAACCATTAGAAATATTAGACTGTGAGTTCCTGGGACCATGGACCAAGGTTTCCCCCCCCCCCCCTTGTAAATACTATGGTCTTGCTGAACACTTCTTCTGTCTTGATTCTCGTTTCTCTGAAGTTGGCAGAGTGTCTTGCTTTGTGGCGCAGGAGGGTCAGGTCTCTGCCAGACATTCCAGGCATTTGTTGGGGGAACATCCTGCCAAAGGGAAGCTTTAAAATTAAAGCCAAAGGCTGTGGTTAATGGTCGGAGCATTAGAGCCTTAATGAGCACAAAAAATAACATCAAATTAACATTAGTCTTCAGTAATATGGCTGCCTGACAGACAGCACAGTGACGCCTGCTGTCCAGTCATGCACTGCCTATGACAGCTGCTTGGCTAGATCATGTCACTAGCGGTCAAGTGTGGGTCCCCAGCTCGGGTTTTGTCAATTCACCAACCTCATGACTGAAGGTGTGATAAATAAGTGCTGGAGCTTCTAGTCAGGATTGCGGTAGCATCTAAGTATATTCCTATGATACGGCCCCCATATCTTCTTTATACCTTTGGCATATAAATGCCAGGATTGTATGACAAAAGCAGATAAAGGGGGGGGGCAGTGAAGGGAGATGTAACTTGCCATTCAGGGTGTCTGGAAAGGTGAGTGAACACCCAGGTACAGTAGAACCACTGTTTCCCATGAAGGATTTTGCTCACCTGATAAAGAGAACACATCCTTACATGATACAGAGAGATGTTTAACTAAGTGTTGATTTATTTTTCTATACTGACTGTTTGCTTTTGAGGTAATTGTGATTTTATGTTTTCTTTTAGATATAAAGTTCTTAGCTTATCAAAGGGAATTGATGATGTCGGTGTAGTGAAGTGGGACCTGGCTCTGTGTCTCCTGCTCACTTGGATCATCTGCTTTTTCTGTATATGGAAAGGTGTTCGCTCCACGGGGAAGGTGAGAAAGAACATGGCTTCGTTCTAATATTGGACTTTAACAGTTATTATGTAAGAACAAGTCACATATGAAGCCTTCCAGTCAGAAAGTAGTCAGCCCCAGCTGCTGTATAAGTTCAGGATCTGTACTCTGTTAACCATATTTTTATTGATGGGCCCAGTTACCTATAGGTAAAGAGTCAGGTCAGGGGGAACATCTGACACATCTGCACATCTCACCTCATAGTTTTTTGTTCTCTCCTCAGGTGGTATACTTCACAGCCACATTTCCATTCATTATGCTTCTTGTATTACTGATCCGTGGGGTTACCCTTCCTGGAGCTGCTGAAGGGATCAAATTCTATCTTTACCCAGACATAAACCGCTTAGCAGACCCTCAGGTGAGTGTGCCATTTATTTCTTGCAATATGCATGTCTGTGGATTATAAAGTATGTTTCATAATAATAGTCCAGTGATGTTTATGTGTGGGAAACATTGCCACTACCCACTAAGTGTGTAATTCAGTGGTAGGGAAGTTTTCTTCTCCCCCAAGGCTGGGGCTACATGGTGATTCCTGGTCGCATAAGCTACCATATTGCGCTGCCTGGTCCCGCAACCCTTCCACACAAGTTGCAGTTGTGGACACCTATGGGTCACAACATGACTCTGAATCGCCGCGCTCCTTTTTTTGAACCATGGCCTGGTTCCCGTGTACGGCGCCGCACTGAGCTGTGGATGAAGCACTGGGGCCGGCCCACCCCCAGTGAGAGGAAACCCCATTGTTTCTAATGGAGCTGTATCATAGAAGGGTGATTGTTTCTTTCCACTGGGGGCTGGCCGGTCGGCCTCCAGTGCTTCATCACCGGCCCGCTACCCACCTCTGGGGCTGTAGTGTCGTAGCTTATCTCAGCCCCGAGACAGGAGGGTCATCAGATTAGCTACAATCATATACTTCCCGGCTCCTCCCCCAAGTGATGGCCTAACCTGCACGGCGTGAGGTGGGAGATTGGAGGTGAGGTGGTGGGTGGAGGTGAGCGCTCTGACACATTGGTGTCCCTGCATGCTGCGCTGCACACACAGCACATCAACCTGTGCAGCAGGGAAATACCGCAGATACCATCCTGGCAAAGTTAAGATCGGTTAACCGACGCCAGAGACTGTATCGGTATTTTCACGGTATGTCGCCCAGCCCTACCCTATCCATAGAACAGGGGATAACAATCAGTTTTATGGGGCTTGGATTGCTGGAACCCCCACAATCCCAGCCAAAGGGGGAAAACTTGTCCCTTTTAAATGAATGGTGTGCATGGCCAGTGCTCCATTAATGCTCTATGGGGCTGACAGATATTTCAGTGTTTAGTACAGTGTTCAGCAGCTCCATAGGGAATGAATGTAGTGCTAACCTTGCATGCTCAGATACACCATTTGTTCCAGAGACAATTTTATCTGTTCCCTGGGAGTCCCAGTAGCCAGACCCCAACCAATCTGCTATGGATAGGAGATAACAAGTTCTTAAGGATGTTATCTGAGATAAGAAAAACATGACTACTGTCTTTCAGAATTACATCCACTCTTGTCCATAGGCTGTCTTTGGTATGTCAACTTAGTCCTTTTCATTTGAATACCAGACAAGACTGGCACTGCTTTTAGCCCTTTTCTTCTAATTTATTGGCCATAATTCTACATTTTGTCTCCTTTTATCATAAGGTATGGATTGATGCTGGCACCCAGATTTTCTTTTCCTACGCCATCTGCTTGGGAGCCATGACATCCCTGGGGAGTTACAACAAGTACAAGTACAACTGCTATAGGCAAGTTACCGTTAGGAGGGGGAGGGTGGTGTGTGGGTTTTGCTGTTGGTCATTAACACTGCTCCGTGACATGTGTGTGACATAGGGACTGTATGCTGCTGGGATGCCTCAACAGCGGTACCAGTTTTGTGTCTGGCTTCGCAATTTTTTCCGTCCTGGGCTTCATGGCACAAGAGCAAGGGGTGGACATTGCAGATGTGGCAGAGTCAGGTACTGTATGACTATGATACGGTGAGGGCTGTCGCTGACAGCTGGAGAGTTGAGTGACGTATCCCTTACCAAGCTATTATTCCCAAAGATAATGGGAATATAAAACTGTCTGTTGATGACCCATTTATTGCTTTTACCACTATCTAGAGATGACATCACAAGAAGGTTATTGGTATCTCATTAGGTATTGCTATTATTCAGGGTACAGCAATGTACCCTGTCCGCTGCATTTAGCTGGCACAAGGACAGAGCCTTAGTCTCTATCTGTTTTGTTACTGCTGTCAATACAGTGAATACAATATACAGCTAATGTGAGAAATATAGTAAAGTGGGAGAACAGAGCTGCCTCAACCCCTCCTTGCTCTATAGAGAAAGACAGGGGACCAAACGTGTGCCACCGCTCTGTCCTCTGCATATTCACACCTGTAACTTTATGTGAATTTTCCTAGCGTCTAGGGCTTGGTCCTCCACAACTCAGTTATGGCTTCCATAGCTGATGGTGGCCATGCAACAACATATACTGTACTGTAAAGCCCTGATTTGTTCACAATCCATGCAAGTTTACCGTATCTCAAAGTTCAGCCCATCCTCAGTATATGCTAGCTTGCAGCCTAATAAAAACAAGTATGGTGTTACATAGTCACATCTGTAATGGCTTTCCACTGATGTCACCCTGATACACATGTTGCCGTGTTGATTGTAAATGACAGCTCTGCCGGCAGACCTTACAATCCCTTTATCAGTGGCTGTTTCCTGTGAGCTTACATGCACTAGCTATATCTGATTCTTTGGACAGAAGATGGTATAAATATCACTGCATCATGCATGTGGCCTTCCTTTGTGGCAGCGCATGTGATAGTAATTTTCAGTAAAGCCCCAATGGTTGATCTGATTCCTCCTCTGTCATTTTGAATGTGTAAAAGAGGAAGGATGACAGCTCATAGAGGTTGCCAAGTCACCAATGGTTGCCGGAAGTAACTGCATAAACTTTAACTGATGGTCACTGTACAGCATGTGGTTCTAATGACCCTAGAAGGGTCCTGCTGTGCCGAATGTTACTACTTGTTTCTTTGTAAAGAGCTACTTGTATAATACAGGTAGAAACATGGAGCGTGAACCAACATTGTGATGTAATCTACACATACTGTTGAGTAGCTTTGCAAATCCTTAGTTTTACTTATCTGGATGACCAGGTAAATTGTGTTTTGTGTGCTCCATTTACATAGAGAGCTGCAATCACTTTTGTGCTGGTTTACTGTTGGCTCTTGGAGAAAACATACAACTCTTAATGTACAATGCATTGTGGGAGTACAGCTGTACTGTTCGCATGTGCCAGTTTATCTGCATGGTTTTTTTTCTATTACAGCATAGCTTATCATGGCGATATTGCCACATTTTCTTCCCAATGAATTTAGTGGGGAAATGTGGCAAAATGTTCCCTAGAAGTAGCTCCAGGCTGCATCTCTATGTATTTTTTCTGGTGCAGAAGTCTGGTGGTTTTTGACTGTGTAGCCTTACTAAGAAGGGGGTTAGAAAGGAGTTCATTTTTCTCCCTATTACAGGTTGAGCCCGTCCCCTGTATTTACAGTAATCTACTAGTCCAGCAATGCCCTAGATAGGTCATCATTCAGTCAGAGCCCCCTGTCCTGCATTTTATACAAAGCCAGACTGATGGTGTTCTCTCCCTCCCCTGCCCCTTTTTATTCTTCTTCTAGGTCCTGGCTTGGCCTTCATTGCATACCCCAAAGCTGTCTCCTTGATGCCTCTGCCCTCCTTCTGGGCGATCCTTTTCTTTATTATGCTTTTGTTGCTTGGACTAGATAGCCAGGTAAGTGGCCTCATATTGGGCACATGAAGGGTGCTTGTAGCCATAACATATGATGTCTGTATAGGATCAAAAAGTCTACACTATTGAACTCAGTTATGGTCCTTTTAGACGGAGCGATAATTCGCCCGATTGCACGATTAACGATTTTGAATGAACAATGTGTTTTTTTTATAACGATCAGCATTTAGACGGAACGATATATCGTACGGAAAAATCGCTTTGCGATCGCTTAAGCCTATCTCACACATAGGTGAAATCGTTGAAAGACTATTTACACTGAACAATCTGCAAATTTTTTGCGAACGATCAACGATGATTTGAGAACATGTTGAAAGATCAAAATGAACGATTTCTCGCTCGTCGCTTGATTGTTCGCTGTGTTTACACGGAACGAATATCGCTCAATCATCATTATCGCGCAAAGTCGAACGATAATCGTTCCGTCTAAGGCCCCGTTCCCACTGAGCAAAGGTAGCGGAATTCCGCGACGGAATTGTCCGCCGCGGAATGCCGTTAGCCTCCCGCTCATAATAGGAGTCTTTGGGAGGCGCGTGCTCCTGCTCTGTACGCGCTGAAGAATGAACATGTTCATTCTTAAGCGCATACAGAGCAGGAGAGCGCCTCCCATAGACTCCCATTGTCAGCGGGAGGCTAACGGCATTCCGCGGCGGACAATTCCGTCGCGGAATTCTGCTACCTTTGCTCAGTGGGAACGGAGCCTAAAAGGACCATTATATATATCTCAAGCTCCCTCTAATAGCCTGATACTGTAAATTATCATTTTGGTTCTAGTTTAAAGAACGTAGAATGATGAACTTACAAACCCAAAGATGTACCTATCGCTTACCAAGACTTCTTTTAATATTTTTTTACCCTTTCACCACCCTTCAATGGCAAGAATATGTGATGTTAACTAATTACCACTAGCTATATCAACGTTTTTTTACATTCTATCAGAGGAGAGAAATGCATGATGGGAAAGGCATTGCTTTGAGGGTCTTGATACAGTTGCACAAATGATAGATTTATGTACTGCAGCTCACAGTAGCACACAGGATAGGCTTTGATAATCTAGCTTAGCAGCTCAGTATCACATGAGAGAGTCTTACATGGAAAGCTACAAGATAGGCTTAGATACTCTAGCTCGGCAACATATTATTACATGATGGGCATAGATACAATAGCTCAGCGGCATAGACTGTATCACAAATGAAGGACTTGGATACAACCTGAAGCTACGTAATGAAGTGACCCGGTGATGTCAAAGGTTCTTTGTGAGATGATTGGCTGTATACTTGGGGTCCACTCCATGGATTTGCTAGTGTTGCCCTTTAATTCAAAATCACCTTTTTTTTTACCTGGCAGTTTGTTGAAGTTGAAGGACAGATCACGTCATTAGTTGATCTGTACCCATCCTTCCTACGGAAGGGTTACAGGCGAGAGATCTTCATCGCTATCGTGTGCTTCCTCAGTTATCTTCTGGGGTTAACTATGGTCACAGAAGTAAGTACCCAGTTCACTCACATGGTGAATGTTCATACTTGTGCAGCTGATGTCTTTGTCTCAGTGATATCATTGTACATTACAATACTTAGGGTTATGGGCACAGATATGCAACAGGGCAAGATGTGTGTAAGTTTTATTTCATACGTGTGCAGTAGATCAGCTGGCATTTTAGAAAGCTGCATTGAAGTTAAATGTTTCATTCCGTCCCATTTCCACAGGTGTATAAGATTCAGCACCTAGCAATGCAGTTTGCCTTTACAAACATTTGGGAAAGAATTGGGCATTCTAAAGAGGTCACTGAATTCCACCATGTACTGTAATAGGGTGCCATTACTGCAACATGTCAGTTCATGAAATTTCTTAACTCTCAGATCAACTGTGAGTGGTGTTATTGAAAAGTGAAAGTGTTTACATGGCAGTGTTCCTGTGGTTTGTAAAGTTACAACGCAGGGTCACTGAGCGCGGAGGTGCATAAAAATTGCCATCGCTCTGCTGCTTGTGCTTACATCTACAAACAGTCTTTTCAGGGGTTGGCCTAATTTCAGTTAAAGGAAATCTGTTTCAACATACCAAGACATTTTGGACATTTGTATACTTTCAACTTATAGTTTGGGTTTATCCCTCTTCTGCTCCAGCATGCCTGTGCTTCTGTGCACAAAGCAAGGTCCCAAAACATGATTGGGGAGAATCAATGGAGTCATCTCTATGAATAATTATTATTTGGATGTAATGATGCTTAAACCCCTTCACGTCAGCAATATGTAGACTTCAGGGGCTGTAGATGTTTGCAGGACCACTGCAGTGAGAGCTGTCCCACACACATCAGTGTCCAGGGAGCCAGGGATAATGACAGGCAGCTGCGATCCTGCCGCTGCTTGTAACTAACACCTTAAACGCCACGATCTGCAGCGTTTAAGTTATTAAGTGACAGGTTAAGCTCTTGTCACTGACTGATAGGGCCCCCCGCAGCCATGCTGCAGGGGTCCTGATCGATTGTACCAACGGGTGGGGGTAAGCCACTTAACTCCGTCCTGTCGGATGGGCGATCTATGTGTAGAGTCTGCACTCAGGCAGGCTCTATGCATAGATCGCCGATAACGCTGATCTATGCTACAGGAATGTTACATAAATTTGACCCGGATATCCGTGCATCAATGGACTCTGTCTCGAAGGGGTTACATAAAACATATTGCATTGGACTGCGGATCTGAATGTTATATGAGATCCAAGGTACTGAGCATTATCAGTAGTAATATACAGGGATCATCTGAGCTCTCCATTTTAGCAGAAGAGCAGGATCAGCCCAGAATATTTTTATCCTCGAGTAGCTGTGACTGTACAAGCCTCATACTGAGTGCGTCCAGATGGGCCCTGTGTTTATTTGCTCTCTGTAAACGCTGTGGGCATTTTTTTTCTGTGTCTCCATTTAGCAGTGTAAAAAATTAAGCAATCCTAATTTTCCACTCCAGTACCAGGCCGACCTGAGACTACGAGCTCACATGTTTACCAGTATTTTCCTTTCATTTCAAAGTGAACGAAGATGTTTTTCATTTACCGCTACCATAATTATGCCGGCGTTATAACTGGGGACTTTAGTCACTATACCTCCATAATGAAGTGGTTGAAGAGCTGTGCAGGGAACTCACCTGGAGGCAACCTGGAGGAAACCAATGTCCAAAAGCAAAGCCTGTTCCAGCACTTGAATCTTTAAAATCGAATTATTTATTAAATCCATCATTTAAAAACAGTGTTTTTTTTTTTTTGTTTTTTTTTGCTAGACTCACTTCAGACACTGTGTTTCAGTGCTACACCATAACCAAAACACATCTAGCAAAAAACACTTTTGTATATGTTTGATTTCATAAAGGTTTGCATTTTAAAGATTCAAGTTCTGGAAAACGCTTTGCTTTTAGACATTGAAGATGTTTTTCACTTGTTTATCACTTGAAGAAAAAATTCTTTATCCTATTTTTAATGTATGCCCACTGTCCTAATAAGGCATACGGATGTCATAATGGAAGGGTCCATCAGGTGGGACTACCTTCTATAAGATGGACAAAAACAGTGCCTGCTCTGGTGGACTTGGCTTGGTCATGTATAGCAGGGCTACCCATTAATGGAAATGTGCCCCATTCACTTCCACCGCTTAAAGCAAATGAGGTCTTAAGGTCCCCATACACCTTTGAACAATCGTTCGTCTGTCAGTTATCTTTCTCGACTGGTCCCTGTCCTCCCCATACACCTGATTGTTTGGCCTGGCTGAACGTTCCTGTGTTCTCTGTGGGGAAGGGTAAGCTGCAACCAGGACGCATGCCAGCACAAAGAGGTCTGACGGTGATTTTCAACACGTTAATTTTTTTAAAAGGATTTTTGCAAAGGCAAATATTACATACTATATGTAATTAAAGGCAAAATCAAAGCCAAAATATTAGTTAAATGCTGGGTAAAGGGGGGGGGGGGGGGGCAGAGGGCAAGGGGAGAACCAGGAGCAAGAAAGTAAAATAAAGAAGGAGGAGATAGATAGGGGGAGATAGGGGGACGCATATAATCATAAATCAAAGACAGATGTAACACCTTAACACAACTCATGGAATGTAAAAACAAGCTACAAAACATATAAAATTTTTATATATCATATATAACCTGTTAGTTTTGTATTGCTTCAAGTGATAGCACAAGGTAAATAAAGCATTCTAAGAGGCAATGCCAATGGCTGTCCCAGTTTAGACCTTGTTTATACCTCGGGCGGTAATTTTCAATCACGTCTGACCTTAACTCCACTCATACCACCTGTTGGTGTTCAGTCAGAAGATCCCATACACCTTATACAGGCGGGTACGGCTGACAGAAGTATAAGGTATATGGGAACCTTAACTGTTGTAGTGTACAATGCTGTTCAGATGTGAATATCCATTTTAAATGCCATGATGGCCCTTTTAACCAAGGGAATGTGTTGTTTGGGCAGTGCATCTGATGGTATTTTGGGGGTAACCTTTCTCTTCTTTCATACACAGGGCGGCATGTATGTATTCCAGCTTTTTGACTACTATGCAGCGAGTGGTGTCTGCCTCCTGTGGGTTGCATTCTTTGAATGTATTGCTGTAGCCTGGGTTTATGGTAAGCTTTATGCCCATAATGTTGATTGTATCTTGTGTTAGGGTATAAACCTTCAGCTGTAGATATTTCTGTGGATCTGCAGTAAAATCTGAAACAATAACATTTTGTTGTGGATTTTGACTTTCCTATTAAAGTCTGAAGAAAAAAATCTGTTACAGATCTGCAGCATAATATTTGATGCAGCACATTTCATATACAGGTCACAGGTTGATTTCTCTGCAGATTTTATTTCTAGGGTATATGGCTAAGATTAGTCTAAATGCCATCCTCATTGCTTTTCTGTAAATATATGGAAAATGTCTTACAATTATTTTTGCTCTGCAGGCGCTGATAAATTATATGACAACATTGAGGACATGATTGGGTACCGACCAGGACCATGGATGAAATGGAGCTGGTGTGTAGTCACTCCTGTGCTCTGTGTGGTGAGTAGAAAAAGTTCTTATATATGCATATCTGTGCTGTCAGTATCCGTGGCTGACAGAACGATACAAGGTTCATTCATGTAGCCCGCTCGCTCGATTTCTCGTGTTATGTAACGGCACTGCATACCATCCCCGATCCCGCTCATCCACACTCGGCCCATGGCCAAGTAGTTGTGTAATGTAAAAGGGCCCTAATACAGAGTTCAGGAGACAAATGAAATATAGTTTAGGCAACTTTTATAATATTTGCATGGTCTTCTACAGTAGATGGTGAGGCCTAGGCATCACTGTGGTCTGTTGGTTTATGCTTCAGTAGAAAAAGTTTGAGGAGCCCTGGCCTAGAGAGCAGGAAATTTGTCAAAAAGACCATCCTCCTTCTCTTACTTCAGTCTTGTCTGATCTTAATCTGTCAACCGGACAAAATGTCTTTAAGTGCATTGTAGAGTCATGTCAAGCAGTCAATGATCTCTGATCAGGAGGTACAATACACAATAGTAGCCTCTGAGCACCTTTTATAAGGCAGCACGGTTAGGGTAGCTTCACATATACCGTATTGCAGCCGATTTGATGGTGCTGATCCACAGCAGATTTGATCTAAGAAACTGAACACAGCTTTAAATCTGCTGCAGATCCTGTACGTGTGAATGCACCCTTACACCCTCTTGTGCCATGACCCAGTTACTAGTCAGACCACACCTGTAATCGCGTATACGCTATCTTGGAACATAAATGCATGCTAAGTTTTGCAGCAATCCGATGTTTTTATCTGGGTGTCTTTTTTGTGCCAGAGGAAGGTCACTATAACTGAAATGCTGCAAGAGTATCTGGTCATGCTGCATTTTTGTCTCTGATTGGGGATTTGCTACAGCAGATGATTGGGCCAGGCCCAGTGAACTATGCATGCTACATATACCTGATAATCAGCAGCTCAGGAAGACCTCATGCCTATACTATGGCAGTATTTTTTTTGTGTGTAATGGTGGTTTTACATGAAGCGATGATTCGCCCGATCGGATTTTGAATGAACGATATTATTATAGAAGGAACAATACATCGTACGGAAAAATCATTATGCGGTTGTTTTGCGATCGCTTAAGCCTATCTCACACATGGGTGAAATCGTTGAAAGAATGTTTACACGGAACGATCTGCGAATTTTTTGCGAACCATCAATGACGATTTAAGGTTTTCCCAAGAAAACTATATATCAGTCTGCTCGGCTCTCCCTGCTTTATAACATGTCTGCAGATTTGACTGTATTTCCAATGTGACAGGTTCCCTTTAATTCTTCTCTACAAAGGTGGGGTCAGGATAGCTTGTGAAGAGGGGGTTCTTGCCTTACTAATACTTCATTATATTCTTTTTTTTTTTAAGGGGTGCTTCATATTCTCCTTAGCCAAATATACCCCTCTGACGTACAACAAGTATTACACGTATCCGGATTGGGCCATCGGGGTCGGCTGGGGCCTAGCTCTGTCCTCCATGATATGTATCCCAATGGTCATGGTGTACAGAATTGTGCGCTCAGAAGGATCACTGATCGAGGTAAGGGAAGATTATGATGAGTCTGTCAACAATATAGCAAAGAAACCTAGATGTATTTCCTGTCCCCCAAGTCTTTGTGTATCATTGTCCTCTACCCCAGTTGTGAATACATGTTTACATATTAATTTTAAACTCCTTTGATTTCTTTTTAGAGGATTAAGCTGGTCACAGCCCCAAGAGAAATTAATCGCTGGGCCAAAGAATCTGATGTTTCTGCACCTTTCTGCCCAAATGGTGACCACATGAAGCCCACACACGTCATTGTGGAGACCATGATGTGACCCAGTGTCCAGCTACCCTCAGATGAGAGAAACACTCGATCCAGAGGTTTACTAACCCTCTCCTTAGATTCAGGTTTATGGAGATCTCTATTTGCACTAGAATTCTGACTTGTCGGCTCTTGTAGAGAACGTTGTATAATATGTGTGCGCAAGTGCGTATTTTGTATAACTTTGTAGTGAGCACCTGATCTCTCTGTGTAGAGACAGACTCATATCACAAAGAGATTTTAAACATTGAATTTTTATATATTTCAATATACATTTTAATGATCTTTTTATCTGTTGTATCTACCTCCAGTCAACATAAAGAGGCGACAGCCTAACAATGCTTCCTTCTCAGCAGAGATCCAAATACTGCTTTGCTCCAACCGCAGGGATGACGCTTCTCAGCAGCTGGAGATATAACCTGGTGTTCAGATTTTACTGATGTAAAGAGCAGGTTTGCATCTGAACACATAGTAACATAATTTACACATATATATTTCTTATTTTATAAAGGTCTCCTGCAGTCACTGCATTCTACATTCTACTGGCTGCTACTTTGATCTGATTTTACATCTCACCCCCATGTTGGTCCAGGGATAGCACAGAGCATGCTCCAATGTGGGAGAGTGGATTAAACAGACCCTTTAAAAAAAATAATTCATACTATGGCATAGAGTGGTGTACTATAGCATAGTGTTGGCAGCCTCCCAAGTGGCAAACATTAAAATCTTAAAGGGAACCTGTTAGCTGCAATTCTAACTGCTGACACTGTTAGATAGCTGATAGGTCAGAGAGACACCTGGTACCTTTTATATAGTATGTGCTTATAGAACCCAGTAAAATGCTTGTATTACATAGTAAGACGAGTCAAAGAGGCTTTCCTGAGCTCTTCAATGCAGCAAGCTAGAACACCTCCTTACTACCTCCTCCCATACCTGTTCCTGCTTCTAGATGTCAATCAAGCAGAGAGGGAGAAGAGAGGAAGCATTTTGCTTGCAGCTATTCAAGAGCTTGGAAAAACCTATTTGACTTTCTGTATCAGAGAGTAAAAACATTTCTGTCCATCCTGGGAACACAGCTAGATGTATGAAAGTTTCCATGCGTTTTCATGTCACTTTATGTATACAGCTATATAACATTGTCAGTAGTTTGGAACAAGAATTACAGCTGACAGATTGCTTTTAAGAACAGTAGCCCCTTCTGAGCTGTCTGTGATATGCCCATCATTTGTGATTTTGCCAAGTGTCAGATAACATAGACATGGATTTTACCCAGTTGAAAGTAGATATCAGAGGTTATGCCTTCAATCTTTGCCTTTCCGATCCTCAGCCGGTTGCTGTCACATCTACACAGGCCGATTATTGTCCGAAAGGGTGTTTCCAGCAAGGCTCCTAAGTGATAATCGGCCTGTGTAAAAAGCCCTTTATAAACCAGTAAAACATGAGCTCAGGTCTGTCTAGTGCGATTTTACCAGTTTGATATGACTGGCTGCTGTAACTGCTTGGTTACCCGTCCTGAAGAAGTATTTTATTAAACAAGCATTTACCAGTTTTATATATTGTACATTGTGCACTATGAGTGTGTGTGAATATATGATGCATTATATCTGCATCAGGACAGAATTTGCAGACTCTTAGCCATTTCCCTTTAACTTGGGGATGGGTAACCTTCAGCCCTCCAGCTGTTTCAAAACTGCAACTCCCATCATGCCTGGACAGCCAAAGATAAAGCATTGGCTGGCCAGGCTTGATGGAAACAGTAGTTTTGCTACAGCTGGAGGGCTGAAGGTTCCCCATCCCTGCTTTAAATGAAGGTGGATTTGCATTTTAAAACTTGTAATTTGCATTTTTAACAGAAAATCCAAGTTGATTCCATAATTTTTTTATGACCGTGTAAAAAATATACAATTAAAATGTTGTTTTAAAGGAATCTGACAGCAACTATGTTGTTTACCGGGATTGCAGTTTTGTATACTTAACACCACTTTTTTCTAATAGAGTTGAATAGTGGGTGAAGAATAGGTGAGCGGCAGCTGCATGACTCCTTCCTGCTCTGTGCCCTGCATGGTTGATGTACAGGGCTTGGCTTCCAGGACGAAGCTCTTTACATCTATCAGGGTGTAAAGGAAGCATGCCACTAAGGCTTGGCACTGCCTCTCAGAGAGTCGAGCTGTATTAGGGTGGATTCAGACTCGCGGAAAATGTGCGCGGAATTCTGTCAGCTGTCCGCCCGCACGGGCACGCGATTTTCCGCCGGCTCCATAGACACCATTCTATGGGCCGGCGTATTCTGCGATCCGCTGAAAGAAGTGACATGACACTTCTTTCAGCGTATAGCGGAATACGCCGACCCATAAAATGGTGTCTGTGGGGCCGGCGGAAAGGCGCCCAGATGTGCTGGCGGACAGCTGACGGAATTCCGCTGACATTTTCCACGAGAATTCCTCAGTCTGAACCCACCCTTAGAAAGTTGCGGCATTATAAATATACAAAAGGCAGCCACAGTAAACAGTTGTTCAGTTTGTTTTATTGTACCGTACCCTTAAGGCCCATTACACCAAATGATTATCGGTCATTCCGGCAGCAGATGGGGCAGCAGACTAACGCTATCTTCTATGATCTGAGGATTGTCCGGGCAGCTCCCCCGCTCCTCCCCAGTCGATATCTGCGAGTGTGATAGCACAGACAGCGAACACCCTCCGAACCCCAGTGATCTCTTTATCGGCTTCTGTTAATAGAGCCCCTGGTATGACACGAGACCCATGGCTCTATTCAATTCTATGGAAGTGCCAGAGAGAGCACTCTTACTCAGTACTCTCCAGCACCTCCATAGGAATGAATAGGTTTGTAGCAAATTATGCCAAAGTCAAAATTCGCAATAAAATATGTACAATTTGGGGGAGATTTTCAAGATGCGGCCCAGGTGTACACCATGGGAAAGGAGAAGATTGGCCCTTTTTTCTGTGGCGTATGTCTGCCGTTTCCCCTGCTTGCCTGATGGGCGGGGTGGGTGTTTGTGACAATGCAGAAGGAGGCGTGACCTCCTCCCGTGTCAGTTTTATCATGATTTGGGCCTGCTCACAGGTAGAGATGATGGAACATCGGAAAATCGTAGGTTCGATCAAACTCGAACATTCTCGAACCTGCAGCATTTGATTGCTGATGCCTTCGCAGTCTGTAGGGAAGGAGGAGAGTGCCCGGGGACCGCCTGGAATTCTGGGATTTAGCCCATTACCTAGGCTGAATCCCGGAATTCCAGGCGGTCCCCGGGCACGCTCCTCCTTCCCCACGGACCGGGAAGGCATCAGCAATCAAATATGGCAGGTTCAAGAATGTTCAAGTTCGATTGAACCTACGATGATCCAATGTTCGATCATCTCTACTCACAGGCATGAATCATGATACAAATCTACACCTGCTCTGAACAGCTTCACCAAAAGACGTACGCCTGTGGCTGAGGAAAGGGGGTGGGCTTTATTAAAGACTTGTGCACCTTTATTTACGTGCAGGCTTATTTAAGACTCATACGCCAGTCTTAATAAATGTCCCCCTTTGTATTATTTGTTATGTTTTTTATATATATTATTATTATAATAATTTTTTTTTTGCAGCAAATCTGACCTGTGTGAACTTACATTTAGTCCATCAACTGCAGGGACTGTGTACTGTGGAATGAGAGGGGTTGAATTTCACCAGCACACAAGGCAGTATTTTTTTTTTTTTAATATTATATTATATAGTGTTGTTTCCTACATTGATGTTGTTGATAAAGACAAAACAAACCCATACAGCGAAAACGCTGGGTTTATGAGAGTTGCTTGTCTCTCCTAAGTGTGGTGATGGAAAGGTATATGCTGCCATCTTGTGGTGAGATTGTATAATACTCATAAAGAGGATTACCATCTGACCCACAACATGGTCCTATAGACACAGCTGTGATCATGGCTGTCTGTGTATAAAATAAGGTAAGGGCCTGGTCACATAAAGATAATTGTCAGGATGCCCCAGTGATGTCACTGCCTGTCACAGGAAGCCCCAGTAATAATGCCCCATAAATGTACTGACAGAGGGTGTTTTTACGGTATGTTTTCTCTTTACAGATTGATCCCAAGCCAGTTAGTGACTCTGAAATACACCCACACTCTGTACCTGACCTGACAATGAGGGTGGGCAGGCTGAAAGGGTTAATCCAGCGCTACAAAAACATGGCCACTTTTGCCCCACTCTTGTCTCCAGTGCAGGTGTGTTTTGTAAATAAGCTCCATTTACTTCATTGGAACTGAGTTTTAAACCCCAGCCAATCTAGAGACAAGAGTGCAATATGCAATATTGGCCATGTTTTTGACACTCCAGTGCTGATCCTGGCTGCAATCTCACTGTTAGGGATATGCAGAGGTGGTGATGTAGCAGGCATTGTACTTGTACACTGAAAATTACAAATGGATAATAAGCTGTGGAGGAAGAGGAGGCGCCAGTAGCCTAAAGCCACATGATGTAAGAGCACAGACAGTAAGAAAAGCGCGCCTACACCTAGGGGCCACAGAGTCAGTGCAGGCAGAGAGGCTCCTACTGGTATATACTGGAGCAGAAAACACTTGTCTGTAGTAGGGGAGGTATGTTAATTGGCTATATACCCTCTTTATGCCTATACATGTAACTGGTGAAAAGCTCCAAACGTGATGTGAACATGCCCAAGTCTATAGAAGCAGTCAATTGTGTGTGTGTGTGTGTGTATATATATATATATATATATATATATATATATATATATTATATAAATTACCTGATACACATTAGAATATTCTGTCTGCATAAGGTCAGGCAGCTTTAGGGGGTATGATAGGTATAGGCACATTTTAATTCGGTACTTTTTTTTTTTTTTTTCATACTCGTGCCATTTATTATCCTGATTGAAAATTTACTTTGAATATACATAATGGTCGTAACCAATGAAGTGGAGTATGGGACAGTCTGTACCCAAACAGAAGAGTCATGGCATCCTGGAGGGTTTATCACCTACCTTTCATTATTTAGAAAAGGAAATTCTAAGTTCTATAGTCCACGCCCACAACTCATTTTAGCACCGCCTAAAAGTGCCATAACTCCACTTATCTATCGCACAAGTGATTGTTTGCAATGAACAGTCAGTTTTTTAACTGTTTTTAGTCTCCTGCCCCCCCCCCCCCCCCCCCCCCCCCCCCCCCCAGGAAAATACTCACTGTCTGACAAATAATTCAATCTATAAGATATTTCTTAAAATATTTTACCAGTTTTTATGTATGTCTAGGATAGGACCTGCCCATTTACCTTTCAGTCTTGTCCATCTTTTACATTTCAGTTCATTATCAAACATGATTAGTATTTGATTCCTCCATCCCTGACCATGGCATATCCATTTTTTGGTTATCAACACTTCTCTTATACTTTGCAAGATGTCATTCTAATGGTTTTCAATTTTCTGTACAGAGGACTAAGAAACCAGAAAGTTTATAGTGTAATGTAGAGAACCATCTGACTTATACTGGCTATTGAGGCCTCCTAATTCCCTGCTATGACTTAAAGGAGAGAGGCCTCATATCAAACCAACTGCCTCTATCCCTTATGCCATGAGCTTTAACCCTCTCTTGGTTGCTCTATAGAGATACACATAGGGAATTAAGTACTAGTGGGCCCCAAAGCAGCCTGGACAATCATTCCTAATAACTATACAGGCAACAGGTTGGTTGTACACTTCACTCTCACTAGTCAATAAAGCAAACGTGTTAGCCTAGGTTCACACTGCATTTTATGTTTACATTTACCATCCATGTTTTTAATAACTTGAAAAGGATAAACACATATACATAGACAAACCAAATGTTTGTATGTCCACATTTTCCTATTTAGTAGTCTGTGCTATTGTACACACAGCAACAAAAAAATAAAAAAAATAATAGTATTTGTATAGTGCCAACAGATGTAAACTTTGCTTTACATTAAAATTACAATTTACTCCAAACAGAAACAGATTCTGCCATACAGCACCATCCGTTTTTGCCTATATATTCAAGAGTATAAAACATGTTAAACACAAACACAGTGTGAACCCATCCCTGAATGCTCTGAACACCAAATGTAGGAAATTCCAATGTATGGAGAGAAAAAAAAATGGTATAAGACTATAATGTTGCAATACAAATATCAGGTCACCTCACACCCCACTCATGGGAATAAATGTACTATTGTCCAGCATTAACCCTTTCAGCACTGACAGTGAAACGGACTGGCTTCTTGCTGAATGCATTTGCTGTAGACTATCACTGATGTCACGCTGCTGTTTTATCCTGTAATGTTAGCTTTTGTAATTAACATAAATAATAAATAGATTAATATCATAACTATAAATCTGCATTTATTACTGCGAGCGACCATCCTGGCTGAGAAAAAGAGGACCTGTCCTGACAATCAGTAACTATTGCATATGAAACAGTAATTTTACTGTGCCTATAGTGTACATTTTGTTAGAGACTATGTTCCTGCTGTGCGCTCTAACTGGGAATTCAGCTAGCTCTAACTTCCTTTCACTGCATCACCTTGACTATAACCCTGCCCTCTATACCCACTCTTATATACCAATGTATTCATAGATTCTTGTAAGAATAACTGGAAAAGAACAATGCAGAGTTCTAAGTAAAGATACTACAGATTTGTAAAATTTCACAAGAAATAAAGGTAGTTACATAGAAGATTGTCGGCAGAATAAAGGACCAATAAGTCCATCTACTCTGCCCTTTAAGTATTTTCCGTTTTCTTATCTTAGGATATATGTTTATCCCAGGCCGGTTTAAATTCTGTTAGTATAGATTTACCAACCACATCTGCTAGAAGTTTGTTCCAAGCATCTACTACTGTTTGTTTCTCATGTTGCTTCTGATCTTTCCTTCAACTAACCTCTTACTGTGTCCTCTTGTTCTTGAGTTCAGTTTTTTTTTTTTTTAACTAAAAACACTTCCCTCCTGAACCTTATTTATTTCTTTACCATACTTAAAGGTTTAGATCATGCCCCTTCTTTCCCTTTTTTCCTCCAGACTATAAAACAGACAAATCATGGTAAGTCCTTCCTAAAGCCACAGCAGTGTACTCTGAGGAAAAAGAAGTTACCGTATTTCCAGGTTACATAATCTGAACTGAATAGGCACAAGACCGTGTAAGTTATCTCAATGGAAGAACAGTGCATGAGATAATACGGCATTAGTAAGAATGGGTTCACACACACAGCGTTATGTGACACTGCTTCCTTCACTTTTTTGAGCCATAGTGAGGGGTGTATTCAGCAGGAAGAAGTGGTATACATCTTTCCTTTTTATTTTCCTTTATTCTTTTTCAGTCCACTTCTGAATCCACCTTGGACTTGAATCCAACCCAAGCTTATCAAGTCTATTTGTAAATTTATAGATACTGTTAGAAATATGATCTAGAACAGAGGTCTTCAACCTGTGGCTTTCCAGCCATTGTAAAACTACAACTCCCAGCATGCCTGAACAATCAGCAGTTGTTTGGTCTTGCTGGAAGTTGTAAAGCCACAATATAGAGACCCCTTATCTAGAGTAGTGTTAGGGCAGACTGCTCCTTTTGCCAAAGATAATAAATTTCCCAACACTTGTAAAATTACATATTTTATTAATAAAACCCATTTGTCCACAATATTCCCATTTTGTTTGCTTTTTTACTTTTTTTTTTTATGCAGAAAAAAATATTTACAAATGTGCCCATAACAGGAATAAAATAAAGTTCTCCAGCTCCTGTCATCTTAACATATTGTGCTTTCCTGAATACATAAGAATACCTAAATCTGTAGAAAAATACTTTACAAGTTAAGTTTACTCATACGGATAAAAATACTCCTCTGGTAATGTGGGTCACCGACGAGATCATTGAAAATGCATAGGAAAGAGTACAGGGAGACGATTCTTAAAGCCTTCAGGTAAATGCATCGTGTAAAAACCCAAAACTGGGGAGCTCTGTACCCACAAATATTGCATATAAAAATACCTTCAGTCCCTGCTATGGCACATAACACATACATGGTAGGATGAAGATGGCGCCGTTGCTTTGGGAAACGGTGCGTCCGCAGCAGCGGTGACACTGGCCATATTGAACACTGGGTGAGAGACATGAAATCATCTTCTTTTACATAAAATCAGCCATTAACCTTGTAATACAGTCACTTGCCTGGATAGAAAGAAAAGATAACTAGGTAAGTATTGTGGCAGCCACTTTGTCAGCTGAAAAATCCTTTAGGTCAGTGGTCAAGGTGTAAGGGCAACCTGGGATTGTAGTTTTAGCAGAGCTGGAAAGCCACAGGTTGGAGACCACTGCGTCTGACATCATGGCATCCATCCTAATATAAACGACTGCAGTACACAATCAAAACATTTTGTTAAAAATATTATATGTCTTTGGCTGCTATCTTAAATACAACTAATATTTGTATTGTTTTGGTATACACTAGATGTGAAGCTATTTTTGTGTAAATTTACGGCATGTCAGGTGCGGTCAAACACTTATAAAGATCCCATAAAAATGGCTGCCTCCATGTACAATGTTTATTTCTTCTCCTACTGGCAGTGCAGGTGCTAAATATGTGAAAGAGGGTGATGCAAGGAAAGTGCTAAAGTGGAATACTCATGGAAGTAGTTTGGGGTCTTAGATCCACATAAGGTGACAAGGACTGGTCCTTGAAGTGCATTGCAAGTAAAAAAACTAAACATAAAACCAAAAATAGCATTTAGGGGGATATATTAGTGCAGTGGTCAGCAATCTGTGGCTCTCAATGCTGGGAGTTGTAGTTTCATGACAACTGTGGAGCTGTGGTTGCCACCCATTGTGAATAAAGGTATGTGAAGTGATGGGGGGACATTTTGGCAGTCCGTGAGTGCACCTTTGAGGAAAGTGAAGTCTAACCTATTTTGTGTGCTTGTGGGGCAAGACATATAGCAAATCAATAAATACTAAGCATGAAGGGTGAGGAGAGAATAAAGTGCGTCAGTGTTCAAAATACTATGAATGTGCAGAGGTGGGGTGGGGGGGTTCACCTAATACATCAGCAACTGCATCACAAACATTGCACAAACCACACGGAAAAGAACTTCCAGCTATCTGGGATCTTTTGGTAGTGACCAAAGGTGAAGATTCTTCTTATTACTACTATGAGGTATAGAGTCAAATAATAAAACTGATAGCACCGTGAGAAAGGAATGAATCTCCAACCACGAAAACGGTTTTTCCAACATCCTAGTGAATTTGCCAAAGAAAAAAGCAAAAAGAGGGGAAAAGTAACAGAGCTAAAAACTGTAGAAATGAGAGTATAGCCAATGTCCAGGATGAAATGTAAGAGTCGCCGCATATTCTGATTGGCTGCTTCTTCTAGGTTAGGGATACAGAAAAGTCAAATTTTTTTGCTTCTCAGAGGGTCTTTGTGCTTGTCTTGGATTCTAAACCGGTGTGGTGTTTAATGGTCTCCTCGCGAACCCCACTGGATAAAGGCTTCCGGCTGATGACCAGGTCTAATCTGTCCCCTGCGTCAGACAAGAGAGGCACTGCCAGGCAACAGTCAAAATCCCGTGTGCGCACGTGGTTAACCTGTGGTGGAAGAAACATGGCACGTTGTACTAACAGGAAATTCAACTGTTTTTCCCTCCTATATCCCTTATATATGTGAAGCAAGGAGAAGGATCAGAGCGGCACTCCGTGCAAGCTGGTGGTGCACGAGTAAAGGAGCGTAGTCCCAAAGTAGTATATCAAATGGAATTCCCGGCACTCACCATATTCATCTCAGAATTTTATTTGATTCAAAAACCGTAACAGTGTGAAACAGCAGACCGCGTTTCGGCTATATGCCTTTGACAGTTGACAAATCGCATATAGCCGAAACGCGTTCTGCTGTTTCACACTGTTACGGTTTTTGAACCAAATAAAATTATGAGATGAATATGGTGAGTGCCGGGATTTCCATTTGTTATATATGTGAAGCACCTATCCATTGTACAAGAATGGGGTCCCAGGCTCCTCAATTCTTCTCACCTGCAAGACCATTGCACAGAGTTGTCTTAATCCAACCCCCCCAACAATAGTTTCAATGAAGCAGCCGTGTGCATGCTTGACCATATTCCACATTACTGCAGAGTAAGAATAAATGAGGGGATTGGGATCACTTAACTAATATTCAATATGAGTTTCCACAATCAAATGGGTCTTCAACTTATTACAATACATCTGCATTCCCTCTTCTAACAAGCCATAACCAATGTTGGTTGACCTGGATGTAAAAAAGTGTCCCCATTTACTCACACTAAGATAAGAAACTTAAAGGGGTACCCCGGGCTAGGTTTTTTTTTTACGGTATTGCCAGGAAGGGGTGGATATAGCCGCCGCTGTTCACTTACCTCCCTGGTTCCAGCGCCAGGTCCAGATCGCGCCGCCCCGTTCTCCCGTCCCGCTGCCGCTTCCTGGTCTGAGCTGCAGCTTCAGACATGACGTCTCAAGGCCGCTTAGCCATTCAGCGGTCTTAGTGGGGTCCCGTCTTGGCTGCTGAATGCTGGACTGCCATGAGACGTCACATCTAACGGGAGAATGGGGCAGCGCCATCCGGGACCCAGCGTGGAACCGGATAGGTAAGTGGACCTTGGCGTCTATATCCACCCCCTCCCCGTTCATACCATACAAATACAAAATCCGACATGGAGAGAGAGGAGCGGCTGCACATCACACCTATGGCTGATACTAATGCTGCTAAGCCTATTTTAAAAAACCAACTTCAGGATGTTGGAATATGAATTGATCAAGCCATATCGCCCCGTGTACCAACATGCAGGTCTTCTGGTTCACACGGGTCCCTACGCTAACTCCACACCGTGTCGGTCAGTGATCGCCACCCCCACAAAGTGTGCACATGCAGGGAAGGGAGGCCATGGAGTGGCCCTGCAACCCCCATGTCACAGGACCAGACCCAAAACGCCCCCCAAAAAGTCCCAGCCAGCACCACCGGCAGGGAAGGCTGCCCCCAAACAACACAAGTATAGATATGGTATTACACTCACCAAAAACTGCTGCAGACAGAATGGGAAGAACATCGAGTTACTGTCATGTGAGCACAGGCATATGCTCTGCTGACTTAGGTCACATGGGCCGTTCCATGGCCCCCCCTTCCCTGCCCATGCACGCCTGCGGGGGTGGTGGTCACTGACCGGCACAGTGTGGACTTAGTGTAGGGACCCATGTGTATCAGATACCTGCACGCGGTACATGGGGCAGTGTGGCTTGATCAATTCATACACAAAATTCTGATGTTTTTTATGCAGCCGAGAGGCACTAGTGTCAGCCATAGGTGTGAGGTGCAGCGCTCTTTTTCTTCCCTGAACCGTAATACCGTACAAATACCCCTAGCCTGGTGTACCTGGAGGCGTTATCCAGCGAAAATCTTTTTCTTTAAAATCAACTGGTGTCAGAAAGTTATATAGATTTGTAATTTACTTCTATTTAAAAATCTCAAGTCTCTCCATACTTAATAGCTGCCAGAGCAGGAGAGGTTTCTATGGGGATTTGCAGCTGCTCTGGACAGTTCCTGTCTTTGACAGAGGTGGCATCATAGAGCACTGTGTCAGACTGAAAAGAAAACATTTCATGCAGTACATACAGCAGATGATAAGTATGGGAAGACTAGAGATTTTTAAATAGAAGAAAATAAATCTATATAACTTTCTGAAACAATTTGATTTGAAAGAAAAAGATTTTCGCTGGACAACCCCTTTAAAATGAAGAACTGATTCAAGTAGATAAGAATGTTGTAGAACTTTAGGATATAATTATTAAGCCTTTACAGACTGTATTTCAATAACACTTACAAAAGAAGTGGGTGGTCTCCCACAAAGAAAGTAAGTAGCAACTGGCAGGTTCTTACATGGCTTGTGGCAAATATCAGTGACATATTTATACATACAGAAGAGAAGATCCCTTTATTCCAGCATTATATAACCCAGAGACTCTGTTGCAAGACTTACCCTTCTGGAATCTCACAAGTCAAGAATTAAGGGACTTTCATGGATCATTATTTTGGTGGCCCTCCTGAAGGTTCCCAGGCCCACCTGATAATTCAGCATTTATGACATTTCTGCACATGCCAGGTCCATTAAAGGAGAAGTCTAGCCAAAATTAATTTTTGATATGTTGTTACTTATGAAAAGTTATACAAATTTCTAATGTACATTTATTATGGGAAATGCACATATAGGGCTATTTCCCTTAATTTAGTAGATCAGGAAGTGTTAGAATTCTCTCAGATCCAGTGACGTCACAACGAAAGGTGTAATTCCTATGGAGTGTCCAGCAGGGGGCGCTCTCTATATAGAAGTCTATGGGACTTTATTGTTTCTATGGATTTCTATGTAATGTAATGTAGTGTAGTGTACAGTGCTTTATTGAATGAATACATCTATGGAATACTTTGGGGAGCAAGTGTCCCTGCTCTCCAAAGTATTGCATAAATGTATTCATTCAATACATTAGTATATCACAGTAAGCCCGCTGATCCGCCGCATTCCCGCCGCACTCCCGCCGATCCGCCGCATATACACTGAACTACAGCTCCCATCATCTGCTTATGTATGAACAGGTGATGGGAGCTGTAGCTGGGTAATGGATATCACTTGCCTGCAATGCCACTGCTTATGCCACCGGGCGCAGAGGGGAGCCGCTCAGTACACCGGAGCGCTCCCCCCTCCTCCTCCTTCTTCTTCTGGGATACCTTTCCCCTATACCACTGCTGACTCCCTGCCTGGCCGCCGCTCTCATATACCGGCTCCCGATGCATCCTGGTGTCCGCACTGAAGCATCGGGAGCCGGTATATGAGAGCGGCGGCCAGGCCTAATGTAGTGAATGAATACATTTATGCAATACTTTGGAGAGCAGGGACACTTGCTCCCCAAAGTATTCCATAGATGTATTCATTTAATAAAGCACTGTACACTACACTACATTACATTACATAGAAATCCATAGAATTAATAAAGTCCCATAGACTTCTATATATAGAGCGCCCCCTGCTGGACACTCCATAGGAATTACACCTTTCGTCGTGACGTCACTGGATCTGAGAGAATTCTAACACTTCCTGATCTACTAAATTAAGGGAAATAGCAGTATATGAGCATTTCCCATAATTAATGTACATTAGAAATTTGTATAACTTTTCATAAGTAACAACATATCAAAAATTAATTTTGGCTGGACTTCTCCTTTAACGTTGGATTGAATGGAATTTTTCTGCAATGTAATTTGCCTTTTTTCCGCTAAATCATCAAATTGGATACATGTATTGGAGACAGCTGAGGTCCCTTATATCATAACTGTCACCTATGAAATTAGCTGTTGTCTGATGCATGATCTACACTGACCTGCAGAATCCTGTCGTAAGGCTGAAGACCGCTTCTGTCTGCTGGACCCCCAGGACGAATCATATTGACATAAACACCTTTCTCTAGAAGCCCATCTGAGACACTGAACCCGAAATCATCTGTTTCCAGGTCCTTCATTACAGTAACCTGTAAAAACAGAAGGGCACATCAGTGAATGTTCACAAGTTGTTATGTTGCTCATAACATAAGGTAACACCATAGAGCCCCGTAATGTGTTTTTCTGACCCTCTCCATAGAAAAAGTTTTTATACTTCCTCATTCTTTTGCCTTGGTCAGAAATACTGAGATACGGACTGCTGTGTGCAGGATCCTCACACTGAGGAGCTGCTTAACCCCCTCCCGCCGCCGCACTGTTAATTAACGTCACTGCAGCCTATGCCCGATGCTGCAGCGACGTTAATTAACAATCCAGGATGACACAGGTGCAGGAGCTGTGCCTGAGTCATCTGTGGTGGGTCCCGGCTATCAGTGATAGCCGGGGACCCACCGCTCCGGTGCTAAGAGTTAACCCTATAGATACTGCAGTCAGCACGACCGCAGCATCTATAGGGCTCCAGATAGAGAATTCTCCCTCTACAGAGGAAGAATTCTGTCTCAGGTGTCCATCGGGGCTCTGGAAAGTGATCGCAAAGCCCCGGTGGTAGCCATGGAAACCAGAAGCCTCAGGCTTCCTGGCTACGGAAGCCATTGGGGGGTGGAAGGAAAGGCTGGGCGCGCACCCATGAGTTCTGTCCACTCCCCTCTCTCCCCTGCCGCTGTTACAAGATAGTAACAGCGGCAGGGGACAGCGGAGAGGGGGCAGAGATATGGACATCAGCTTATGGGATCATTAAGATCCCTTAAGCTGATGTCCAAACACGACCTGAGCATTGAGGCATCAATGATCCAAGGTCATAAAAGGGTTAAGATATCCTTGTGCTCACAAGAGGCCATAATATGGAGGAAAGCAATTAGTCACTGAAGAATTTCTCTACTGTCACACAAAATTGTGGATTTGCAAGGATAAAATAAACACATATTTAACCTTGTAGAAGCACAAAGTGAGGGCAGAGAGACAAAGGGCCAGCTACACCAGTCCTTTACTACACAGACTCTGCATACAGCAGGGCAGATCCCTCCTTTCTAAACCACCGTTGCAGGACTTGACAAGAGATACTAGGCACAATGCTAGGTAACCTGGGTATCCTGCATTCTCTATTGCTAGACTAATTATCATCTGTTGAGCAGAGCAGTTAGGTCACCTTCAGCAGTTCTGCAGCAGCTGAGACATCTTGGCCCTCATCTTTGAGGATTTTGGCATCCTGGTTGAGCTTGTTCTCTTTTTTGGGGCTGTTTTTGGAGTGGTGGGAACCTCCTTTCCGAAGCAGATAGCGGCTACTTTGATTGGAGTTTTCTAGGAGCAGTTTGCTGCCATCAAGCCCAATACTTTGTACGCTGCCAGTCATGATGGAAGCCTAAATCAGATAGCAAATTGCAGGGTAACCCCCAAATGCAAAGGAATCTGTATTAAGCTTTTAGCACTAGAGCATTAAAACATATTAAACCAATATTTTCAAATTTTACTTCTAGTATTATATGATTTTAGTTACTTCCAGAGCTGCACTCAAAATTCTCCCAATTACCACTTCACACACCATTATTATTATTTTTTTTTTAGTTATCATGGAAAACACCACACTTCCTATGTTTTTTTTTTTTTTTTTAAGGATACAGGAAGTCCCATGTTTCCCAGGTCATCTACGCTCACAGAGAGAAGGCAGTCACGTGATGGACACATTGAGCCGTGACACTCGGCACTGGCCAGAATTCATGTGTTTAGTCTCTTTTTTTTATCCAGCACAAGTCAGAAAATCTGCCTTCAGGAGACTGGACCTGGACTTCTGGTAAGTTCAGCTTTGTTTTACAGCATGATAACTATGAGTTATAACTAAAGTTATAACGACAGTAACACTTTAAATTATGTTACATATATTGAATCAAGAGAAATAACTACCTCTATCTCCCTGAGGAGTTCCGACTGTCCACAAGTTTCTAGGTCTTCCAAAGCTTCCCCGAATACTCGCCAGAAACTATCATCATGCTCAGTCTCCAGGCCATTGGGCTGGCTGGGGTATCTGTTGAACCAAACATGATGAGTCTTCAGGAACATCTTCTGAGCACCATTGGGGCTCATGCTCTCAGGTCTTCTGATACAAGTGTACAAATCATGAGTGCACATTGCGAGGTCCCACTCATCCCGACAATGCAATGCACTCACCAGATCATTCTCCAATAGAAGGAGCAGCAAGGGGAGATGAAGCAGGAAGCTGGTGGTGAGGAGGGCATGCAGGTGGACACAGACAAGTGGAGACAATGGAACTGACAATATGGGGGAAGGGGTGAAAAACAAAAATCGTAAAACAGGAGGCCCCGTGGTTGTTAGTACACAGGAGGAAGGATGATGGGTTCAGAGCTGAGACATAGAACACCTGGGAAAAGAGAGAGAGAGAAAAACACAGAGAGGAGAACAGAGACGAGGTGAGAAAATGATGACAGGAGAAGAACCTCCAGGTATCTGTGGGGTAATCACAGCATCAAACCAAATACAAACCATGTGTAACAGGTGGCCATGAGGGTGAATGGGGACGGGGAGGTTAGTAGGACCCTAAATTGAGATACAGTGTCCATACCCAGCTTCACATTATTAAAGTGTAATCGCTGAACAGTAAAAGTTCTGCAACTAATAGACTGTGTTTCAATTCTGCATCATTTTTAAAATCTCTGTTTGCTTTCAGCGTTCAGAGTCCAGAGTTTGGAGATACATGTTACTCGCACTAAAACACTGCAGAGAACCATAGGCCAAGCAAGAAATTTGTACCACTGATAAACTTAACTTACAAGAGGATTGTCTAGACTGGATACACCTGTAGGAAAACCTCTGCTTGCAGTAAACAGGAATAGTCACAGTTCACTGACGGCAAAAGAGATCCTGAAACACTAGAAGTTGACAGAACTTTTTTCTTACAAAGATTAAATTTTTAAAGCATTACTGTCATGTATAAAAACTTTTGACATCATGTCAGTGCTGAGACCCCCGCTAAGCGCAGTTCATTCCCCAGCTTGGCACCTGGCAGTTTGTCTCCCTGCAGAAGATAGTTTACATAGAGTGAGCACCAAGCTGGGGAGATAAGCATACTGCTGTGCTGTGCACTTCTCCCGGCCATAGCCACAGATTGTGGGGGTCTCAGCACCAATACATCAACTGATCAAACATTTGGGATGCCTGCGTGACATAACAAAAGCTTTTATACATGACAGTAACTCTTTAAAACAGGAGCGTTCTACAGTTCTACAGTTCTACTGTAAAACACAGACGTATAATTGTGATTTCTCATACTTTCCAGCTCTGCAGCTCTTCTGTGCTTGAACCAACAAGTTCAGGGTAAACAATGCTTTAGGTCCTTTCCAAGTACTTAAAGTCCAGCAAATTTTTTTATTAAAGTATTGTATTGGCCCCCAAAAGTTATACAAATCCCCAATATACACTTATTACAGGAAATGCACATAAAGTGCTTTTTTCCCTGCACTTACTACTGCATCAAGGCTTCACTTCCTGGATAAAATGGTGATGTCACGACCCAACTCCCAGAGCTGTGCGGGCTGTGGCTGCTGGAGAGGATGATGGCAGGGGGACACTGAGGGACACAGGGCACTGGAGGGACACTGAGCATCCCTCTGCCATCATTCTCTCCAGCAGCCACAGCCCGCACAGCTAGTATATTAGAATATAAGTGTATATTGATGATTTTTTTTATAACTTTTGGGGGGCAATACAATACTTTAATTAAAATTTTTCGCTGGACTTCTCCTTTAATAAAAGAGCTATAGCAATACTGTGACACATTGGCAAAACAGCAAGAAGGTGCAATGTACCCCTGTATTACAAAGCAGAATAATATGGATACTATTAGTGCTTGTCACCAGCATCTGTAAGGCTATGTTCACATGGTGTGAAATAGGAAAGAAATGCACACATATTTAAAGGCAAAAAAACACCTGAAATGTGCTTTGCACTTGTAATAAATTTCCAAGAAATTTTTCACGCTTATTTAAAGTGTATTTTAATTGTTCTAGAGTTAACACAAGGGAAAAGGTAATAGGACACTTTCTATGCATGTAAAGTGACATATTACGTGTAAAATATGTGTAAAAAATGTGTGATTTGTGCAACGTTTTCCTATTGAATTCAGTGTAATTCAATAAACACATTAAATACATAAAATTAGTGTATTTTGACGCGTAATACAAGCAATATCCTACAAAATGCACAGTGTGAACATAGCCTGATCATTGTACACAATGATGGAACAGCTGGAGTCTTAGGTTTAATGTCTCCCTACTCATCCAGCCACCTACCGAGCTGGCTTGTCCCACTCCTCCTCATTAAAACTGCCATCAAGGAAGGGATAACTCTTCCTGTGTTCTACTGGTGGAGTATTCATTTTCTGCCGGCTTGTTCTCCACTCGTGAGGATGAAGCGAGATTCCCACAGCTTGATGCATATAGTTACCTGGAGTAAACAAGCAGACCACTTTTCAGTCAAGGCCCCTGGTATTGGAAAATAGTACATGGAAGGTGCAAAAGGAGCCATGCATTGCTGAGTTACCCTCTTGTCATCATGCTCTACTTTTATGCCTATTAGAAAGAGGTGATGTGGACCCAGGGATAAAGTTGGCCATGCACTTTAGATGATGGATGGTTGAACCCACTGATTTGTTATGTAAATGGGTTCATTGGAGGAACGAAAGATTGGACATGTTGGATTTCAGCATGCCTAATCCTTTATTCCCATAGGGGAGAGCATTGACAGAGGTTTCCCTCTCCCAACTGAGCTAAGCAATCCTATATATGGGGGAGGCAAAGGAACAGCTGCCAGCTGAATGAATGTAAAGTCTGTGGGCAGTTCTAGTGATGACATGGGCAGTGGAAGTTTAGAAAATCTTTGGACAACAGTACAGGACCATCCCCTCTTGATATTCTAATAAGGCAGATGGACTGAGAATGTAAAAATATAAAAGGTTTTTCTATCTTCAGGATAGACCATCAGTACGTGATCGATGAGGGCCAACACCCGATACCACCAGCAGATCAGCTGTTCCTTCATGTAAGTTGCAGCAGCTAGAGCTCTGCATTATTAATTGTGTGGCGGTCACTGCAGTCCAGCTCCCACTGAGGTGAACTGGATTTAGGCTTCCCACAGACAAAAGTTTGGATCAACATTTTTTGGGGTTAGAAATTTTCCTGCTGTTTTGCGGTTTTTATTATCTTCTCTTTTTAGTGTAAAATGCCAATATGAATATAGACATGACGTTTTCAACACATATTGAGAACAGCGGCGGTTATTTGCCACAGTCGCTGTCTGCTGTGTCAAATGCCGGCCAATGTCTCAGATGTTCACAAGTGAACATTACTTCATTTTAATTGGAATGCTGGCACATTCAGGTATGCCTGCACTCCATTTAGCCATGGAGCACAATGTAAAGTACCGCAGAGAGCTATACTTTACATTGTATGCACAGGCTGTCTTGTGCAGCCGCTGTTCAATGACCTGTCAATTATTTTGTGCAGAACCAGAGAATCTCCGCTGTAGTGTATACAGTGTGTATACACTACGGCTGTGGTTCCATAGGCTGCAATGTAATTGCCATCTGTTATTAAACAAGGGCATTATTGCAACTGTAACAACAACTGTTGTTTAATGATAAAATATGAAGTGTGAACATGGCCTTAAAAACGGAAAACACGCTGAAAAATGGCACTAAAAAATGCCATAGCATAAATGTCAAGTGGGTATTGGGTTTCATTTTTCCCCATTGACTCTCAGCTAACATCTGGCCACATCTGTTTTATAATCCAAAAGCCATGTGCCAAGTCTGGCATTTTTGTGTTTTTTTTTAATTCTTTCTAGAAAACGTCTAGTCTAATTCAAGTCTTAAGCTGTAGAAGCACAACACAGCTACACAAGGAATGGAGCTGAGGCTTCTGGTTCCAGCTGTTCAGGTCACTGACCACAGTGGCTTTGCTGAACAGCTGGTTGGTGGGGATGCTGAGTGTCAGTTCTAAGGCCACCAAGTCAAAAGTACCAGGAAACCCTAATAAAGCTCTTCTTACCATGGCTTCCATATCCTGTATCAATACCAGACCCATCCCAAGATTCCAGAGCACTGTCCACACTGGGGATTGTAGTAGAGTAGATCTCAGATAACTTGCTGGTCTTTTGAGAGTCAGTGAGGTCGTCTTCAGGGTCACTTCCTTCATTTACACCATCAGAGAGCTTCTGAGAATGGGTCCCTGAAAATCAAGACCAAGTAATTGTGACTACAACCAGGAAGACATCAAATCTATGAGATTCACATAGAGAAAAACTTTATATAATCATTAGTCTTTTATGTTTTGATTTCTGTCTGTGGCTTTAACTCTCTATTTTCCTTATCCACAGTCTGCACCTGCCACCCCTCCTTGTCTTCTGTTGCTTCCTTAGAAGTCTTGAACCCACAGCTGTTACCCTAGTAGTCTCACCGTTGAGAGAAGCCCACTCACTCTCTGCCTGCTTCTTTATCTTCAGGGTCACAGTCTCTCCGGCCATCTGCAGCAAGTGGATTGCTTCACTTAGTGGTTTTCCCTTTAGACTCACATTGTTAATAGCCAAGATCCTATCTCCAATATGAATTGCTCCAGTTCTGCAAAAAGAAATGAAAAACCATTGCAGAAAGTGTTGATGTTGCAGAGGTAACAGCAGCTACAGACACTCTTTACAGAAAGATTCCTGCTTCCTATAAACAGTGGCAGCAAATCCGGGAGCAAACAGGTTTTTAATGCACAGGGGTATAACTATAAAAAGGCTGGGGGTCCCACAGTATTGCAGTCTACTGTGTTCTTATCGATTTTTTTAATACAGCCTGTTTATGGCTCTAATAGAAAATCAGTCCTATCAAGGCAGCCACAAAGGCCTTCAGAAGACCCCCGAATGCCATGAAAACCAAAGAGCATCCTGTGATTGAGTTGTGGGGGCTTCTAACCACCTATATGCCATGGTCACTATTGACTGCAACATTTACAGGGCTAGGTGACTGGGTTTGGAGGTAACTTCAATGCAGTCAACAATAGCAAGACGCATTTTCGGAGGATTCTCAAACAATGAGCCACTCCATACTCAACCCAGTAGACATCTACTGTATATTTACAACTGATGTCACCAATAAATAGATACAGCCACACATACAAACACACACACACAAACCTTATGTATTAGACCTGTCTCCTGAGCAGACTGACAATGTAATCGGCTGCTCAAAGTCTGGGGTTAGTAGCAGGGGTGGATTAACGTTACCATAGGCCCCGGGCTTCAAGCCTGCCCCCCACTAAACCCTACTTTAACTATGGCAGCACTCGCATGGTGTTCATACTACAGGATAATGTCATGATGCTCTGATTTGTGCAAAATCGAGGTTAAAAAACAGTGATTGTTTGCAAATCATGGCAGAACTATTGCCAGAGACAATACACCACTAAAAATATAAGCCTTTTTGGGTGGCCATTGGCCCCCGAGGTGCTCAGGGCCCCAGGCTACCGCCCAAAACTGACCTATTATAATCCGCTACTGGTTAGTAGCATTAAAAAAAAAATCAGTGCCTGCCTCAGCGCCAACCCTAACCCTTGGGATTAGGGTGACACCTTATTACCAACACAAAATTAGTTCTGCATAAGCACCAATACTAACCCTTGGGGTTAGTGCTAAGAACAGGGGTTGGGGTTAGATTGTTAGAGCTTTAGTGTTAGTAATATGTATCCCCTAACCCTAGGGAAGGATTTTGTGCTGCTAGTAAGCCTTGACTGTGGGCAGCTGATACATCCAGCAATTGGGGGGTAAGGCTGACAATAGTCGAAAGTGTATCGGAACCTTCAGTCTTATTGAATAGAGCAACTGATGACCAAATCCAATGAAAACATTCTACCAATTTGTAACAGAAATCTAAAAGGTTCACACCTGATTTCACAACATGTCCTAAAGGATTGCCTTCTTCGCCATGGTGGTGGTCAGGAAGGGAACTGCAGGCTATTTTACAATTCCCTTTTCCTCTTTTTCCCAAATATTGTTATTGCCACCATAACCCACCTTTCAGCCAGCCCTCTTTTTGTGAGGCCAGAAATAACAATAGGATCGAAGGGTTCTTCAGTTCCTGATATCGTTATACCCAATGGCCCACCATATCTCTTCAGCTCCACAGTGTATATGATAGCCCCTGTTGTTTCCTGCTCGTCTGCAATACAAGTTAGTGTATGAACATATTTCATCTCATAAGGCAATGTTTTAGGTAGATTAGGGTAAGAGAATATACGTCACAGTATAGTTCAAAGGGAGATCCAAGCAAGCAGGAGATCTATTCAGATCTAATCAAAGTGATAGTTTTGTAATCCACCAAGATGCGTCTGAGTATGTAATCATTTCATATGCACAAGCCTAAAGGACAGAAATGACTGCACATCACACCCGTGGTTGACACGAAAGCTTGTTCAGCTACATTAAAAACCAACATCAAAAGTTAGTATACAATTTGATGAAACCATATTGCCTCATGTACCACGTGCAGGTCTCTGATACACATGAGTCCCTAACCAAACAACACTGTGCCGGTCAGTGGGCGCAAAGCATGCGTAAGAAGGGAAGGGGGAACCATGGAATGGCCCTGAAAACCCAATGCTACAGGACCAAACCCCAAGGGACCCCCCCAATACCATGTGGGGTTGGCGGTCGCTGACCAACACAGTGTTGAGTTAGTGTAAGGACTCATGTGGGCCAGGGGATTTGCACGTGGTACATGAGGCAATATGGTTTGATCAAATTATATACCAACATCCTGGCGTTGGTTTTTAAATGTAGCCGAGAGGCATTAGTGTCAGCCATAGGTGTGATGTGAAGCAGCTCTTTTCTCTCTCCATGTCGTATGTAATAATTTCAGTAGTATTATAATATATATGAATCCTTTCTACTGTAAACTACATATGTGGTGTCCCACCACCGGTGTTTCTGTTTTGAACAGCCCTAGAAAAAGCCTGGTACTTCAAAAGTAAAGTGGTGATAAAGTATTGTATAAGTTTTGCCACTAGATGTCACTATGTCTATCTATGTATATATGTTGTACAGCTGTAGTCACCTAAGGGTTACTGTATTGTATGTTGAGATCCTGTACATCAATGAGAGATGCTGTTCTTTCTCTTCCTATCCCTGTCTTTTTCTCTTCTATGCACTCTTCTCCACCACTCACAGAGGTTGTTACATACACTTCCACTAACAATGCAATGCTAAACACTAAAGAAAGGACAAGTCGAAAGACACCCCAACCCACGCCGTGAACGTCTCTAAAATTGCAGGACAGTATCCTTAAGCAGAGGAACTGATCCAGATAGAGCAAAGCTACCACAAAGGTCTACGTACTCTATCTCTACCTTGCAGCGCAGGTAACACCGGAATAATTTCAGACATTTTGCTCGACTTAGGTAACTAGTACTGGGGCTTGGGTCACCCTGGCAGAAGAGGTAACTTGACACTACAGGGCAAAAGGTGGCAAAGCGACAAAGGTCAAAACACGGGCACAATTCTTCTTCTCTCAAATAGTCAATATCCGGCAGAGCACAGTGCTTTATTTGGTTGGGACTCTCACTCTACTCTTCTCAGCATGTAACCAAGTCAGCACTGCTATCTTACTCTGTACCTCAGTATGTCTCAGTTCAGATCCAGTGAGAGGAAGTCTGTATCAGCCAAGTATTATTCACCTGTAAAACCAGAGACTTGCCAGTAAAGAAAAATGCTATTTATTCTACTGGGACTCCAGTACCTACACACAAGCTACACCATCCTTGGGTCATTTCCCCTTTCTGTGGGTGGTGGTAACGACAGTCCAGGTGGGTCATATCTCCACTCCGGACCACCGTGATAAGCGCCCAGGGGACCCATCACAACCCAGAAGGTTACCAACCATTGGGGATCAATATAGCCAGCCACAAAAAAACTAAAAGCAGGTATACCATATACATCACATTACCATTACCTCCTAACCGGCTGAGCTATATTCCACCAACCATCCACCATAGAAGTGTCGTCACACAAAACCATCTAGCAAGTTACCGGTCGCAGAGCAGTACCACACATATAACACAATAGTATTTTGAGAATGACTATTACTGCTTATGCCACCTAGTTTTTATCAAGTGGGATTACAGATTAAAATTATTCAGTTGGATTAAAGGTAACCAATCAACCCAACTGGGCTGATATGGTTTTCTGGAGCACTGTATAAAGCTTCTGAGCACCCCGCAGCACATACCGTCTGCGGCAGAATCTTTATTCAGGAGAAAAAGAGGCAGGGCAGGTAGTCATCTGGGCGACTGCCGCCAGTGTCTAGTCATCGCTCTCTGCATGTCAGTGCGCTTGGCAGGATGTACAGGGAGAGAGGCCAGTAACAGGCCTCTCTGCCTGTCAATCATCCCCTCCGAGCGCATTGACAGGCAGAGAGCGGTGACTAGACATGGGCGGGGAGCTGTCCAGATCACTACCTGCCCCGCCTCTGCATGGCTGGGTAATAAAAAAACGTCACTTTCTCCCGTCTAAGGCTTCTGCTTTAGCCGCCTGTACGTGCCGCGGGCAGCTCAGGAGCTTTATACAGTGCTCCAGAGAACCATATCAGCCCGACAGGACTGATTGGTTCCCTTTAACCCTGCTGTTCTGTTCGGTTCTACTATACACATATAATGTTCCGGTCATTTTTCACCAGGCCTATTAAAGTCTGGATTTTTAACTAATTTAAGTGTTTTATTTGAATTTCTTTTGCATTATTATAATGTGTGTGAACATGGTTGTTCATAAACAAATTAAAAATAAAATCAAAAATCTAAATTTTTTATTTTTTGTGTCAAAAAAATGTTAACATGGCCTTACTGCATTATTCATGCATATTGCACATTTGCAAAAAAAAAATTTGGGTCTATTTCACGCCATAACACAAATGCATTGTACGCCGACACATCAAGAGTGTTATAAAAAATAACCATTGGCCACCAATTAGTTTTGTGTTTACAGGTGTAAGTGCCTATGAGTTGATCTAGAGTATCAGCTGCCCCTTTTGTGGCATTGTAATGTAACATCATGTCTGGCTTTCTGTCGTCTCAGTTACTGATTGTATTATCATGGGGCACTGTGCTCATCAGAATGACACGTTTGTGTTTTTTTGGGAACGTAAGAAACTTCTATTGTGAAATAAAACATAGAACTATAAACGTCTCTCTTACTGAGGATACCTTGCAGCAGTTCTGGCTTATTTTTTCTAACAGTACCCAGCATGGTCATTTTCTTTTCAGCAACATCTGCCCCAGTTGGTGTGATATGAAAAAATTGTCACATGTAACATTTCGTCCTTTGAGACCATGTGTCAAATCCAAAACTACTTGCATACCTTGATTTTTTTCAGCTCTTTCTCCAGGGTTTTTTCTTATTACCTGAGCATTTACAGTGTATGAACTTTTGATGCCATAGTTTGCAGGCTTACTTGCAATATACTGTCTGAATAGGCATCTACCTGTTGTTCATCTACAGTCACATTTTCACCAACATTATATAAAATGTATGTATGTCTTATTCGGGTAAGACACTGGCGAACACTGCTGAGACATTTTCTGGCAGCGGCCCGCACAGTGATCCCGAGGCACTGGAAGACGGACCGTGCCCCCTCACTGTCCGAATGGTATAGCGAACTCACAAATATCCAAAGGGCAGAGGAGTTGGTGGCTGAGGCGCAGGATCGCTCCGGAAAATGCTCACAGGTTTGGAACCCTTGGATTCTGTTCGTAGGGTAGGCTCTCCTAATTTTGCTAATCTGCTGTGTTGACTCTCATTTCTCGCTGGCATAGGGGACGAGTGGGAAAGGATCTTTTGCACCATTGACAACCTTCCTCTTTCTGTCCCCCTCAGCACCCCCCTTCTCCTCTCTCTTCCCCCCTACCCTTCCCTTTACCCGGTTCTCGTCAGAGTACATTTGGTCTTAAGTATGTTCATTTCACGTCTTGTCATGAATGTGTTGTGTTGTGTGTGTCCTATCTTTCCCCAACACGGGGTCCAGGCTCTGGCTTGCTAGTTGGTGCCGAGAGCTTATGATATGTCCTGAGTGCTTTCATTTTCCTGAGGCTTCACTTCTGTCCAGACGGGATGTGTGTTCATTTGTTTAACCTGGACTCACCATTTGCATCAAGCTGACTGTTATCTATGTGTTTCCTACTCTTTAAGCTTTTTTATCAGCACATGGATTCTCTGTGCTCTACTTGAGTGTACTTTGTTTATACATTGCAGATTGTGTATGTATGTTTTAAAAATTTTGAAAAACTTTAATAAACTCAGAGTTAACATAAAATGTATGTATGTGTAACTCTGCATGGACCACAAGGACCTAGATAAACTGATAAATAGTAGTATATGAACTATATAGACCGAAATGAGATTATAACTGCTTTATTTTTCTCAGAAAATGGCTGGGGATTAGTATAAAAGGCTATTAGTGATAAGCGAATACTGTTCGATCAAATAGATATTCGATCGAATAGAGATATTCGAATATTCGATATTTGTACGAATATCCCGCGAATATTCGATAAATATTCGATAAGCTTTCAAATCCCCCAGCTTCCAGTTCCACCCTCCAAATGGTCAAATAGATGTTTTTCAATAATCGAATACTTGTCCCCATAGAATTTAATGGGATCGAATATTCGATCGAATATTCGCAGGATATTCTTACTCATATCGAATATTCGAATATCTCACTATTCACTCATCACTAAAGGCTATCAGTCATTTTTGACCACAACAGTACAAGTGTAAAAAAAAACGTGGAGCAAAAAGTAAACAAAAAATAAATAAATAAAAACTGCTATTAGTAAGAACCCCTCAAATGAGGAAAAGTCAATGAACCACAAGTTTCAGAACCGCATAATGAATATTTAAAAAAATATCAAATTTCAAAATCGGTCATTTCTGTTATAAACTTATCTGTTTATAAGTGAAAGTACATGCAAGAAATATTATATAACAATGATGCAGCAATGCAGCAATGACATGTACTTATAAACATTACCACTGCAGCCAATCCTTGGCCTCAGCAGTTGTCAGCTGTACATACTAGTGTCACCACTGGTCACTACAGGAGAATAAGAACTATTGTGTGTTATAACATCTCCTTCAGGTACTTTCATTTATTATACTGTTGGACAACCCCTTTAAAAATGTTTACCAGTCACAATGTTCTCTGCCTCCATCAGCATGCAGTCTCTCCTGCCCCTGGAACTTTGGGAAACTATGGGTATGACCACACTGGGTTGATTCCGTGCACAAGCTCTATTGCATAAAATACGTCTTGTGAACAAAACAGGCCTGCCATGATGGTATCCATAGGTACCTGCACTTCCCGCCCGAATATCATGACAGGTACATTTTTAATTGTGAGATGAGGGAGGTGCAGTTCACCTCTGATAAGTTCCAGCATTTACAGACCCCTCTATACCTGAATTGTCTTCATCCTTGCGAATCTTCAGCTTGACAAGCTCCTCACACTGGCGCAGGATCTGTACAGCATCTTCCATTGAGCAGTTGTCAAGGCGGATGTTATCTATTGCTAACAGCTTGTCACCGGGCTCTAAGGTGCCAGTTCTGTAGTGAGAAGCCACAAATATTATTAATAATCATGCTTTTATTTGTATATTGCACACAGATTCCACAGCACTTTACATAGTTTTTGCCAATTATTGCTCCCTGTCCCCATTAGGGCTTACAATCTAAATTCACCTCCCTGTATGTTTTTGGGTTTGGGAGGAAACTGGAGTACCCGCAAAACGCAAACACGGAGAGAGCATACAAACTCTTTGCAGATGTTGCCTTTGGTGGGATTTCAACCCAGGACCCCAGCGCTGCAAGGCTACAGTGCTAAGCACTGAGCAAGATAATAATGTAGTCTTCTTTTATATCCTTTCTGATGCCATTGGCTTTTAAGTTTCTGATTGTATACAACTAATGCTTAGGGCTATGTTAACCAACAGTATTTTCTTCAGTCTTTTGGTCAGTATTTTTTCAACCAAACCCAGAAGTGGGTTAAAAACACGGAAACTGTGAAACTCTTTCCATTATAACTTTTCCCTATTAGTTCTACTCCTAATCTTGGCTACAAATACTGACAGAAATACAATGTGTGGACAAGGAGTATTCTGCAAGGCCTGTCATACATTGCTGATAGCATGCATAGCTACCCTCCTTCATTTTTATTCCTGTGGCTGCTAAAAGTCCTTACACTAGCTTGTGCACTTTAATATAGTGCTCACTCATTGCCGAGCCTTTCACATAAGTTCCTTATCCTATTATTTGCATAGAGAAACAAACAGCTCACCCTCCTATAACTTCTACTCCTGCAACTGAGCATGTTTGAATGTCAAGCTGAACTACAGGTCCCAAGGTGACCAGTTCTTTACATCACATTTTGAATGGGATGTAAGTGATGAGCAGGTGGCTCTGCAGTGACGTCACTCTGGCGCTCATAACTGCTGGGCGCCAGATGAATATCAATCCGATCAACGATGTAAACTAGCGCCAATTTGCTAGATCGGCGCTCGTTTACTGGGCCTATTCCACGGCCCGACAATCGTTAGCGAGGGCTGCAGGGACAACGTTACCAATGTCCTTGCAGTTCTTGTAGCATACATTACCTAGCAGGGCTTCTCCTCCGCTCCGTCTTACTCCTCGGGTCTGGCGGCGCAGCATCAACTCTGGAGCGGCCTGACTGAGCTGTCAGACCGCTCAGCCAATCACTGGCCGCAGCGGTCGCGAACAGTGATTTGCTGAGTGGTCTGACAGCTCAGTCAGGCCGCACCAGGCTGATGCTGCGCCGCGGGAGGAAGACGGAGCGGAGGAGAATCCCTGCTAGCTAATGTATGCTGCTTCTCAAATCGTCGGTCGCCCGCTGTGCACCGCTATTCCACGAAACGATGCGCCGTGGGTAACCGATGATTTTAGGTTTGGGCCTAAATAAACAATCAGCCGATGACACGATCATCATCATCGGCTGATCGTTTTCTCTATTCCACCAAGAGATAATCGCCCAAATCGGCCCAATTTGGACGATTATCGCTCCCTGGAATAGGCCCCTAACAGTGTGCTAAGTGCTGTAGTCAGGGCACCAAACAGCCTAATTTACATACTGATAGGGCACAGGATGTAACGAAAACAATGAGAATGAAGGTAACAAAATTACCTTTATTCTCATTGGCCCAAGCCCTATGGGAATATAAGAAGCTCTAATCTGCTGTTAGTTTTTATGAAGTAAAACGTCTTTAATATATATCATATAATTTTGAACAGTTATATGTTTTATACTGGAATACCCCTTTAACGATTGGTAAGCAACTTTTTAATATACATAATGTCTGTGTATTAATCTTTTTTTTACCCCATTTTCGAGATCTGACTGCAGTCAGTCAACGGCAATATTCCTGCTACATCCAGAGGCTGAACACCTATACATTCCTAATATGTTCCACAGCTGAGAGTTTGTTAGGTTTGTATGTGGATCTGGATTTGTGCTGCTGATGTGTCTAGCTCATGCTTACATTCAGACATAACACAACACCCCCTACCTGTGTGCGACGCTGCCCTTCTTGATGTCCGATATAATTAAAGGTTCTCCCGGTTTTCTGCTGGCTATTTCCAAAATAGAAGGATAATAATATTAATGTTTTTAGCATGGTTAGCAGATATACACACATCTCTAGGCCACTCCAGGTCACCACACAAAACAGTCAAATTCACAAAACAGTCAAATTCAACTCAAATGATTTAGCTGCCACAAAGCCACGGTAAACGGTGGACATGAGGGAGGTCAAATGAGAGGCACTTTCATAACTATACAGTGGAGAGTTAGAGGGCAAAGCCCTCTCCCCCCCTTGACTGCTGATTGAGATTTATAGCCATTGCTGCTGCCTTTGTCTCCAGTAATATGTAACCATATGTCATAACCTGCTGTCATATTCATGGATTCACTACTGGCTTGAAAAACTACTATGCTACTGCTAAGTTATTTCAGGCAAAGAGATTGTCTTCCCACTCTATGACCTGGAGACGGCAGTGCCTTTATGGCAAACATCTAAGTGGGATGAAACATGGAAATAGTGAACTGTGTTTTTTTGATGGTCAAGTGCCCTCCTTACAGCAGACTAAGTTTGGAAAACTGGTGTGTTATGTGAATGATAGCCAGTTCTGCATTTATTTACAAGAGATGTTGCAGATCCGTTATCAATTGTATTCTATGTGTTGTGTTATTGTTCATTGTTGCATTTTTTAAGGTTGTTTAGCAACACGACAACTGGGAAAATCAGCCCTGGACACCATAAGGTAGTCAGCTGGGGCTCGCCATATGACTGTGATTGGTGCAAGTGAGATGATGTGACTCTTCTGTTGACAAAGATACTGGCAAATAGAAAATGCGCTGGACCAAGACAAGTGGGATCTGCTGAGAAAAGTCCTAAACTGTGTGCTTGCTGTTTGGATCATAGAAAGCAGTGTGCCACTAGACTCTCATCAGTGATGGAGAGCGATTAGGCAGTGGACAAACTTACCGAGAGTCTAGTGACAACAACCAGAGAGACAGCTAAGGCCGGAGGACTAAGGACAGGGGTCTGACATGTAAGAAAGTGGAGCTGGAGTACCGCAGAATGTTCCCTAGATGCTAGGACCTAGTCGCTGTATTAGTAAACCCCTGACTCAAGAGTCAAAACAGAGACACAGTACCATTATGACCCTAGCTTAGGGAACAGGGGCCATGTTACAGACTTTGATTCACAGAACTGCCAACCACAAGGGTTATTCAAATGTACGACTCAATTTTATAACTACTAAAAATTTGGAACTTGCATACAAAAGTTTCTTGTACCCGCCACGCCTAAAGTGCCTCATCATGGTTAAAGTGTCACTGTCGTGAATATTTTTTTTTGCAGAAATCAATAGTCCAGGTGATTTTAAGAAACTTTGTAATTGGGTTTATTAGCAGAATTATCATGAAAAAGCAGTTTGAAGCTCTCCCCGTCTTCATTGTTCTCCTATGGAGAGAGCTAAATAAAAGACCAAAACAGCACAACAAAGAGTTAATCTACAAATATATCACCCTCTATCTCCTCTGACAGTCACCACTGACCTCTCTGAGCTCTGATTACAGCTGTCACCCAGCTCCATGCCTGTAATCCTCTGTTATCTGCTCTCTGCTGTCGGCTAACTCCCTCCTTCCTCCTCCCCCCTCCCCTCTCCCTTAAACAGACTGGGTATGTCTGATGCAACAAGTCACAATTTCCAGATTTTTTGCAGTGAATGGAAAAGAGGAGGGAGGGGGGACCTGGGAAAATGTTTTTTGAATGCAGATAATGGCATATTTGGCTAATAAACCCAATTACAAAGTTTCTTAAAATCGCCTGGACTATTGATTTCTGCAAAAAAAAAAAAAACAAAAAAAAAAACCGACAGTGACTCTAAGTTTTTTGCTGCCCCATCTCTTCAGCAGGGTGCCATGATTCCCTTGCAAAACTACCACCAGCCTGTAAAGATCTTGACTTGCAGGACCACTATTTACATTTGACTCTTTGCAGGGCCGGATTAAAGAGTGGGCCCCCACCACAAAGGGGCCCCCACCAACCCAAACCCGGAAGCAGGGTTCCGGGTTCAGGTTGGTGCATTTTTCTCTTCAACCCCCCTCTGCCGCCCCCACCGGTAATGTCTGCGCGGGGGGGGGGGGGGGGGTTTGATCAGTGTCACCTTCGGGGCCAGGTGAGCTTCCGGCAGATAGCCTGAAGCTGTCACGGCACGGAAGCTCACAGCAGCAGCCCGCAGTGCCCGAACTTCCTGCTCGGCAGCGGCGCACAGTGACGTCATCACGCCGAGCAGGAAGTTCGGCCACCGCGGGCTGCTGCTGTGAGCTTCTGTGCCTGTGTGTAACAGGCTGTCTGCTGGAAGCTCACCTGGCCGGCAAGTGAACGGGGGGTGGGGGGATTGGGAGCCTGACCAGCCCGCCCCTCCAGCCCCTCGGCTGATCCCCCTGCCCCCCAGCTTCTCTCCCTGCCCCCCAGCTTCTCTCCCTGCCAAGCCCACCCCTCGGCCGATCCCCCTGCCACCCACCTTCTCTCCCTGCCCCCCAGCTTCTCTCCCTGCCAGCCAGCCCGCCCCTCTGCTGATCCGCCTGCCCCCATCAGCTTCTCTCCCTGCCCCCCACCTTCTCTCCCTGCCAGCCAGCCTGCCCCTCTGCCAATCCCCCTGCCCCCCAGCTTCTCTCCCTCCCAGCACGCCCCTCAGCCGATCCCCCTGCCCTGCCCCTCCAGCTTCTCTCCCTGCCCCCCAGCTTCTCTCCCTGCCAGCCCACCCCTCTGCCGATCCCCCTGCCCCCCAGCTTCTCTCCCTGCCCCCCAGCTTCTCTCCCAGCCCCCAAGTTTCTCTCCCTGCCAGCCAGCCTGCCCCTCTGCCGATCCCCCTACCCCCCAGCTTCTCTCCCTGCCAGCCCGACCCTCTGCCGTTCCCCCTGCACCATCAGCTTCTCTCCCTGCCCCCATCAGCTTCTCTCCCTGCCCCCCCAGCTTCTCTCCCTGCCCCACAGCTTCTCTCTCTGCCGATCCCCCTGCCCCCCAGCTTCTCTCCCTGCCCCCCAGCTTCTCTCCCTGCCAGCCCGCCTCTCGGTGATCCCCCTGCCCCTCAGCTTCTCTCCCTGCCCTCCAGCTTCTCTCTCTGCCAGCCCGCCCCTCTGCCAATCCCCCTGCCCCCCAGCTTCTCTCCCTGCCAGCCAGCCCGCACCTCTGCAGATCCCCCTGCTCCCATCAGCTTCTCTCCCTGCCCCCCACCCCCCCAGCTTCTCTCCCTGCCCCCCAGCTTCTCTCCCTGCCGATCCCCCTGCCCCCCAGCTTCTCTCCCTGCCCCCCAGCTTCTCTCCCTACCAGCCCGCCCCTCGGTGATCCCCCTGCCCCTCAGCTTTCCTCCCTGGCCCCCAGCTTTTCTCTCTGCCAGCCCGCCCCTCTGCCGATCCCCCTGCCCCCCCAGCTTCTCTCCCTGCCAGCCAGCCCGCCCCTCTGCCGATCACCCTGCTCTCATCAGCTTCTCTCCCTTCCCCCCACCCCCCCATCTTCTCTCCCTGCCCCCCAGCTTTTCTCCCTGCCAGCCAGCCCGCCCCTCTGTCGTTGAGTTGTGGTCGGAGAAGTCTTCATGATGGCTGCGCCAGATGGAGAGGAAAGCAAAGAGTGAGCGACTGCAATCGGAGAAGACGTCACACGTGAGTCATTAGTAACTGCACTGTAATCACTTCTATAGTGTGCAGAGCCTGTGTACCATTGGGGTCTAAATAGGTCAGTGTATGGTTTGCGGTAAAGTACTGACACAGCCCCGCGGTCACTACAGTACACAAGCGCAAACTTTTAAACTAGAATCCAACTACAACAGTTGCAGGCACTACAACTCCCAACATATCCTGAGGGCTGCAGACTGTCAGTAAATGCTGGGAGTTGTAGTGCCTGAAGCTGTTGTAGTTGGGTCCTAGGTGCATTATACATTGGATGCTTTGTGGTATAGAAGAATACATAAATCTGTGGGGGCTCAGTATAGGGAAGTGACCCCAGAACATCACTAATGGGGGATAGGGGGAGATGTTTTGTTCTATCCCCTATTAGTGATGTTCTGGGGTCACTTCCCTATACTGAGCCCCACAGATCTATGTAATCTGATCTTCCACAAAGAATCCAGTGTATAATGCACCTAGGACCCAACTACAAGAGCTGCAGGCACTACAACTCCCAGCATATCCTGTGGGCTGCAGGCTGTCAGTACATGCTGGAAGTTGTAGTGCCTGCAGCTGTTGTAGTTGGGTCCTGGAGGCGTTGTGGGAGATCAGAATACATAGATCTGTGGGGGCTCAGTGTAGGGAAGTGACCCCAGAACAGCACTAATAGGGCATAGGGGGAGATGTTTTTGTTCTATCCCCTATTAGTGATGCTCTGGGGTCACTTCCATACACTGAGCCCCCACAGATCTATGTATTCCTATATTCCAGAAAGCATTCACTGTATAATGCACCTAGGACCCAACTACAACAGCTGCAGGCACTACAACTCCCAGCATGTACTGACAGTCTGCAGCCCTCAGGATATGCTGGGAGTTGTAGTACAGTGTGGACAGATGTATTGCTGGACCTTCAGGGCTGATGGTTGTCACCTACAGATTGCAGCCACCAGGAGCCTCTGCACACAGTGATTTATTAAAGGGTTGTCCTCTCAGAGACTACAACTCCCAGCATACCCTGAAAGCTGTATAAATGGAGGGGGTTCTGAAAGTTTTAGTTTGACTGAAAATGTTTTTAAGGAAGGATTTGTCACAGATACAGATGAATCCAGGAAAGCAGCGGCCTGTCGTGTCTCACTGGTTCTATATTGGTGGGCACCAAGGATCATTTCCTCTGGTGGGCCCCAGGTACCCCAGTCCGATACTGGACAGAAGCGGACCCCAAACTAAGACGTCCCCGGCCACCTTCCTTCCTCCATTACTTCTGTTTGAGGAGAAGAGCGGGCAGCAAGCAGAGCGGCACCCCAGTACCCAGCACTACTGAGAGACTGGGTACTGGGTGCTGAGTATTTGGTGCTGGGGTGCCAGCCGTGCCAGGGTAAACACCATGCATACACCACGCTGGGGCGCCTGGGGGGGGGGGTTCGCCTCAGAATGCAAAGTGCCTAGGGCAGCATGAATTCTAAATACAGGCCTGCATCTATGGCAGGGTCCCTCGGAGAACTACAGCTACCAGGACACCACTGGGGATGGGGGGAGGGCAATTACAGCTACCAGGACACCACTAGGGGTTGACTACAGCCACCAGGGGCATTATTACTATATGGGGGCACAGCAGGGGACATTACTATATGGAGGGCACAGCAGGGGACATTATTACTATATGGAGGCACAGCAGGAGGCAATAGTACTATATGGGGACACAGCAGGAGGCATTATTACTATATAGGCACAACAGGAAGCATTATTACTATATGGGGTGTACAGCAGGGACATTATTTATATATGTGGACATAGCAGGGGACATTATTACTATAAGGGGACAGAGGGACTTTAAAACTATTTGGGGCACAGCAAGGGACATACAGGGGGCAACCCACATACCTACTCACTTTACTGGAAATTACACCAAAAAGTGGAATTACTACTGTTTGGGACCTTGTGGGTTGGAAAAAGGGAAGGAAGTTGTTGTAAAAGTGCGGAGCCTAAGATGTTTGTCTGGCAGGTCAAGAAATCTTCCTGGTGATCCGGGCCGGATGGAGAGGAAACGGAAAGTGACGCCTCAGATCAAAGAAGACGTCACCTGTAAGTCACTGGATGAAATTTCTTTTGTATTTTTTAGAACATTATTCGGTAGGGGTGTCCCGAGTTTATTAAAAAAAAAAAAGTTAGGCTATATTGCTCTAAGCCATAATACCATCAATGCTTCTCGCTAGCAAAAATCATCGGCCACCGGCCATGCATCGCTACGTTTAATTGTGATGTGCGACTGATGGCGGATCCAGCCTTTGTGCGACTGATGGCGGATCCAGCCTTATCATAGGCTCTGTAAGAGAGCGCTAATCTAGCAGAACGGCACTGCTTACCCAGGATATCAGGCCGTGTAATATGGCACTAACACAGTGGCTAAGAGCACACAGAAAGTGCTGGGTTCTCTCATTGCATTATTAACACAAACACAATGTGAGAACCCACCCTGATACTCACCCCCTTCCTGCACCTGTCTCTAGGGCTGTGCATCTTCCTCTGCACTGCAGCCTCTAGTGACCATCACGTGCACAACAGAGGAGGATGCTGATCCACACACCCAGGAGCGAGAAGGGATCTGGGTTAAGCCGCCTACAGTAGGCTGACATCTATATGGATCGTGATATTGTTTTATTTTTATTTTATTTTTTTGGGGGGGGGGCCTCCAACAAGATTGTCGCCCGGGGCCTCCACCAACCTTAATCCGGCCCTGACTCTTTGTACTGAACAGTACTGGGTTCTGCTCCCCAGGGCAGAAGGATCAGTTGTTTGTTAGGGCATTTCCCCTCGACCTAAGGACACTTTCCTATCCCCACTACAGGTTCTCACCACCTAGTGGCTGATCAGACCAAACAGAGCCCCATAACATCCACATGGCCTGTCTCTGTAGTACGTAAGGCCACACCGATATTCCTATATTCCTGCATTCAGAGCAGAGAGCTTTGCTGCAGCTAGCTGGCATATTGTTATTCCATACACTGATCCTGGATGCCCTGGGATGAAAGTTAGGGGAGGCAAAAATAATAAATCACAGGGTTTCTCCTTCCACAGTGACAGGGAGAGCAGCAAGAAAAATACAAGAAGTGATCGATTCGGAATGGATAATAAATGTCTCATTAATTCAGCATAATCTCTGCTGGGGCCCCTGTTTTACAAATGATATACGAGGGAGAAGACATAATGGAAGCCTGCGGTGGACGCTTCCTGCGAAATGTAATGGCAGCTATGGGGACAGAACCCTCCGGATTATAGGATCTTAAATTGCATTAATATTCAAGTCCAAAGCCACAGAGGGAAACGACAATGGGTGGGGGAGGGCTGTGGTGACTTACTCGCATGATACACAATGATTTCCAATAGCCACAAGCAACAAAGTTTACTAATCGTTTCCTTGTCCAATCATTAAGCCCAGGGGAAATATCAAGGAAATAGCAGGAGGGCAGCTCAGCCACTAGACTAAAATATTCTAAGCTGGACTTTGGTGCTTCCTTGTAGGATGACTGTACAAGGGACAGTGTGGTTTTTTTGTGCACTGAAAAGATGACCCAAAAATAGGGATTTTTTTTTAATCTGCAAACAGTTTCACACATCTGAGCTCCCTGTTAACATGATACAGGGAAAAGGGAAAATAAAGATAAATATGGTCACCCTCAAAGGAAAGTGTTTAAAAGCATGGAGATGGCAACCAAGAGACACATGTTAGCCCTGTACTCACAGCTGATGGTAATACCCAGCTCTACGCCTCTCTTTTTTGGCAGCTTAACGTGGAATGTACCACTGCTCGGAACCACAGACTCTTGGAGAAAACAGAAAAAAGGTGAATCAACAACAGAAACATTGATGTCTACACAAGCACTACAGAGTGGTGTGTCACAGCTGTCTGTTGATTCTTTGAGTTCTGTTGTATGTGAGAGGGGCAGGAGAGAGTCTGAGAGGGGTTAAATTGTCACAGTGTTTAAAGACATGACATCGTAGTAACCTTATACTCCTATATTGACCAAAAAACAGCCTGTCCTTGGCTGAATAACTACCAACTCCAATACAACGGACAATATTCAATTAAAAAACATAAATGAATTAACCTAAGGCTAAGTTTATTGTTGCAGTTGTGTTTTCTGTGTGAATTATGGAAGATAATAGGCACAGACTGTACCAGTAAATGTGTGCAGACAAACCCACACTCAGTATGTTACATCGGCAGTGGAAGCTCAGATTTCCTGGCTGTTTGCAGACCGTATTGAGATGTTAGCAGTGCGCTGTGGGGGAGTTGAGAGGCAAAGCCAGCATCTTGTCTTGAATCATTTGTAACTCACCAGCCACATCATATTCAATTTCCAGGACAACTTTATTGGAGAGTGCGGCATCCCGCAGTAGCTGGTTGGCTTCTTCCAGTGTCCCGTCCTCTGTTAGAATACCATTGATAGACAGCAGTCTGTCCCCCACCTGCAGGAGGCCGCACCTAGGGATGTAAGAATCAGTACAATATTACTAAAAAGCAGTGCACTTGTGGTGATTATGGCTCATTTACATAATTTGCCTGCTGCAGCCACATGTTACATTGGGCTGAATGGAATTTTAAGAAATTATCATTTAACACTCCCCATTATGTTTAGGATTTAATGTTTCAATAAGTTTTTATTGGCAGGGTTTTCAATTTTCTAACAGACAATACAGTATGGAGGTACAACAGAACAAGGAATGTATCATAAGTAAAGACATAGTAGCATTATCTAACAACAGATATTTGCTATGAATACATAATACAAATTATAAAGAAGAAAACAAAGATGCTCTCAACAAAGTAGCTTATGCCAGGAATGTAGGTCAACATAGACAGACACAGACATAGGAGGGTACAACAGGGAGACAGGACAAGGGAACCATGAAAAAGGAAGAAAACAAGGATATTCTCAACTGAGTATATTATTCTTGGAGTTTAGGTCAACCTGGGTAGACGTGGACATAGGAGGGATACAACAGGGGAACAATGAAACATAAAACATAACACTGAACAGGTGATGAGTGGTGACTCAATGTGTAAATTACCGCTCTATAAAGTCAAATAAAACGCATATTACTGAAGATGGCGGTGTAAGCAGATATACATAAGAATAAAGAACATAGTGAGTCACAAAATGCTATTGTTATAAAAGCAATATTGTGCTGCGGATGGTGTACTAACCCCGTGCAGCAACTGGGTGGTAGTGGGAGCACTGAGTCCAGTTCATGCTGAAAGTAGTTTGCTTCAGGTGAGATAATTAAAGGTTACTGACCACTGAGACATATCCTGCACAACTTGAATACAGTCTGCTGTCAAAGGAGAAGGGTTAATGCGACGCAGCTCCATTCCGAGGTGGTGGTACAATGTTAATGTCCTTGTATGGGGATCGGACAACATTCCAGGACTGTAGAAGTTGGGTGCCAGCTTCAACATTAGGGATCACAACAGGACCAGAATTATGCATAACAACAAGGCCAGCCATTCCCCTCCATTTGTATTGAATGCCTTTTCCTCTTAGGGCTAAAGTAATAGGAGCAAATGTCCTGCGGGCATTCAACGTGGCTGCTGAACAGAGTCAGAGAACACAGAGAGTTTAGTGTATAGGGGGGAAGGTGCGCTTTGCTGTCTGGTAGCAGTAATAAAGGCTTTCTTCACATGAAGGTGTCTTATTCGCAGTAGAACGTCTCTTGGAGTCTCAGGTGGAATATGAGTAGGTTTAGGTAGACGACGTGTTCAATCGATAGTAATATCATCATGGTGAAGGTCCGGCGTCAACTCTTTGATAAAGTTGCAAATTAAAGTAGAAAGGTCTGAGGTGGGGACCGACTCCGGGATGCCTCGGATTTTCACGTTGTGGGCACGTGATCTGTCATCGACTGCCACCAGATTAGCTTTTAATCTGCTCACCTCTGCTTCTAGATGTCGATGGGAGTCTAATAAAATATTGTGCTCGTTGATTACTGCATACATTGAGTCTTCCAGACGTTGCACTCTAGTTGTTACCAAGCTCACCGTTTCTCTTATGGCAGATAGTATATGGTCCAGATCGGCTTTTATAGTGTCTCTGAGGGCTAACATCATCTTCTTAAGTTGTGTAAATCACTCAACGGGTCTTCCAGAGTAAGTGCAGGAAGGTCTGCTCCCATATGTGTCTGGGTATATTGGGATTTAAGCTTGCTGCCATAGGTGGTGCTTTCAGAGGGGGAGAGTGATGTAAGAGCAGGTGGTGTAGTACAGTCCTCGGAGAACAGGTCCGGGAGGTACAGATTAGAGAGTGAGCGCTGTATCTGGTCCTCAGCAGGAGGAGATGGAGGAGGAGCCGGAGAGGAGGTTGCAGATGAGAAGTGCCTTATTTGCCAAACGCAGATGACGGGAGCATGTACCTGTATTCCTGCTCCTCCGATTCCTTCTTTTCAGTGCTTTGGAAGGAGCCTGGTCGCTTGGTGGGCTCCCCCGGTGTTGCATAGATGTGTCGGGTGCCGAGGGGGCCTGCCACGCCGCCTCAGCATTAGCGAGAAGTGAAAGCAGGATGTAGTCCAGGAAGGAGCCGGCACCATCTTGCAGCGCTGTAGCTGGAGGCAGAGAGGATTGTATTTTCCTTCTGGCAGCCGCTGCTGCTCGTCTGGATGTTGTTCTCATCTCGGGCAGCTTGTCAAAAGTTGCGGCAGTCCGAGAAAGTTGTAAAAGGGTGGTATTTAAGTAAAATATCGCTGTAAAGTCGCTGAATAAGCAGGAGCTCAGCGGGCGCGTGTTTGCTTCCTTCAGCGGCCTATCTTTAGGATTTAAAGGGGTCGACTGATTGAAAAACGCCTATAGGTGCATTAACCCCTTAAGGACAGAGCCTGAAATGGCCTTAAGGACAGAGACAAATTTTATGAATATGACCTATGTCACTTTAGTCATTAATAACTTCGGGATGCTTTTACCTATTCAGACGATTCTGAGATTGTTTTCTTGTGACATATGGTACTTTACATTTCTGGTAAATTGGAATCGATACTTATAACGAATCTTTATAAAAAAAACAAAACCAAATAACGTGAAAAATTGTGAAAAAAAGCATTTTTCCAACTTTGAAACTTTTCTGCTTATACAGAAAATGGTTATACCACATAAATTATATATTAAATAGCATTAGCAACATGTCTACTTTATGTTGGCGGCATTTATTAAACTATCTTTCATTTTTTTTAGACAATAGAAAGCTTAAAACATAAGCAGCAAATTTCCAAATTTTCAGTAAAATTTCAAAATCAGATATTTTTAGGGACCTGTTCAGGTTTAGGTTATGTTCACACTACGTAAGTTTCCGGCCGTAGCGCGTTCCGTGAATAAGCGGCCGGAGACTTACGTAGTTTGCGTACAATGGAAAGTATACGATGTACGGCTGCACAGTTCACACTACGTACGAACTTACGCCCGGATCGTACGCGGCGCCGTAAAAAATGAACCAGACCATTGTTTGCGGTCGAAAATGCCGTAACTTACACCCGTAGCGTTACATGCGGTCCCGTACGTAGTGGTGATTTCTTCATTTTTGCAGCTTTTTGTGCCGATCCAAAAGGTTCTGTGGGGTGTCCGGGGCTAGGCGAAGCTTTCCAAGTAAAAGACCGCTGTCAGATCGCCGGCCACAGATCACGTAGCCGGCCACAAGTAGCGTAAATCTCCGTCCGGAGTTTACCGCGTATATGTCCGGCCGCGAAAATATGCGGCCGGACATATACGCAGTGTGAACATAGCCTTAGGCTGCGTTCACACTACGTATATTTCAGTCAGTATTTCAACCAAAACCAGGAGTGGATTAAAAACACAGAAAGGATCTGTTCACACAATGTTGAAATTGAGTGGATGGCCGCCACATAACAGTAAATAACTGCCATTATTTCAATATAACAGCCGTTGTTCTAAAATAACAGCAAATATTTGCCATTAAATGACGGCCATCCACTCAATTTCAACATTGTGTGAACAGATCCTTCCTGTGTTTTTATTCCATTCCTGGTTTTGGTTGCAATACTGTGTGCAATACTGTAGTGTGAACGCAGCCCGAGGCTGCGTTCACACTATGTATATTTCAGTCAGAAACATCAATACCAATGGAGATCGTCGGTGTGCGCAGCTGTACTCCCAATCTTTACAAGCGGTGATGGAGGTGCGGCGTGGTCGACTAAATGATGGAGTTCCTGAAGTCGGTTGTGAGGATCGTGTAATACCAGGAGATGACATGATAAGTGATGAACTTGGGATTAAGTTATTGTGAATTGAGCAATGTTTATTATGGATATAATTATAACACTATGGCTTGTGAACGATGTGCCCGCCCATGAGGCCTTTTGATAGGTCGAGGTTTTAATTATGTGTCAATGGTGATTGGTCACTTTTTGTATAAAACTCCGGTTAACATAGGGTAATGTTATACTTGAGAAAGGCTCAGTATGTTTTAGAGCCGAAACGTCGTAATTTTTTTTCTGTGTATGCATTTGGCTAAATAAACTTTTGGATATTGCAAGGACGCTGTCTTCAAACTTTTTTGCCTGGATTTCAGTCAGTATATGTATATTTCAGTCAGTATTGCAACCAAAACCAGGAGTGGATTAAAAACACAGAAAGGATCTGTTCACACAATGTTGAAATTGAGTGGATGGCCGCCATATAACAGTAAATAATACCCATTATTTACATACTGTTTTAAAATAACAGCAAATATTTGCCATTAAATGGCGGCCATCCACTCAATTTCAACATTGTGTGAACAGATCCTTTCTGTGTTTTTAATCCACTCCTGGTTTTGGTTGCAATACTGACTGAAATATACTGACTGAAATATACATATACTGACTGAAATATACGTAGTGTGAACGCAGCCTCAAAGTGTATTTGAGGGGACTGTATGTTAGAAAGCCCCACAAAGCACCCCATTTCAGAAACTGCACCCCCCCAAACTCTGCAAAAGCACATCCAGAAAGTTTTTTAACCCTTTAGGAGAGTCACAGAAATAAAAGTTAAGTGTGTAAGAAATTTGAAAATTTAAATTTTCTGTGCAGAGATTTTATTGTAATCCAATATTTTTCATAATTATAAACCTACTACCAGAGAAATGCACCCCAATATTGATTGCCCCGTTTCTGCAGTTTATAGAAATACTCCATATGTGGCCCTGTTACGCTATTTGACGCAACCACAAGCCTCAGATATAAAGGAACGCCTAGTGAATTTTAATGCCTCCGTTATATTTGGTCATTTTTGACTGTACCACTTCAGGTTGGCAGAGGCTCTGGGGTGCCAAAACCTAAAAAACACCCCTAAAGGGACACCATTTAGAAAACTACACCCCTCAAGGAATGTAACAAGGGGTGGGGTCAGCATTTGGACCCCACAGGTGCTTCACAGATTTTCAGAACAATGTGGCATGAAAAAAGAAAAATTTATTTTTTACACTATAACGTTGTTCTAGCCTTCAATTTTTCATTTTCACAAGGGGATAAAAGGGAAAAAAAACACAAAGCATGTAGCGCAGTTTCTCCTGAGTACAGAAATACCCCACATGTGGACATAAAGTGCCAAGCGGGCGCAGGAGTATGACACGGGTGGAGACGCACGCCCGCATCAGTCCGCCGGCGGGTGCCAGCTGCAGAATGCACAAAGGGTTATCCCTCTCCATTACGCAGTGTGCACATACCCTAAATCTGTAAGTGTACCCTGAGGTACTCTCATAGAGTTTGTAGAATTTCACGCCATACCGTCATCTCTTATTGGGACGGTACTGGCGGAAAAGACGTGTCTGGGGGGCAGCGTAGGCTACGCTACCCCCAGACACGTCACTGGATGATGAAGATGAATGGAGGGAAAAAGGATCCCCCCATTCATCCTCACTGGCTGTTTCGGTCCGACACCGAAAACACTCTGGGGGCCATCTTTATATGGGGATTAGTATATGGGGTATGTAAATGTGTAATGTAGTGTAGTGTAAAACTTTATTCCATGTAGTGTGGTGTAGTGTAGTCTTTTTTACGTTTTTTTACAGTAAGAAAAAAATATCCCTACGCCAAGAAAGGAGCTGCTGATAAATGCCACACTCATGTGTGGCACTTATCAGCAGACAGTGGCGGTAGGATATAGTGGTTAAAAACGCCCCCTACGCTAAAAAGGAGGAGTTGCTGATCAGCGGCGCACTTACGTGCAATGCTGATCAGCACTCAGCGGCGTTAGGGCGCATAAAAAATTTCTTTGAAAAAACAAAACAAAAACTTTTTAACCTAAAGCCACTGATCAGTGTATAATATACACTGATCAGCCGCTATGGGGCAGTAGAATGAAGCTTCCAAAGCCCGCCGAAGCCGCCCGAAGAGGCGAAAATTCAGAAGTTAGACGACGCAGAACCCGGAAGTGACCGACGCACCAAAGAGGACGCGCCGTGATGGGCCGGCCAGTACTGGCCGGCCTATCACGGTGATCGTGGGGGTGGCATCGGTGCCATCTTTCTTGGGGACACTTATGGCGATTGGTGCTGTCTCGGACAGCACCAATCGCCATTGCTTTCCGGGTCACCGATGACCCGGAAAGCTGTATTTAGCTGCTATATGCTGCTATATGCTGATCTGGCTATACATTATAGCAGGCCATCTTCCCCGATCGCTGTGTGTGAACACACAGCGATCAGGGAAACATCGGGCGTAAATGTATGTCTGTTTGCGTTAAAGCCCACCCTGCGGGGGCGTGCATTTACGCCCGATGTCGTTAAGGGGTTAAAGCTTGCTATACTTCTGTAGTTGTTGTTCTTTTTAATGAATGACTTATCTTCTTATTAAGCACTGTGTAATAATTTCAAGTCTGATTGGTTGGTTGTTTGAAAGCTGACATATTTGCTCCAATGCCTATACCAAACTAGAATGCCTTAATACTGTAGACATAAGCACGCAATTGTACCACCAAGATTGTCACCCTATATAAGAATGACAATGCAGAAAGCTGGCTGACCACCAGATGGCACTCCAATCTCTTTAATGAAACTGGAATAATTTTTGACAAGACATATCCCATTTTATTTCTATAGGGGCCCTTTGGCAAAATTTAGAATGGGGCCCAACTCGATTATAACATGAAAGGCTTGTGTTTTTGTTGGTCTCCTCCCCATCGCCCCCACTTAATTGCCCAAACATTTGCATTAATAATTGCATTTTTGCCCTTTACATTCATAATTATCACTAGCCTCACTGCTGGCTGGAGATGGCCCCCATATACGTGACCATGCCTGCTAGCCTAGTAGGTACACCCATGCCCATAATTTCACAGACGCCACAGACAGCTGGCCCCCATATACGTGACCATGCCTGCTAGCCTAGTAGGTACACCCATGCCCATAATTTCACAGACGCCACAGACAGCTAACTTCGATGTCTCACTAGAGAGGATTATGGTTGAATACCCACATCAATACAGTTGCTATAAGGACACCCTCCACACATCTGTTTGTTTGTGCATCCATGTCACCAAAAATATATTCCTCTCCTACATTTACGTATGTGCTGAAAGAATAATTACCCTAGAAATTATGACATTGTAAAAACAATATAGTATTTCCATTTTCAAGGTGAGTGCACATAGAGTATGTGGCTGGTAAGGACATATTGGAGCCCAGCAGGTATGAGAGGAGGGGTGGGGGAACAGTAAAGAACGTCAGTGAGATGACTGTGGGCCAGATGAGTTCATTACAACAAGGGTCACCCTCCACAGGGATACAGTATGGCGTCTGCCCCTGGGGCCAAGCCCTGACCCCTTTACTGAGAATGGAGCAACAACAATCTCTGTAATTTATTTATCTGGAAGCAACCCAACCAGACACAGGAACAGACGATGGGGGGAGGACTGCAAAGAGTATGGAATCGTTCCTGGGTGTCGATACAGAAGCTAATTAAAATTTGCAGTCAATTAGTTCTGAGAGCAGAAGTCTGGGAGAGCAGAGCTATAGATCTCCCATCCTTGTGGGAAAGAGCCCAACAAACATGGCTACTTTTCATTTCACGCATGCTGCACAAAATATGTCATTCTGACAAAGTTCCCCAAGTCTGGACTCGTTGTTGAAACCCCAGAGAAGTCTGAACCTCAATTAGGTGATGAGAAATTAAAGGGAATCCGTCCTCAATTTCATGCTGCCTGAACCACAAGTCATTAGGGCAGTCCCCAGCGGCTTCTCCTCGCCTCACCAGCTTTGATTGATGGATCTCTATCTGTTTGGGCTACAGAGAAAGGTCTAGCAATCAAGCCCAGAGGGGTAGGAGGAGGCCACTGAGGAATGCCCTGATGACTTATGGTTCAGGCAGCATGAAAGTGATGACAGCTTCCTTTTGGAGAGGAATTCCATCTACCTTGTCTCAATGACTCAATGCAGCATTTGATTTTGAGCACCCAATATAAGAACGTACATTTTCTCACATCAATCAAATGATTTGTTAAAGGGGGTATTCCATCAAATATTTTTTTTTTTACATTTTTAATAAAGTTATATTTTTTTTTTACTTTGTAGAATTGTTTTTTTTTTCTTTTGAGAAAGTCTATCTTTTTCTTCACTTGTACATTGAGTGGCAGCAGTATTGTAAAATTGTCAATGCTCGCTCTGCTGAGGTTTATCTGTTTGCTGATGACACAAAAAGTGTGCAATAGTGTTGCTATTCCTGGAGGTGTCAGTAATATAGAAAATTATTTAGCTTTACTACAATTAAATGTTTCAATGTTTCCAAATGTAAAATAATGCACATCTGAGTATCATATCAGCAGTTCTGTGTTATTAAAGACTTCAGAAGAGAAGGATTTAGGGATAGTGATTTCTGACAGCCTTAAAATGCTTCACCAGTGCAACCAGGCTGTGGGGAAAGCAAATTGTTTGCTGGGGTGTATATCTAGAGGTATAACCAGTAGGAAGAGGGAGATTGTGATCCCGCTGTATAGAGCTCTGGTGACCCATGGACCCATTGATCTTTATCTGCCAAAAATCTTCTAAGTTTCTATGCTACAGGCTGAGGTGGCTTCTTCCCAGAGTCTAATGTCTATTTTAATGACAACATGCATTAGAATCAACTAACGCTACATGCAGCAGCACTAATGATATGTAACTGTGTGGGACTAGGGCTTGAGCAGACCTGTAGTTCCCAACAAAGCCAATGGTGGCAGTAGAGGGGCCATATCGCCCCCTACTGCTGCCATGTAAAAAAAATCAAGTAAAGAAATATAAAAAAAATAAATTATTAGCCGAAATACTCCTTTAAATTAAAAGTCACTGAAAAAATAAAGATAACTTCTGTGGTACAGAGAGCACCCAATACTTTGCTTGTCTTACAGGAAATGCCCTCCAGAAGGTTTAAACAGTAATCCCCCGACAATGGCTTCAAGATGCAATGAATTTAAGGTAAAAATGGCCTGTCGCAGGGCATCGCACGTTGAATGCAGCATCATATTACAATGCCTCCGGGCATCTGTGACGTCATTCATTCCTGCATAGCCGCTATCTGCGCAGGGATTACTGACTCCTGACACTGTCCAGCAGCTGAAAACTTTCACAAGTAAGCTGGGAGCACAGGTAACAGTAACTGTACCTACAAATTACATCCCAGCAGCAGCAGTAGAGGTCTGAAGACTTCCTAACAGTCATTGAGTGCCGGATTTCCCGGGATGTTTGCCTCCTTAGTCCTCCTCCCCCTCCCTGTCAGGCTGTTTGTACCTGTAAGGATCCAACAATCCAACAATTATTTCAGCGGAGAGCCGTGGAGCCCTATACTTATCATTGAGACACTGAGGCAGGCGGAATTCTGAGTGGAGTCCGCAGCAAGGATTCAGCTCGGAATTTCCACCTCTTTTCCTCTTTGTGAATGTACCCTAAGGCTCCGGTCACACGGAGTAAAACTGGCAAAATTTTCCACCGCGGAATCCCACCAGCCTCCTTGTCATAATGATAGTTTATGGGAGGCTCGCGCGCCTCCTCTCTCCATGGTTCTTCGCGCTAAAGAATGGACATATCAATTCTTCAGTGTGGAGAGAGGAGGCGCGCGAGCATCCCATAGACTGTCATTATGACACAGAGGCTGGCGAGATTCCGCGGCGGAGAATTCCAATTTCGCCAGTTTTACTCCGTGTTAACAGAGCCTAAGGAGGGGAATGTCCAGTCTCTTGCTCCCTATACATGCACTTTAAAGCACAGTGGAGATCTGTGGCTGCAAACAAGGGAGTGTCTGCAAACAGCAGACACAGGAAAAACACAGCAGCTTCTGGCCAAGGGACTGTGATTGTGTCAAAGCCACTGTGAGTGTGTGATGCCAAGACACTGGCGCATTCAAACACTTAGGGGCCCTGCAGTGTCCACTGTCAAGGGGGAAAGAAGGAAGATCAGCCTGTGTGTGCCAGTGCTATCTATCTGTCTATCAACTTACTCCATTTATCCATTTGGTTTGACATCTTGGGGGCTTCAGAACCAAATAACAATTTTCCATAGAGTTATGGACTCAACATACAATGGTCCTCCCAGAACCAATTAATATTGTATGTTGAGGGACCACTGTATTCCTAAGCTGACAGCTTTCCTCCTCAAGATTTATTAACACATGAAATCATCATCATGAGATTATATATTCCACCCATTATGGCCAATGAGGATTCAAAGAAAGCCATATAGGTCAACAAAGGTGGGCTTGAAAAGTGACAACCATAGATGTGCTCAGAGAAGCCACTTCTTTACAACTCCTGCATTACTTAGTACAAAAGACAATAATACAGAAGAAAGCAACATAAGATCTCACCTCTCGGCAGGGCTGTCCGGCTCAATGAATCGGATAAGTGGAGGAGAAGACAGAGTCTCAGTAGCAAATATTCCTCCCTGCAGCTGAATGCCAAAGCCATTTAGAGGGTCCCCACGTAGGACAATCTCTGTGGTTTCTGTATGTATGATCTGCCCACCAGGACCCACAGTACTGGAAGCCAGGGATACTGAGAATACAGGAGATAAAGATCGATCATATAATCATTAATATACAGATTTAGATCCTATAGACATCTGTATATTCCACAGATTCTAGACTGACTCTATTCACATATAAAGCAATGCTAACGTTATTTTGAGGTAAGCTGCTCCTATGTCTACTATGTTTCATTTAAAGACTAAGTGATGTGCATATATTAGGAATTGTTGGTCATGCAATTTCATAGTTTTATGCAACACCTTTAAGAGATACAGAAGCTACATGACAACTGTGGCTTTTTTACTGAGAAGATCTCTTACACGAACTTTTATGGTCCTTCTTACGCTGCCGGCGGCGGGTCATGGTGGTTCTTGGGCTCATTTGATGTGCAGAGCGGGGAAGGGTGTTGGAATTCTGGCTGCTACTAAACCCAGGGGTTCCGGCTGACGAAGAGGAAGAAAAGTTGGTGGCAACCAAAGCTGCAATTGATAAGAAAGGGATAAAATTAAAACTAAAACTTTACTTTTAGTGCTAATGTTTTGAAATGTTTAAAGAGTCACTGTTTAAAAAAAACAAAAAACGTTAAAGTTATTGATCACAGAGGGTCTCACTGCTCATAACCGATGCAATCAGGAGATATAGCCAGGGAGAGAGCACGGCGGCCATGCAATCCCCTCCCCACCCACTCACTAATTCCGATAGAATAGCCTCTTTATAGTCTATAAGGATAAACTGATGGAATTAGTGAGCGGCTGGGGACAAGATCGCATGGCCATCACTCTCTTTTTCCCTCGCTATATCTCAGCAGTGAGACATGCTGCGACCAATAACTTTCGCCTGATGACATGTCTAAAGTTATTTTTAGCGACAGTGACTTTTTTAATCACATGAGAGAAGACAAAGCTGCAGTGACAATTCTGAATGCACAGTGAACTCTTCCAGCACCCTCTGCTTGTTCAGTGTCTGCAACCAGCTTGCTCTTGTGATTTGCATCAGGTACTGTACCATCCTAAGACGTAGGAAAAGTAAGTACCACTTACTTTACCCAAGCTCTACTACGTAAATTAGAGTGTCTGTAGAGAAACTTCCAGTAACAACCATTAGAATTGTAGATGCAGCTCTGCTATCTTCATAGCACAAAGTTTTAAACATACATTTACAGTAGTCTTGATTTGAGCTTGGGTTCCACGTAGGAGTCTTGCAGTGCCCTGGGTGGTGAGTGTGACAGTAGTTGATGCAGGGGTCCCAGCAGTGGTGGTGTTCACTTTTTTGCACTTTAACTAGATAAATAAAAAGTAAACATTAGGATATGCAATATAATAGTGATAAGTACACAGTCAAAATATTCAATAAAAGAGGAGAGAGATAATGTTGCCAGTGGAAATGCTCACAGGGAACAGAGACATTAAAGGGAAAATGTAAATCAACAGTAGATGTGATATAAAGCAAGTTTGCAATTTACATTCATTATTTATTTTTTTTAGTTATAATGGAGAACACGGCACTTCCTGTTTTCTGGCTTTTGTTTCTCAAAAAACAGGAAACAGTCAGAAAACAGGAAGTCCTGTGTATCCCAGGCCATCTGAGCGCTCACAGAGAGAAGGCAGTCATGTGATTGAAGGACACATTGAGCTGTGACTCTTTGTACTGGCCGGAATTCCTGTGTTTAGTCCGTTTTTTTAACCAGCACAAGTCAGAAAACCTGCCTTCAGGAAACTGGACCGGGATCTCTGGTTCAGCTTTGTTTTACAGCATGATAACAACAACAAAAATAATCAATGTAAATTGCAAACTTGCTTCATATCACATCTACTGTTGGTTTAGATTTTGTTACAGTGACACTTTAAGGCCCCATACACATTTCTCCAACAGATGATATTGGAGGAGAGGAAGATTGTGCATGTTGGATTTCAACTGCCTGGCCCTACTGTTCTCAAAAAAATAAGCTGCCACCAGATCTGTCTGGCAGGGATTCACCCCTCCTCTCTCTCCATTAAGAAGAGTTGATAGATTGCTTTTGGCTGATCAAATGTCTGACCACATCCAGAGCTGCATTCAGAATTCTGCCAGGCTCCTAACATCTTCATGCTGCTGGTTCAGGTCTACAGAAAATACTTTGCTGCGGAGCATTGGAGGGAGGGATAGTGTTTAGACCAAACAAGGGACAGAAAATAAATACAAAATAACAAAAGTTTTAATGCTGAACGGCAAATAAATAGATCATTAGAACGCATGCTAATTCTAGGGGGAACTGTGAATGCAGCTCTGAAATAAAAAAACACAATTCAGCCAAGGACTGGAAAATGAAAGGAAACTGATAGTAAGTATCTCATATGTAGATGTAAGGCTTGGTTTAGCTCCAACAATGTGACTCAGTGTTGAGCAATGAAGTTCTATACCTAGAATGAACTCTAAAATGTTTCTGTAGCGGTTTCACTTCCCTATCGAGACCTAGCTACTGGCTGGCAACCAAACCAAAATCTCTTGGCTATGGGGATAACTGTCCATTCTCCACCATGGCTAAATAGGGATGGCACACACTTGCATAAGCAGCAATATGTCCGATAGTCGCTCTCTCACTGCAGAGAAGTAACATGTCTGTGTAATCATTTTATATCTACGTCTCACTTAACCATTTAATTGTGCGTGGCCAGGTAACAGACATCAAAGGAATCACATTAGCACTATACATTAGTTTTAGGCCAAATAGGTAAGACACATCCCACTCAATACATAATACCCTTCTTATTGTGATTAAAGGCAACAATTCTACCCTGTAAATGTTGGAGCTGTGTAAAGATGCTGACAGATAAGCTGTCATAGGATTTATTCCAGCCTATAAATGACTGCATTACATTGCTCCAACCTTGCCCTGTCAGATAACAGCCCTTCATGGATGAGAAGAGCGTTTTCCTCTGCAGACTGACTGCAGGCAGATGGCTCCGACCATCACCAGGCCCGCCTGAGATCCCATCACAACACACCCAGGGGGAGACTCTGGATGCGGCAAGCTCATGGACTGACCAGTCTCTGGTGGTCTCAGAGAGAGCCTGCTGTGATGTGCTGGGAGGATCTCCAGTTTCACATTCTCTGTGGTGCTCGCAAGAAGCTGCGTTGCCTCCATGACAGTGCAATGCTCCGTACTTGTACCATCTATGGAAAGGATGTGGTCACCAGGGTGAAGGGCTCCACACCTACAAAAGAAGGAGTACAATAACTTAATGTACTGTATGTATAGAGGATCATAAGTGGTTTGTCTGGGTTTGGGACCCCCAAATCGATTATATTGATGTCTGTATAGTAACCAAATCTAGAAGATAAAGCAGACATTGCAGCAATCACATTATGCTGCTAATTCCCTATCAAATCCTTAGGGTCTATTTACACTGACATTAAAGTGTACTACATGTTGTAGGGGGTCCTCTAACATATGCCTAGCCATACAGCGGTATTCATCGCCCACTAACTCCCAAAACAACAACAACAAAAAAAGACGGTGTAATATTTTTTTTGTTCTTCACAGGATGCTTCTGTAGAGAATAATGCAGCAATGCTAAATGATGCTGAAAAAAAGAAGGTATACAGATCTATAATCAGCCTCTGTTGTGTATACAGGCATCTACAGCTTTCCCAGTTTGAATTCAGCCCTAAAAGGGATATCGACCAAAGGTATAGCAGCCCACTATATGCCAGAAGCACACAATGGGTGCATGGTGGCCAGAATAATGTTTTCCACACCATATGCTAAACATGGAGTAGAGAAGGAACGTGAACAGAGCCTTCTGCATTTGTTTGTACAGAAGGACCTAAAGCAGCATTTTGATGGAGCTACATAGAAGAATGACCACAAAGCTGATCCTGTGTTACAGTGTGTATTTTACTCCACGTCTGTATGTGCAGTTGAATTTATTTACTACCTGTACAGTGTCTACAATTGATTTGCTCTTGTAATTCTGAGATTGTCATCTTTATGCCAAGCTCTGTACAGTCACCTAAAACTGCCCCTTCACATTTCAGGTGCTTAAATAAGGTGTTAGAGGGTATGTCTCTCAATAACAACTAACAGAAGGATGAGTGCAGCTCTGCAGAATAATACAAGCTTGCTTTAAAAAGTCATTGTATGCAATGACTCCATTAAGTGCGGCTCTGGAGTATCATACAGGGTGTAACTCAGGATCAGTGCAGGATACATAATGAATGTACACTCTGTAGATTTTAATTCTAGATGTATAAGAATGTTTCAAATAAAGTGTGAATTACTTCGCCTTGGAAATACTCACCGGTCAACTACACTTGCAGGTTTGACTTTGTCAATGATTATGACTTGCTTGTTCCGGTGAGTTCCAGTGCTTAGAGATATGCCCAGCGTGGATCCTGGAGTCTTGGCTATTTCCACTAGCAGAGGTCCTGATGCATTTGTCACAGTGTCTGGGTGAAGAAATTGAGATATAAGAGATAGGAGATATTCTAGGTCACTGTGTAATCTAGTTCAGTCCTCCATGAGTTACCCGCTCTTTACTGAAATTCACAGAGGGGAAGCTGGATCTGGTCCAATCAATTAATTTCCTGCATCAGATGATAAGTGGGGTGACTGCACCTCGGAGGGTTCCAACTTGTTAAATGACTCCTAGCAAGACGCATCAGCAATCTGCCTTTCTGTCCCTACTGGGGTGAGGAGAAAACTTGCCAGGACTAGCCCAGACACCACAGTAAGGGTCCTATTAGACAAAGCGATTTTTAGTTGTCCCCGATTAACGAAAAATGACGGCAAACCTGAAATCATTCCACATAATACACAAAACGATAGTTGTGTACAGACACCAAAAGATTTGCGAACGGTTATTGAACAATTGACAATGATTTTAGGGTCAGCTCAACGACATGCAAACGAATGATTGGTGCTTGCATACACATGTAAAGATGTTCGCTTAAATTCGAATAATAAAACGTTTTTTTCGCACAATAATCTTTCCGTGAAATCACTGGTGAGTTGTGAACCAGTAGATGGCAACCACATGTAATCTTTTAGGGCCCGTTATTTGAGTGGAAAGGCGCAGAGAGCGAAGGAACGCGAACGCTCCCATTCAAACAGATAGCAGGCAGGAGTCCGCATGCAGGGTTTCGCTCAGAATTTCAGCACCAATTCCGTAGTGTGAACAGGCCCTTACATTAAAAAACAGAGCAGGAGATGAGCACACTGATATAAAGTGCCTTTAAAGTTTGTGTGTAATTAAGGGAAATGATGGAATGAACTCTATCATTTCCCCCTACGACATAGAATTCGCCTATAGTATCGCCTCTCTGCTCCCCCCGGCCTGTCCGCTCTTCTCCCTGTCCACCTCCGCCGCCTCTCTGCTCCCCGTTCCGCTCGTTTCCCCTGCTACGCGCCTGCTGCTCCCCCGGCCTGTCCGCTCCGCTCCCCGTCCGCCCCTGCCGCCAGGAGGTGTGCAGCTCCGCTCCCCGTCCGCCTCCGGTCCTGTCCGCCCCGCCCTGCGACACGCCTCCTGCTCCCCCAGCCCATCCGCTGTGCTCCCCGTCCGCCCCAATGCCGTATGCCTTCCGGGAGGTGTGCTGCTCTGCTTCCCGTTTGCCTCCGTCTCCGTCCACCCCGCCGACTTATGCCGCTCCGCTCCCCTCTGTCCACCACCAAACATAGAGCCGGGCGACTCCTCGATTGTTCATCCCGTCATTTCCCAGAAAGGGGTCAGGAATTTGATCAAATCCCTAGAGAAATGATGGAACGGCACGGTCTTTCCATCATTTCCTGGGATTTGATCAAATCCCTGGATTCTACCATTTCACTGCAACAAAATCATGTTTTCCATATGCTCCTACACTCCACCTATTAGTGGCTGTGTATATATAATATAAATAGAGTAATAATAAGGAACTGCAGACTCACATATATAAATAATTGCTTTAAAATACATTCTATTCTATTCTATTTTGTAGTCACCAAGATGAATACAGTAAACAGGACACAACATTTCCATTCCATGGAAGACAAGCTCACCCATTAGTGAGACATCATATTCAATCTGGAAGACTGCCTCCTGGCTGCATTGCCGAAGAATGTTAAGAGCGTCACAGAGTGGAACATTGTGTAGAACAATGCCGTCCACACACAAAATCCTGTCCCCAACTTTCACCGTTCCTTCCCTGAAAAATGAAACATGTTGAGAAGTGCCAGTAAGCAAACAGAGGGCAAAATCCACCCAGAACATCAACCCATCATTAACGTTACAATATACTGTTGTACATAGTATCATTGTAGTTATATTCTTGTACATAGGGGGCAGTATTATAGTAGTTATATTACTGTGCATAGGGGGCAGTATTATAGTAGTTATATATATAGTATATAGTAGTTATATTCCTATATATAGGGTGCAGTAACAGCAGGAGTTATAGGGATTACTTTAGTAGTACTTGTCTTTTAACTTGCAACAATGTAACTCAGCAGATACAGAAGTAAGGGTCCATTTACACAGAAAGATTATCTGACAGATTATCTGCCAAAGATTTGAAGCCAAAGCCAGGAATGGATTTGAAACGGGAGAAATCTCAGGCTTTTCTTTATGACCTGTTCTCTGTTTATTGTCTGTTTCTGGCTTTGTCTTCAAATCTTTGGCAGATAATCTGTCAGATAATCTTTCTGTGTAAATGTACCCTAATGCTACATTTACACGTAATGACTATCATGCGAATTTGCGAGATAACGTTCAAATTCGAACCATAATCGAACGTGTAACCGCAACAACGCATCGAACGACGAGCGAGAAATCGTTCATTTTGATCTTTGAACATGTTCTTAAATCATCGTTGGCAAAAAATTCGCAGATCGTTCCGTGTAAACAGTCGTTCACCTATTTTACCTATGTGCAAGATAGGCTTAAGCGATCGCAAAACGAATTTTCCGTACGATATATCGTTCCGTCTAAACACTGATCATTATAAAAGAAAAATCGTTACTTTAAAGTCGTTAATCGTATGATCGGGCGAATTATCGTTCCGTGTAAACGTAGCATTAGTCTGATCAATGATAGCTGCACTTTATTCAAGAGCAAACAACCCCACCTCTTCTGGCCACACCAAATAAAGTTGTGTGCCTGCAAAACAGCTGCAGCCCACCAGTGCACTCTCTCCCCACCAAAAGTATGGGGATCTCATGGTTATAGTTATTGAACGGACCGCCTGACTCCATTCTTTGGCGCTCAACAGACTCTGTGACTAAGGCTCTGAATAGAGCCCCAGCAGAAATGTGAACCTAGCTCTACGTGTACAGTCATGGCCAAAAGTTTCGAGAATGACACAAATATTATATTTTCACATGATCTGCTGCCCTCTGGTTTTTATGTGGGTTTGTCATATTTTTTTTATCACATACAGAAATATAATTGCAATCATATTATGAGTAACAAAAGCTTATATTGACAGTTCGAACGAGTTAATGCAGCAAGTCAATATTTGCAGTGTTGACCCTTCTTCTTCAGGACCTCTGCAATTCTCCCTGGCATGCTCTCAATCAACTTCTGGACCAAATCCTGACTGATAGCAGTCCATCAATTCTTGCACAATCAATGCTTGCATTTTGTCAGAATTTGTTGGTTTTCGTTTGTTCAGCCGTCTCTTGATGATTGACCACAAGTTCTCAATGAGTTTAAGATCTGGGGAGTTTCCAGGCCATGGACCCAAAATCTCTATGTTTTGTTCCCTGAGCCATTTAGTTATCACCTTTGCTTTATGGCAAGGTGCTCCATCATGCTGAAAATGGCATTGTTGATCGCCAAACTGCTCTTGGACAGTTGGGAGAAGTTACTCTTGGAGGACATTCTGGTACCATTCTTTACTCATGGCTGTGTTTTTAGGCAAGACTGAGAGAGCCGATTCCCTTGGCTGAAAAGCAACCCCACACATGAATGGTTTCAGGATGCTTTACAGTTGGCATGAGACAAGACTGGTGGTAGCGCTCACCTCATCTTCTCCGAATAAGCTGTTTTTCAGATGTCCCAAACAATCGGAAAGGGGATTCATCAGAGAAAATAACTTTACCCCAGTCCTCAGCAGTCCACTCCCTGTACCTTTTGCAGAATATCAGTCTGTCCCTGATATTTTTTCTGGAGAGAAGTGGCTTCTTTGCTGCCCTCCTTGAGACCAGGCCTTGCTCCGAGAGTCTTCTCATCACAGTGTGTGCAGATGCAATCTGAGGTGCAATCTTTCTAGTTGCGATACTCTTCCCTGCTAGGCCATTTTTGTGCAGTGCAATGATGACTGCACATGTTTCTTTAGAGATAACCATGGTTAACAGAAAAGAAACAATGATGCCAAGCACCAGCCTCCTTTTAAAGTGTCCAGTGGTGTCATTCTTACTTAAACATGACAGATTGATCTCCAGCCCTGTCCTCATCAACACCCACACCTGTGTTAATGGAGCAATCACTGAAACAATGTTAGCTGGTCCTTTTAAGGCAGGGCTGCAATGATGTTGAAATGTGTTTTGGGGGATAAAGTTCATTTTCTAGGCAAAAATTGACTAGAAGTCATTGCTGTTAAGCTGATCACTCTTTATAACATTCTGGAGTATATGCAAATTGCCATATTAAAAACTGAAGCAGTAGACTTTGTAAAAATTAATATTTGTATCATTCTCAAAACTTTTGGCCATGACTGTAGTATAGCTGGTATAGCATGTGGCAGAATATTAGCAATAAACCTCTTCTTCTCTCACCTGGAGAAAGCCACCTTTTATTATCTAAAATGGGTTATCCAGTGTTAGTTGATTATTTATATAATGCTGCCCTGTTGGAAAATATAAAAAACATCTTATGCTTACCTCTCTGCACTCCCCCTGGTGAACGGTTGCAGCCTCTCAGCTGTCCCCACTGACTGCAGCCGCCGCCACTTACGAAGCGAACTTGTCTCAGGTGTAAGAGCCTGCTTAGCCAATCACAGTGCTGGGGCCACCGATTGGATGAGCGGGTTGTCATTCCTGAGACGACTCCGACTCCAGTCAGCGGAAAACGCAGGGGGAATGCGGACAGGTAATCAAAAGAGATGTTTATTATGTTTACAAACAGGGCAGCAGTATATAAAAAAATTCCTTACACTGGATAATTATTTTAAATAAAAAAAACTAACTGACACATAAGATTAAAGATTAACCCTTGCATCCACTCCAGGTGTCTTTGTTATCATCTTGGATGAATTCTCTCTGTGCTTAACTGAGCTATTAAAATGACAAATACTTCAAATCATTCTGAATATCAGACAGTGTCTCACTTTGATCAGTACAATCTGCTTAGGTCTGTCTGTCACTGCCAGGGCACCTGCATATCTTAATAGAAATGTGCTCATTGATTTAATGTTAAGAATCAAGAGACTTTAGGACAGAAGGATTCTGCAGGGATTGGGCAGCCTGGTGTACCAGGCTTACAAGGTTATTGTGTCACCAACATTCTGATAGGTGGTGGTAGTAGATGGGGTGCATGCCAGAATGATAGGTCACTCAGGGTTATTTAATATGGAGATGTAATCAAAGCAGAAAAGAAATAGAAAATACCATGATGAATTGAAAGACTATTTTAAAATGAGGAATTGTAGACTAGAGATGGAGGACAACAAGTTGGAGCCAATTGTCTACACATCCGTAATAATATAGAAACACCCCCAAACTAGTAACCCTCAAATATCAGTATAATGGAAGTTCTGCAATGTTCTATTACAATTTGCATTTTAATTCTTCAACATTTTCAAGACCTCTGCTTGCTGTGAATGCATTGGAGCATTCTCGTTTTCTTCCTGAGGATAAACTCCTAATACTTTTGACAGCTGAAGGAATGTTAGAACTATGTGATTCTGATAATATGACACGCAACTGTGCAGCAATTGAGACGTCTTTAAGAAGGTAGTGTAAAATAAGATAAAAAGTGACAGTAGCTAATTTTACTGTAGAAATATTAGGTTTCCATTGGACTGTGGTTATTTATCCAATAATCTAGAATCATCCAGAATCCATTATCTCTTAGCTTTGGCAGATTCTGGATTAAAGGGATTTCAAAGCAACATTTCTATTTCTCTACAGTTCTTTAATCCTGTCCTAGTTACATACATAATACATATTCAAAAAACTGAGAACTCCAGGCAAAAAAATTTAAATTATACAATTATGGAAAAGTAAAAAAAATATGTGTTAACCCATCCTCCAGGATGCTGAGTGGTGCTAGTTATTGGTTCAGTTTGGCTTATGTAATATGCATTTATTTAAAAGAACATTTCATGCAAAGCAACATTCTGCCCAGTGCAGGTCCAGAGGGTGAGTGGGGGGCATAAAACAGGGATTGATGTTCTTTAAATTCCTATGTGGTACTCCACCACCTCAGGACGTGCACTAGGCATAACACAGTGCATCACTTTTGTCTGGAGTTTTCCTATAATCAACATAAATTAAGTCCAATTTAAAATGCATTGCATTGTTTTATTTTAGATCTTGTACTAAACCAAAGTCTAGCCTGACTTATACTCCGGGACTGCATTCACAATTCTGCAGCCTTCCGAGCTGAAATCCCCAAGCTTTCCCTGCTGACATTATCTAGTGCCACAGGGCATCCTCATTCCGCTACCCTGCAGCAAAACTGGAATATAAAATATGATGCTATCTATTTTTGTTAAAACTTTGATTGTCTTTGATTGTCTGGTTAACTGGTTTAACATTTGCCCGTGCAAAATGCCAAATTATCAAACAGTTCTGGATTATTGGAATCACTGAGCACTGAGATTATAGGATTATGTTAATTTATGTTGTATTTTAGGCAGCCAGAAAAAAAATACTTGAATTTATCCAGCTTGCCGCAGCTTCTGTATCTGGAGGAGAGTAAATCTTTCCTAAAAGACAGGACTTTTATTTAACAGGGGAATTAGAAGAGGCGCTCATCCACCGTCCTAAACTGTCTGCTGTGGAATTAAAGCGACATTAGCAGTCATTTGCAATATGCCTCCTGCTCCCTGCTTGTTGTAAGTAATACTGGGGATAGATTTATGAAAGTGCCATACTGCAGATCCTGCTGTCACAAATGCCGCATTTAACTCCTTGTATGTCCGGAACTCTCAAACACTACCATGATTACTAAACAGATACTTTGGGCTAGATTAACTATTGCAGATGCAATACAAATTTGGTGTAATTTGCATTGTCTTAAGTTAGCCATACACCTTTAATAACTGATGGTCGAATGATTGTTCAGTCATCAGTTATCCCATTCGGTCCCTGTCCTCCCCATACACAGGAACCTTCGGCACGCTCAAGCGTTCCTGTGTTCTCTATGGGAAGGAGAGGGTTGAGCTGCAACCAGAGAGCTCTAACTACAACTCATCTCTTTGAGAACTAAGAGGCTGGGTGAGAGAGCCCCATAAACCTTATACCAATGGGTGAACCCGTTGCGAGAGGTGGATATGGCCAGCTAAAGTTTAGGGGGTTTGGGGACCTATACATGACTTGTGCCACATTAATAGACACTTTTTTCATAGTGTCAGAGAAAGGGAAGCATTTTCAGTAAAAGGGGCATGGCTTAAGATGTAACACCATGTGCGAAAAAATGTGCCAATATTAACCAATCAATAGGTGACCTAAACTTAGGGCCCTATTCCACTGGACGATTATCGTTCAGATTATCGTTAAATCGTTCGAATCTAAACGATAATCGTTCGGTTGAAATGCAGTTAACGATTAACGACCGAACGAGAAATCGTTGATCGCTTTATAAGACCTGGACCTATTTTTATCGTTGCTCGTTCGCAAATCGTTCGCGTTGAATAAGACATCGTTCGGTCGTTCGCAATAGATACGAATGCAATAGCGAATAAATAGCGAAGAAAAAACGATCGCAATTACGATCATAAGTAACGATTATCGTTCAATGGAAATGAGTGAACGTTTTCAGGTCTTTCGCAATAGTGGTCGTTTGCGATCGTTAATCGTTAATGATATGCAAACGATAATCGTCCAGTGGAATAGGGCCCTTAGACTATACAGTCTAAGAATATGAAACGAGCAACTGTGATAAACCTGACGTGTCTGATCTTAGTTTACAATGTCTCAGAATTAAAAAGAATGAAGCAACAGGTACATCAGGTTTTTTTTTTTTTCCTTATACCTTAGCTGTTTGGCACTGGTTCAACCCTTCTTTCGAAACGCTGCCGGTTCCTGCACGCAGTGACAGTCTTTTCCTGAGCGCGGCCCGGTTTTACGCACTGTGTGCTGAAACCCCCTCCTCTCTGTAATGCGGCTCCATTAGAATTAAAGAAGCTGAGTCACAGAGGGGATGGGATATGGTCAAACTAGGGGGGAGGCGGTGGACCTGTATCCAGTGCTCCGAGACGGAGCTGCGGAAAGACCAGCCTTAAGCGCGGAACCAGGCAGTGTTTCAAAAAAAGCACTGTGCCACCAGGATCCTCGCCCCGAGTGGCTAAGATATTAAGAAAAAGAGAAAAAAAAAGCTATGTACCTGATGGTACATTCACTTTAAATAGTTTTAGCAAAACTGAGCTAACATATTTCAGCACATTTTATCCATACCTATCAGCAGGTCCTCCTGGTCTCACATAGGTTACTACCAAAGGCCTTGATTTGTGCCAGTCATCCTGTGCCCCTCCTGCAAAGAAAAGTATAGGAACCTATTACTGCATTGTGTATTACACCCTTCCCCATCCTCCAATTTATACCTAATTAGGGAAGTTTGGGAGGGATCGGTACAAAGTTGTAATTTATTGCACCTGGACCCCAGGGTTAAATCTGTCCTGGTTCTCTCCAGTCAACTATCACATGTCAATAATAGTTCTACCCCCTCTGCGCTACCTATACTTACAGTACAAGTCAGTAAGTGCTATATAAGAAGTGGCGTGGTAAGCATGAAACTGCATCCTGTGATAGATCATTGTAATGTGGATAAATTGATAATATGCAATACAGTTGGGGTACTGGATCCCTTCTACAACACCTGGCAGCATCTTGGGTAAGATAATCTCTAAAATAGAACAGTAACCCCATAGGACGGCATCATAGGCTGCCTATACTGCAATATTATGCTGCGATTTATTATCAGGCTTTTTATACTATTGAATCCTTGAATAACACTGTGAGTATATTACACATGTATACGTTCAATTATTTCATAGCTAGATGCTATTATAAAGGACCTAGACATTATGCACACTATAGTGTCTCCTCTCTTTGTGCTACAGTGCCATTGAAGCTACGCAGCTACCGTATCGCTTTAGATATAGATCTCTGTTCCCTCTGGGAATTACAAGGGCAGTTCACAACTGAGGATAACATGGGCTGAAAGCTCAATGGAGCATAAACGGAAAAATACCGCAAGCTGCATCTATACTTTGCCTGGCAATTCTCCTGTGCTGCCCCAAGTGGTTGCCTGTGTTCATGCAGTCTCATTACAAAATTACTTATTTTTCCAGTTATTTTCCAAGCTGATATTGTAAATGACTAGAACTTATTATGGGTCACAACAAAATGTAGAGCATGAACACATCAATACCAGTTAACATGGGGTGAAGCTGGTACTGCATTACTGGGAAAGCTAGCTAATAATAAAGTGATTTTACAGCTCCCATCAGGGAATGTAACCCAGCTTTCCAAGACTCCTAAATCCAAATTTGCTGTGTTTTGCAGCAAAATGGGCGCGTGGCATGTATAGCTGCAGCAATGGCAGGTCCGCCATTCAGGAATCTCGGAATGTTGGGTACCCAATCCTTTGAGGTTTCTGAAGGCATCCATACTGGTTGTCACCCAGCTTTACCTGAAAATAAAAAAAGTTTAAAATAGCTGAATATAATTTTTACCAACTAGGAAGACTTATTTTAGGAGGAAAGCTTTTAATCTGGATACTTTACTCACCTCTCATAACAAACCCAAAGCTGTTCCCTTCTTTGCACAAGGTGATCTCCAGCGTCTTTGGGATGATGGCAGCATTGTTATCTGGAGCTAAGAAAAAAACAGGACAAAAACACCTTTTTGAAGAGAGAAATGTAGATTCCTCCAGGTCACCAAATGCAACATCCTCATCCTCCCTGACGTGCATGGTCACAGTTATGTGAGATCACTGATCTGTTACCGTACTGCTGGGACAGATCATCAGTGCCACCCACAAGCGGAAGCCTCAGGATCTGGGACATCACTTTAAGTACGTGGATATCAGTGTAGAAATTAGGTATGTAGGTATTAGGGTACATTTACACATAGAGGATCTGCAGCAGATTTGATGCTGTGTTCCATCATTTAGTTGATATCTGTAGCAGATCCTATATGTGTGACTGTACGTAATATGTGACTGTACTTAATACGGCTTGTCCTGATTATAAACGCTTTTTATGTGCCCTAATAGTGTGTATGAAAATCATATAGGTGGCCTCTTACTTAGGACCCCCAGTACTGAAGACAGCTGCTGCATAGAGTGGCTTGTGTATTACATGGTTGTCTATTTATCCAAGTTGGTGTCATATAGCATTGCATGAGGCACCACCCTGCTAAGTTTTGGGGGTTCCAGTAGCCAAACAACCTTCTTGTGTTAGGGGTGCTGTTGTAGAACAAATGGGGGTTTCTTGCTTAACAAGCCATTGAAGCAATCTGTGTCATTGTACTTTGGAGTAGTGCGGTAGTAGTGCGTTGTTTGTGGATGTATATTGGACACTGTAAACTATTTATGTATGCAGTAGAATAGTGGGGCATGTGTGTGTGACCACAGCCTTTACTGATATATTTCATTAAACATGCTTACAACATGCCTCTCATGACATTCAAGTGTAACTGTAATTAAATATATGTGTGTATGTATTTCACAGCTAGTGAAGGATCTTACATGTACATTGGAATCTGCATGGGTTAAGTGTCATTCACTGAATTTACATTGGATATTTCTGCACTTTAACTATATTTATATCTGTGCCTGCTGTCGTGTTTTGTATGCTGCCTTTTTTCCATCTTTTACAGAATACATTTTATTATGAAGAAATGAAGTGATTCCTTTTATAACTGGTTCTGTGACCTTGTTATGGTGTACAATATATGCTTCATTTACAATATCTTTACTGACTATATGATGTATAAAAATTTGTAGGGAGTTATTTATATGGTTTCTGTGTCTGCTGTGCCATTTCAGCATATACCTGTAGTTTAAAGTTCTGCAGCTCGTGCTTGGTGTTTTATAATGCTTTTATAATTGACAGGAAACATCTATGACCCCAACCATTCATAGTAACTTCCATCATCACTTCCATTTACTTACAGACTGGGGGCAGCTCATATTCCACCTCTAGCACCACTCTCTCCCCCACGTTCTTGAGTAGGCTGATAATCTCTTCATGGCGTAGTTTTGTCAGATTAATGCCGTTCACAGACTTTATATAATCCCCAATATTCAGCTGGTCACTTCTGTAGACACATAAAATAGTGGCTATAAAAGAGATGGCAACTGTGAAACACTCTTCATAGCGAACCTGTACACAGAGCTCACCTGGCCGCCAAGCCTCCTGGCCTCAGGTTGGACACTCTGGGTTTGCCATCCTTGTCTGTGCCCCCTGAGATGGTTAGCCCCAATGTGCTGCCTTCTTTCTTGATAAGCTCCACGATGGTAACCCCCCGAAACTCCTCTGAGAATCAAAGTAACAAGAAGGATGAATCGTCCCCTGCCTCTACACAGGTTACACATCAGGGGGTAATTCCCTCACACTTGGTGTAGCCAAGCTCTATTTACATCTTGTGCGAACTAGCGAACTATAGACAAGCTGGGTAAGAGCCATTGGTGGCAAGACGCGTTATTACCCAGCTTTTCCAGAATCAGATAAAATAAACCGTTATCTAGTAAAAAGGGAGCCAATCTCTTATATATGTGTAGCCACAAGCGGTTATGCTTCTCAGCAGAGAGCGGAGAGTGGAGACATTTCCAAACAGCACTGCGACTGGAATCTAGTTTTCACTTTATGTTATATTAATATTCATTGACCCACAAAATGCAAGAAGGGGAAAAAAAGCAATGAAAACACGCTGAGAACCAGCTGGTGACAGGTTAGCCAGTGCTCCTAGAAAGTGAATTAGCACTTAGGAGTGGCAGAGAAAGGGCAGGGGAAGGGTTAAGCTGGCACATGGCTCTGATCTGATGGCTTCTGGATGACTGACTGCTCTGCTGGAGTCCTCGTCCTATCAATCTCACCTGCTGCTGCTGGAATTATCAGCTGCCCAGGCCGGCTCCTCACACACCCCGCACACACGTCTTAATATGACTGCAGATGGCACCTGCAGGGATATTAATGCTTCCTCGCTGTGGTTTAATTTGTGTCCTGACAAAAATTTAAATTGTAGTTTCTGGGACCCTGCTGCTCTGAGGCGGCTCGTGTGGAGTCAGGATTATTAGGGGAAGGTAAGAGAAGACACGTCAAAAAGTCGACATAGCCTCCACAGCCAAATATGTACTGAAAACTGAACTGTGAGCTCAGCTACATGTGAGGAAGCCCCACTACTTACAATGGCAATCTCTATTATGTGCTCAGCTACATGTGAGGAAGCCCCACTACTTACAATGGCAATCTCTATTATGTGCTCAGCTACATGTGAGGAAGCCCCACTACTTACAATGGCAATCTCTATTATGTGCTAGAGTTCCCCTTTAAGATAATGTCAGTGGAATAGTGTCAATTCATGCAGTTACTTCCCCTCCAACATCTCTGTACAGTGGGATGACCAGACACAGAAAAGAGGGGGATGTCAGTAGGCAATGGCCCATACATCTACTCAACTGGACCAAGATCTGACAATCACATGTATACTTTCCTTAAATGCCATTTTAATGCTGTTCAAGAAGCTGACCAGGAAAATGGAAAACAAAAATTCACTAGGGCTAAGCATGCTATATTTGCATCCCCTAGTCTCCTGCTGCCATGCTGACTCTCACAGTCTCTGCTTCTTCCTTGTTCTGTGTCTCGTTTCACTCATCCAATCAGTGACTGAGGGGGAAACACTGCTACGGCCACTGATTGGCTGGGGACAGGTCCTGTAGGGTCAGGAGATGTAACCCAGGAGCATCAGCAGGGCAGCTGTGGAGGACCAGAGGAAGAGAGTATAGCAGGTTCTAAATGGATGCAAATGAGGGCAATGGGTCGGAATTGGTCACATTGCAATTTTACAATAAACTAAAAGGTTTTATTAGATACTTACCTGGAATGCTCTGACGCCTGGAGACCAGTGCAACATCATTTCCAGACAAATCTTTGCTTCCTTTGGAATACGGTCCATCATCTAAAACAACATACATGAACAGCCTTAGACAACAGAACAGGAGTGAACAGTAAAGAGGCAGATTCAATAAGCTAAATCTATAGTTGATATGGTTCACTCAAATGTAAAACAAGAAAACAACATTTAATTATACAGTATTCCATCTACATGGGGACAACCTGTAAAGAGAACAAGTGGCTGTAAGGGCCCCTTTACATTATGAAATAATGTACATAGTGAATAACAAATAAACCTCATGATGGTCCCTAGAAAGAAAGAGCTCATCACAAGGTAGCCTTGTACTCCGATGGGCCAGTTCAATGAATTTTACTAGTCCAGCTTTATGCTACTGCTTACCCAAAAAAAGAGACCCAAGACGACTCAATTCACTGAAATAGAAGCATAAATATGTGTTGTCCTTCATACACTGCAAGGCTAGATCCGCAATCTGTTTGCAGCTTCTGACCCATAAAGATCTGACGTGTTTTGCGTGGTGGGTAACACAGAGTTGTGATATCTTATGATTATTTTTTATTTTAGGCCCTAGATAAGAGAGATTTCAAGGACTGCACAGTCCACGGCAGCCGAATCTCAGCTGGAAGAAATGACAACTTCCAAATAATAAATTTCACATCAGCAGCTTCGGGAGATTGAAATCACAAGAGCAACATGATGGTGAATAGTACAATAGGAGGAGGATTAACGTCTTGTATGAGCAACATGTAAGATGGGGAGTCAGTACTGCACCATGCAGGACACTAATATGGGGGATGGGGGGGGGGGCATTTGTCACCACTGGCATATTGATATTGACCCTGTTCTCATTACATTTTGAGAGGCACTATGTCTGGGACTGCTGTGGCACCACTTTAGATGATACTGCTATGAGGAGTACTATGGACGGTACTGCTATGAGGGGCACCATAGATGGCACTGCTATAGATGATACTCTTATAGGGAGCACTGTAGATGATACTGCTGTGGGGGGCACCATGAATGTCACTGCTGTGACACTGTTATAGGGGACTGCCGTGGAGGAGTGATGGATGGCAGTTCTGTGAGGGCACTATAGATGGCAATATGGTTGGCACTATGGATGGCACCATAGCTGGGACTGTGTAAACACTTTAGATGCTACGGGGCTCAATACCAGTGTGATGAATACATCTGAATCTTCCCCACTTGATAACTATGAAATCATTATTATTTGATAGAAGATGGATTTTCAGGTATAAGGGATAGATGGTTGGGGCGGCGCCTCTAAACCGTAGTAATTCAGTATAAGAGACAGCAGCTCAGTATAACTCAAACCATCTACACCAGTCACGGCCACCAGACCCATCTTTAAATAACTTGGTGGAGCAGAGATCTGCAGCTGAGCTATGACAGTGCTAGCATTGCTGCCATACCGAGAACCCTACACCCCACGCTTCTCTTTGGTCTAAATGTATCCTCACATGAAAATCACGTTACACAAAGCCAGAGAAATGTAACCCCATGCTGGTCATCCACGTCAATGTGCGATCACTTACAGCATATCAGCAGGCACAAAGATAACAAAGAGCTATTACTCTTCCACCAAAACTACACGGGATGCTGAATTTGCAGTTGCATCACAGCTGTGGGCCCAGGAGCATCATGTTTAGTCATCTGTCCCTTTATATGTACAAGTATCCCCTGTATAAGGGCATAGCCCCACCACCAGGGGGGCTCATTTTTTTTTCCCCTTTGGGCTCCTTTTCCTACATGTACAACTATAAAACTTTCATGAATACAAATCAGGCACAATCCAATAAAGAGGGATAAAGGTAGGAAGGTTCTTTATATACTCTGAATTAGGACACAGCCTTTTATCTGCTCTCTTCTCAGATCCCGGTCATAGTGCCGCTCCACAACCACAGTGCCTATAATGTCTGCTGTATAATAGGTTTATAGGAACTAGTAGAGCCCCCTACTGAGCCATTTCATTTACTAATAAATGTTCTTGCTAAGCAAATATTAGACCAAATGCCGCTTCTCCAAAGCCGCTACAGAGAGGATATTTATATCCAAACCCACCATACAGGAATAATCCCATAAAAGGAGGAGGATAGCATCTTTCTATACAGAGAGGAAATGCTATAAGTTAGGCCTCATCCTTTATACTGTACAATGATGTGGACCATGCTGGTATAACCTGGTCATCTTCTGGTATATTATTATGTATGTACAGCTGATATGTTATACATATTCCTGCATATGATGATATGGAGCATGCTGGTAAAACCTGGGCATCTCCTAGTTTGTAGGTATGCACAGCTGATATGTTACGTATTCTTTTATACAATGATATGGAGCATGCTGGTATAACCTGGGCATTTTCTGGTATGTATGTATGTACAGCTGATATGCTATACATATTCTTGTATACGATAATATGGAGTAGACTGGTATAACATGGAGTATGCTGGTATAACCTGGGCATCTTCTGGTATAATATATAATGAGAACTATGGAGCCACGGCATTATCTCCCCACCTCTCAGCAGTCATATGGATACGGCTCACCTGGACACTTGCGTGGAGACCGCGGTGCTCAGCATGTGAAAGAATGCAATACAATGTAACTGCTTGCTCTATCTTTTGGTGTCACTAAATTGATGTTATGACATTTGTTCTTTTAAAGTTGTACGTAATGGGTGTATATCTCTTTAAGAGGTCTGTTTAAGAGAACCAGATGTAGGAAGTGACATAGGGCTTTGACGAAGCGCTATCAAGCGTGAAACGATCGTCGCCTTTCTTTCATTGTGCATCACTGTAATGTATATGGCTGAAGAAAATGAAGTGGAACTTAAGCGAGTGCCGCATTGTATCATCTTTTTGCTGACCTTCTGGTATAATAATATTATGTATGTACAGCTGATATATACTATACATATTCTTGTATACAATTACATGGAGTATGCTGGTATAACCTGGGCATCTCCTGGTATAATAATATTATGTAGGTACAGCTGATATACCTTATACATATTCTTTTATATGATAATATGGATTATGCTGGTATAACCGGGGCATCTTCTGGTATAGTATTATGTAAGTACAGCTAATATACGTTATATATATATTCTTGTATACGATGATATGGAGCATGCCGGTATAACCTGGGCATCTTCTGCTATAATAATATTATGTATGTACAGCTGACATATACGTTATACATATTCTTGTATACAATGATATCGAGAATGCTGGTATAACCTGGGCATCTTCTGGTATAATAATATTATGTATGTACAGCTGATATACACTATACATATTCTTGTTTACAATAACATGGAGTATGCTGGTATAACCTGGCCACTGTTTGGTGTAGGTAGCAGCAGCCCTTCTCTTTGCTAGCTATATAAAACACATGGATTACATAAAGCAGCAGATGTATAAATTCACCTTGAGCATCAATTATCTCATTTGGCCGAGGATATTATAACAAGAAGAGAAGCATGAAAAAGGTTTTTCCGCTCCCATGAATGGCAGGACACATTTCCCTCATAATACACCGAATCCCAAAATCTGGAGTGGGAAGAGTTAATCACGGTTCAGTAAATCTAGGACATTATATATTTTTTGCTTAAATTATGCAAATCTTAAAATACTGTTCCTAGAACCGGATTATCTAAATACCTGCTCTGTACGGAGAGGCAAACCAAGACGAGTCACAGGGCAGAGCAAATATGTCACATTTATTATAAGGCTAAAAAACCCAAAAGTAACCCAAAGCAACCGGATATGAGAACAGGGAGACAATACATGGTTACTGTGGATGGCCGAATCCAATGTGAGAAGATGGGACGCCCATGTGTCAGAATATTTTCTTTTACATTACAGCAATGGGATATTAGGAAATAAAGGCAGCATATACTGTATGTCACTGTGGCCTGTGCACTTTAGGGAGGCTTTGTAATCACATCAGAGATGCAATGGGCAAATTACCAAAACATCCACTATAGCACAGAGTGTGATACATGCCTGCCATACTGGACAGTGTAAAAACTGGACCATCAGCTTAGATAACATGAATACATGTCTGCCATACTGGATAGTATAAAAACCGGGCCGTGAATATATGACTGCCATATTGGAAGACATGAACCACTGCCATATTCGAAATGGAATACATGGCTTCCATACTGAATGATGTAAATATGTCAGTACCATTTAAAGGGAACCAATCAACACCATTGTGCGGACATGGTTCCCAGAATTATAGTATAGATCTCATGGCACGTATCAGCCACAGCTGCAGTAGTAGCTTTAGTAAGGAGAAAAAGTACTTTTATTCTGCCGTGCAAGGCTGGGAGAGGGACAGCAAGTAGTCTGTGGGGGCAGGGAGCCGCCTGCGACTAGTCACCACTCTCTACCTAAGATTGACAAGTTGAGCCACAATGGCTCCCCAAGCTCTTTGTGTGCAGTGTCCCCAGTTAGAAACACCCCTGTTAAGCGGTCGTGCCCGGCCTAGCCGTGTTCCCCTTTCCTGTGAGAAGCGCCTCGCAAAATATACTTGTATTGACTGCCTCCAGTGCTCCAGGCTAGGTTGGTGCCCAGGAATAGACTGGCGCCATGCGCAGGAACCAGGCCGTTGTTGGATAAATTGGCAGCAGCACCAGCATCCCTGTGTTGAGGTCAATCTATTCATGTAAAAAACTTAAAGCGATGCACCTGATGGTACATTCGCTATAATGAATTCCCCCCAAGGTTTTCATACTGGTGGTGTAAAACATGTAGCCATCACACTAAAGGATGTGGATGCATGGAAGCCTCAACCATGTAGCCAATATTTGAAGGCTTCTAAGCATGGCTTCTGTGACACAAAGCAACATGGATAACTATACAGGAGGCCAAGGTCTGAGAACTGGGTACAGGGTGATGGATAATTTAAAAAGCGTTTGTCACCAACCAGCTCTCACCTAATTGTCCAATAACTCTCCGCCCTTTTGCCCGCTGTAATGGTTCAATAGCAGCGCTATTCATCCTCAGATTATTGTGCTGGATGGTCAGGATGAGGGTGCAAAAGTCCTAAAGAAGCCTTGCTGTAGGTTACAGAATACAAACTCAGGAAGAGATCATAAGGCTGGGGCTATACTACGATAGGGTCAGATTGACTTCTTGCCAAGTTGCCGGAGCCGCTCGCTTCATTGTGTGAACTGCAAGGTCTTTTTTGCGGCCGCAATTCACTGAATTGCGGCGCAGAAAACTGACATGTCAGTTCTTTGCGGCCCCACATGGGATCCCGGCTGGAGCATATACGATGTGTATACGCTCCGGCCAGGATCCCATAGAAGAACAGGCAGTGTTCCACACTGTACAAAGTACGGCCGTTGTTGCTGATGGCAACAACGCCCGTACTTTTATGCTGTGTGAACATAGCCTATCTCTGAGAGAGCAAAGGGGTCGGGCAGTGATTTCCAATCATGCCAGACCCCTATCTCCACCAACATCATCTGTCCTAAGGGGTCGTTTACATGTTCCATGGACAGTTTTGTATATACAGACAATGGGCTAAGAATTTTCAACATCTGAGGTTTGAAACTATTTAAATCTTTGTGCTACTGTATTGACATGCAATAAAAATATAGGGAAGTTTCAGATATAAACGTCCGAGAGAGTAGAAATCCGCATGCTAGGCTGACAGCAGAAGCATGGAGGAGAGCCGCAGTGATGATGAACCAGTACAGGAGACTGTGATGCATTTAATAGCTTAATGAAACCCCATCATCCATTTGGTTGTATTGAAAGATACTTTGCCGCTTAAAAAATAAATTGGACTGATCACTATAATTAATGGTAACTTTTTCAGTGGGATTAGTTTTCGGTGCGTCCCTTTATGGTGATAGGAACAGGAGGTAACAAGCCCTGAAGTCCCAGACACGTTCTGCTGATAATTAATATAGATTTACTCTGTAGATGGAAGATAAATGAAGGATCAGGCAACCAGAGCAAATGGATTCAATAACTTTCCATGCATCTGTGAGCAGAGGACAGAGAAGAGGAATGTGGGGGAAAGCAGGCTTCATGGGGTATAATGTAAACATGTGAGCAGGCAATATACAGACATGGAGGACACCATTACACCGGGTCAAGAATGTAAATACATAAAGAAACGGGGGAGGGGAGCCTAGTAGAACGCTAAGCAACCTCTTCTCTATATTGTGATCTATATGTCCAATTAAATATGCATAAAGAATGAAAAATATAGGTTGTGTTGTATAATGTTATCCATCGTACTGTCCACAGGAAAGCAGTTCCAACACAACAAAGTGCACTGTGCTAATTCAGTCTTCTCGGTGTATGTAGGAGCCTGCACTCCCAGAATCCAATTCAGAAAAAGGCATACACACAAAATTCAAATGCTTTTTTAATTTATTATCTTCAGCAAAACTTGGTTGCAAAATTACCAACACTTCACCACTGAGTGATATTATCAAAATATCGCTGTAGAGAGGACTAAAGCAATAATATGAAAAAGTCCACCACCCAGGGCTGGTCCAAATTCCTATTAGGACACCAGGACACTCACGGAACAGATGGAGAGTTCACATCTGCGACGTTTTGAAGCTTGCGCTTCTTTCTTAAGCATATGTGAATAGACAACCACCACCACATTTATGCCTCGGAAGCCTCGCAAGAGTTCTTCCGCGGCCTTGCAAGAGTTCTTCCACGGCTGCGCGAGAGTTCTTCTCGCAAGGCTTCCGAGGCATAAATGTGGTGGTGGTTATCCATTCACAAATGCTTGAGAAAGAAGCGCAAGCTTCGAAGCGTCGCAGACGTGAACTCTCCATCTGTTCCGTGAGTGTCCTGGTGTCCTAATGTGACCTCGGACCAGCCCGACTGGGCGGTGGACTTTTTTTCATATTATTGCTTTAGTCCTCTCTACAGAGATGTTTTGCTAATATCACTCAGTGGTGAAGTGTAGGTAATTTTGCAACCAAGTTTTGCTGAAGATAAAAAATTAAGAAAGCATTTGAATTTTGTGTGTATGCCTTTTTCTGAATCCATCGTACTGTACCTTTCCACATATCTTCCCTTAATAGGTATATGGAGCCTGGTAACAGAATGAGTTATAGCCTAGGTTGACCATATATCCACTTTACCCATGAGGGTGAAACAAAGAAGGGGTCACCCTCTTAAGGGGGTTACCAGGCTTAGAATCACATGGTGACTTTCTTCCAAAACAGCTCCACACTTGTCCTCAGGTTGGATGCAGGTTTTGCAGCTCAGTTCAAGTGATACCGCAACCAACCTGAGGACAGGGGTGATGCTGTGTTTTCTTTTCTGATCCTGGATAATCCTTTAAAAGGAAACCTGTCACAGGGAAGATGCAGTCCACTCTGCAGGCAGCATGTTATAGCACAGGAGGAGCTGAGCAGATTGATATATAGCTTTATGGGAAAAGTTTAAAGACAACTTGTTATTTATTCATGTATATAGGTGTGCACGTATGAAGGGCTGTCTATCACTGGATAGGACCGCCCACATGACTGGTTAGCCCAGAATGAGCAGAGATTTACATGAACAAACAACAAATTATCCAGGAACGGTTCCCACAAAATACCTGTATTTTCTGGCGTATAAGACGACCCCCAACTTTTCCAGTTAAAATATTGAGTTTGAGATATACTCGTTGTATAAGACTACACCTCTTCCAACACACACCAAATAAAAATTAATAAAAAAGACATCAGACAGGTGAAAGAGGTGGGTTTTTCTGGGCACCGCGCCACTCTACTGTATCTTTTTTTCCATACCCCGGACGCCTGCAGCTTGCTCTGCCCTTCATACTTTTCATACAGTCACCGCATGCAGTGACCGCAGATTCTCCAGTTCGGTTCCAAAGTTTTTCAGCACCCGCCCTATAAGACGACACATAAGATGACCCCTGACTACAGTATATAACAGTCCGCTTCATTTTTAATGTGATAGGTTTCCTTTAACAAGCCTTCACACAAGAAAGTGGAGGGATCTAAGTTAGAATGATACTACAACAAATAGGCTCTCTTGTCTGGAGATGGGGGTTACATTTGTTTTTTCACTAGGGGTCCCATCCTTTCCTATACACAGAAGCTTACCTAGATCTATGTGTTACATGATAAATTCTCACCCCTGTCTCCAAGCGAGTTGCACACAAGCTCTAGGGCTCTCCAACCATATGATCTGAAAGTCACAGGGTTTTTTTTTTTTAACTCCTCCTTTCTGTTCAGTCAGTTTGGAGTTATAGTAAAACTTTGAATTGCAACTTGTTTGAGAATGTTTTGCAAGACAAGCTTACAGTTCTAAGAAATTGTAATCGCAGCCAAGGCCATATTTGCAACTAGGCACCCGTGGTCCATTGTGCCACCGAGCAGGAGAGAAGTTTGGGACTGCGGGTTGCAGCTATGAGCTTCCGGCTTGTGATAGAGGTAGTGTGTGTCGGAAGCTCAGCCCGGCCGGCCCCGAAGCTGCATGGCAGGAGACCTGCCTAGCCTGCCTCTGCCCCCCGGATGCACCTTCTTCAGCTTCTCCCCCTGCACCCCCCCAGCTGCTCTCTGTGCCCCCTGGTTCTCCCCCTGCCCCCATCTGCTCCCCCTGCACCTTCCCAGGTTCTTCCCCTGCCCCCCCCCAGCTTCTCCCCCTGCCCCCCCCAGCTTCTCCCCCTGCACCCCCCCCAGCTTCTCCCCCTGCACCCCTCCAGCTGCTCTCCCTGCCCCCATCTTCTCCCCCTGCCCCCATCTGCTCCCTCTACCCCTCCAGCTTCTCCCCCTTCACCCCCCAGCTGCTTTCCCTGCCCCCCAGGTTCTCCCCTGCCCCCTAGCTTCTCCTCCTGCCCCCATCTGCTCCCTCTACCCCCCCAGCTTCTCCCCTTGCACCCCCCAGCTTCTCCCCCTGCCCCCCAGGCTCTCCCTCTGCCCCCATCTGCTCCCCCTGCCCCCCAGCTTCTCCCTTGCCCCAACCAGCTTCTCCCCTGCCCCCCACCTTCTCCCCTTGCCTCCCCAGCTTCTCCCCTGCCACCCCAGCTGCCCTCATCTTCTCCCTGCCACCCTAGCTGACCCCCTGACCCCCATCTGTTTCCCCTGCCTGTCACCCCAACTGCCCCCCAGCTGCTCCTTCTGCCCCCCATCTACTCCCACTGCCACCCCAGCTGCTGCCCGTCACGCCAGCTGCTCCCCCTTCCCCCCGGCTGATCCTTCTGCCCCACAGTTGCTCCCCTGCCCCATCTTCTCCCCTTGCCCCCACAGCTGCTCCCCCTGCCCCTTTCACCCCAGCTGCTCCCCCTGCCCCCATCTACTCCCCCTGCCACCCCAGTTGCTCCCCCTGCCTCCCAAGATTCTCCCCTCCCCGTCACCCCCAGCTGTCCGCCTGCAGACTAGTTGTGGTCGGAGAAGTCTTCATGATGCTGCGCCAGACCCAACTAGGACCCAACTACAAGAGCTGCAGGCACTACAACTCCCAGCATATCCTGAGGGCTGCAGACTGTCAGTACATGCTGGGAGTTGTAGTGCCTGCAGCTGTTGTAGTTGGGTCGTAGGTGCATTATACACTGGATGCTTTGTGGCATATAAGAATACATAGATCTGTGGGGGCTCAGTGCGGGGATGTGACCCCAGAACATCACTAATTGGGGATAGAACAAAAACATCTACCCCTATCCCCTCTTAGTGATGTTCTGGGGTGTAAGCTCTTATAACTCTCTATTCTCTTGTATTACATTATTACACAGATCTAAGTAATATCATATGCTAGAGAATCTCAACGGACACCCTGCTAACACACAGTAGTCTTCTGGGCTGCGCTGCCCATATACTGTATTGTACTCCCAAACAACAAGTCTGCTGGGCATGACCAGTATATACTCCTCTTCTATTTATGTGGCACTAAGACCTTATTCACATGTTCCGTAATCTACGGATCCGTATTTCCACATTTGAGTTGAAAAAAAAAAAGGCTTTACAGAAATACGGATGCACCACATATGCCCAAATCGTAATCTTTAGCGGATTGTACGGGTGGATATCGGGAGGAATCTACGGACTGGAAAAAGATAAAGTGTGTCTTCCAGTGTGGCTCCCATACAATTTTTGCAGTAAGGTAAATATGCAATTCTGGAGAATAGGAAAGTTAGAAGCCACCATTACAGCACCAGCAGATGGTTATGTACACACAAGTAAGGGCTTTAAAACTGTATAACCAACTGGAAGTGGAAGACAGACAATCCAAGTGGGAGCAGTAATAGACGCTGACATTGGTAGTAACTTTTCCAGAAACAGAAAGGGTGCCCTATGGCATGAATGTATACATAGGCATCTAATTTAGAGAAGTGGTACTGAGCGATTAACCAGAATACGTACAACATGATAAGAGGCAGCACTGGGGAATCTTCAATACATGAAAGAACTAAGAGAAGTTTTACTGTCCAGTGGGGCAATACTGACATCCAAGACTTCAGTAATCCAAGGCAATAGACCACACATATCAACCATGCCACACTGAGGAGGTGGGAGACTCCATTGTTCTCTGTTATCAGCCATTTTAGAAGAAAGGCTGACTGTAATGTTTGTCAGTGGGATGGCTTAAACCAGCTTATCATTGGGGACCACAGAGCAGACAACCCCCTCAGGTATTGTTATTACACATAGTGTTCCCCTTTCATCTCACAGAGAGTGGTCAGAATTCCTGTACAGGAGAACCTCTCACATTCCCAAAATACCAGCCGCACAATGTATCCGACACTGTCCAAACAAGCCTATCAGACATAGCAGAGCTCAGCTACATGATGCCAGGTCCAGGACTATTACCTGCCAATGACTCAGGCCTCACCCAGACAATGCCACTTGTTCCACACTAAAAGCCTCTTAGCAAACAATTATATTTACCCAGATGTAGCAGAGCTGAACAGATCACTGAACTATTTCTTTTAACTCTCAGCAGTTCTAGCTGTGCTTCCTTTTACCTGGTCTGGAGATCTTGTACCTATCCTGGCCAAGACAGAAATTATATATATACCTCAAACAGTCCACAAGTTGCCAGTGATGGAGATGCTGTAACTTGGAAGCAATGCCAAGCCTGCTACCAGCTAGTTGGCACAGAGTACAGACTGGCATTCCTTTCCATAAAGTAGGTCAGTGTTGGTATTCCTATATAATGTCCCAATAAAAACCCACTGTATTAGAGGAGAGAAGAGAGGTCCACTCACCAAAATCTGAGTGCAGCTCCTTCCTGAGCCCACAGAGCATGTCTGCTGTAGAGCGGCACACAGCACACAGCCGTGCCTGCTGCTCTGCCTCCAGCTCTGCTCACACTGGCACATCCCACATAGCAGAGCAGACTGGTGCTCCACACTGATTGGATGGCACAGGGCAAAGACACTGTACCAAGCAATATACAAAATCCGAAGATTTAGGAGCTTCTGTAACACTGAGGGCCATGTGTTCAATGCCAACTATTTTACATTCTCCACAATCCATATAGGATTTCCAAGTTCTGCTTATATTGGGCATTCAGATCTCCTCCCAGGGTACAAACCCACTTGACGTATTTGCTGCGTGAATCAGTCTTAAAAATAAGCAGGCAAAACGCAGGTTGGCTTTATACGATTGTTCTGCATTAAAATACGCAATTGCGTATTTTTGAAGCGTGAAGCTTGTTGTTAGCAAAGCATCAGTTGTTAACAACCTGTGTGAAAAACACATGTAGCTTCACGCTTCAAAAATACGCAATTGCGTATTTCAATGCAGAACAATCGTATAAAGCCAACCTGCGTTTTGCCTGCTTATTTTTAAGACTGATTCACGCAGCAAATACGTCAAGTGGGTTTGTACCCCCAAAGACCAAACACAATGCACTCCAGCCTGCAGGCAGCATGGAGCAGTAGGAGTGGAGCACTCACATATAGTTTTGTAGGGAAACTTCCAGGATAACTTGTCCTTTTTACATGTAAAACCCATTCTGGGGTAAGTAGTTACATGGGCGGTCCTACTCAGAGATTGACAGCTCTCTCTAAATAAACACATATAACGATTGTTGTTACAGAGTAGGACCACCCAGTGGACTACTTTTATTCTTGTAAATCTCTGCTGATTCTAAGAAAAGTAGTCAAGAGAACTGTTTTACTCAATGAGATTGTCAGTTATCTGTGTGTTCGTATAGACAGATCTGTCAATTACTGAGTAGGACCACCCACTTGACTACTTAGCCCAGAATGAGCAGAGGTTTACACAAATGAATGTTAAGTTATGCTGGGACTTTAGCCACTAAACTACACAGTGGTGCCTTGGATCACGAGTATAATTTGTTCTGGGACCGTGCTTGTAATCTAAATCCACTCTTAAACCAAAGCAAATTTTCCCATAAGAAATCACTGATATGCAGAAAATTGGCTCCACACCCCAAAAATAATAATTTTTTATTCTGAATAACATGTAAAACAGATGAAAAACAATGAGAAACAGCTGAACATGTCACATTATAAGTTACTGTACAGTACAGCAATCAGCAGTATAATGTATAGTAAGTGCATAACCCTGATAACACAGCAGCAGTTTGTAGATACAGGATGGAGCTGCAGATCCCCATAATGCAGTAGCGTAGTACAACAGGCTAGAATAGAGAAGCAGGGCTGCTGTCAGAGGTCTGTGTGGTCACAAGACAGCAATGGGGGAGGGGTGTGTGTTCAGCATGGAACAATCAGGAAGTGAGAATCACAGAGCTGTGCAGGAGGACTGTAACAGAAACTTCTCTATACAGCATAGTGAATGGCTGAGTTTAAGTGCAGGCACATTATAGCAGCAGGGAGTATAGCTGAGTGTAAGTGCAGGCACATTATAGCAGCAGTGTGTATAGCTGAGAGTAAGTGCAGGAACATTATAGCAGGAATGGAGAGGATGGGTACAGAGATGAGAACAGTAAAGCAGCACTCTCTATCCAGGGAGAGAGAGGTTACAGCCATGAAGAGATTATTTCCACAGCCCAAAGTGGAATTGCTATGATTTGGAAGGTGAGGGAGACTTTCTGGGTCAGAGTACAGTGCTGTAGATCAGAGCTTCTCAATTCCAGTCCTCAGGCCTCACCAACAGGCCATGTTTTAAGGATATCCCATACAAAGAGTATAATTCTGTCACCTGTGAAATACTAAGGTAATCATCAAAACATGACCTGTTAGTGAGGCCTGAGGCCTGGAATTGAGAAGCACTGCTGTAGACCACGCTATGAAGACCATGCCCCTCCCCCACTCGCCCTCCCTCCCAGTACAGGGAGCTCTCAAACCAAAGCAATGCTCTTAACCAAGTTACAATTTTGAAAAACTGTGAGCACTTCCTGCAAAATGCTCTCAGGGTATAAACACACACCGTATAAGCAGCGTATTTACTGCTGCGATATGCAGCAAATACGCAACAAATATGCAGCAGATTAGATCTAAATAACTGAACACAACATCAAATCTGCAGCAGATCTGCTGCGTATCTGCTGCGTATACGGTGTGTGTGTTTGTACCCTTAATCCAAGTTACTCTTAAACCAAGGTACCATTGTATATGAATTTGTTGGGCTCCCCCTGCTCTATAACATGATTCTTGCAGACTGGACTGAATTGTAATGTGAAAAGTTCCCTTCAATTTGCTTCTCATAAGCCATACACAGGACTGCAAGGTAGTGGTAGAGGGTCATAGCAGCATTGTGCCACTCTCAGGCTGCGTTCACACTACGTATATTTCAGTCAGTATTGCAACCAAAACCAGGAGTGGATTAAAAACACAGAAAGGCTCTGTTCACACAATGTTGAAATTGAGTGGATGGACGCCATATAACAGTAAAAAACTGCCATTATTTCAATATAACAGCCGTTGTTTTAAAATAACAGCAAATATTTGCCATTAAATGGCGGCCATCCACTCAATTTCAACATTGTGTGAACAGATCCTTTCTGTGTTTTTAATCCTCTCCTGGTTTTGCTTGCAATACTGACTGAAATATACTGACTGAAATATACATATACTGACTGAAATATACGTAGTGTGAACGCAGCCTCAGAATGCATTTACGTGTACCAAGTACATGTACACTTTCCTATACCTGACCCTGCTTGGGTGTCAACATCTGACAGGATTTCAGGAGATGGGAAAGCATCTGTGACACTTTGCACAGGAGAAAAAAAAGCCTTTTTCTATGCTATCTAACGTCAGCAGTTTCTAGCGTGATTTACAGCTGACAGATCCACTTTCAACATGCCTGCTCCCTCGGTGCATCACATGACTTGTGATGTCACCAACTCTTCTAGGGACATCACAGGAGTCAAAGTGTATCATGGGAAAGCCCAAACTAGGAAGTGAAGAAAAACACCAACTGGAGGTTCAGGAACTTGCAAACAGCGGGAAATTCAAACGGAGACAGACTCAGTAGGGATGGTAAATGTAAAAACTATGTTTGTGATTGATTGATTATTTGTTTTCTTTATCAGTGCTGGAGTACCCCTTTAATAATAAATAAATATTCTGGACAGTGCCTTGAAGAAAAATAAAACACCCACGTCTCATGCACATTATCTGTATGTGTAATACATAATATACATAGTACCATCTCAGCATCTCTTTGGCTACAGTGTATCATGTGGTCACTGCTGCAATACTGCGTATAGATGCAAACACCACATTTTATTCTCTGTATGTGTCAGGGAAATCTCCCAACACATACACTGAATATATAGCACCTCCAAGGCAACTGTATGCCATTACTTTTGTCTATTGACTCCCACTGTAAGAAATTGTGTCTGGCACGGCATTTGTTTTTAATTTAGATTGTGCAGTTGTACCAAAAAACATGGCCAACTACTTTTTATAATACAAGCGTCTGCAATATAGCAAACAATGTCTGGACTGGTGTGGAAGAAGGCAGCTATTGTAATAACTGTAATAATGCTATGTACCCACCAGCGTCAGGCTCTGCTCGGAACCTTCAATACAGAATTTTCAGTTCACAAAAACTGACACCAATGATTGCGACTGAGCCCATTGACTCTAATGGGGTCCGTCTTCTGTCTGGTGTCTGTTTATTTAACAGGATTTAAGCAGACAAATAAAAAAGAACAACAAAAACCAGTGCAGTACTTGCAGAGCTTTTTGTCAGTCAGGTCAGGCTAAAGAAATCCCAAAGCAGCCTAACAAGGTAATAATATAAAGGCGGATTGGATGGACCAGGTGGTCTTATCCTGTGGAAGTCTTCTATGTTTTTCTGTAACTTGCCTTATGTGCAAGTGGTTGTCCCATCTAAGAAATAGGATTGAAATGTCTGTCAGGGCACGCAGGGATTGTGTCATAATATCAGGGTAACTATTGTAGTAATAATGTGTTGGGACATAATGGAGTTACTATGACCAGTGGGAGACGCCTGTTGTTGTCAGTCACATTGCAGCAGCTGTTGTGTCGCATATATGGCTGGAGAAAGATAACAGTTGTTTAATGTAACTGAGATCTTAGGCGTAGAGAATGGGAGTCAGCCAACAGCATGGAAGCAAAAAGGATTTCTGTGCAGATCCGATCTACTGAGGGTCAGTAACACAAACATTTCCTGCAGCCCTTAGGAAAGAATTCTATTCTGATTCATCCACACGGGGGCACTATATCATTGTCTGAGTATTTGAAGTGATTTTTTAATACTGTTTTGCTGGTCGTACGTTAGGTGTACCTGCGCCAAATTTCTTAAAATGGTTCTTCATAAATAGCTAACTATTAATGAAACATCTGTCCAATTGATAAATCAGCTACGGCTGCAAAAGTCAAGGCAGTTTTACTTCACCCTAGCAACTGTGGTAAAATAAAGTTGCAAAAAGTTGCAAATCCCTTATTGTGCAAAAAGTTGTGACAAACTTTCCATTTTTGTGCGTATATTTTTCTCCTCGCCTAAGGGCCATAACTTTTTTCAGCCTACAGAACTATACAAGTACATTTTTTAATGAAAATAAAATAGTAACTTTTGGGGGCTTTCATTTTTACACAGTGCACTTCATGGTAAAAATTACATCTTTTTGTTCTGTGAATCAGTTAGAATAATTTGTCTTTGCACTGTATTTTTTTTATCAGGTGTGATAGGACTTTGCGGTTGATTTGATACAATTATGTGTAGCATCCGACCTCAATGTCCTCACAAAGGGATGAACCCAGAACCATATAGCTGTGCCTCATTTGTTATATAACAGTATTGCAATTAAAATATATCCATATTAGGCATATATTATTCTTAGTGTTTGCAGTGTGCGGCTGTAATTTTATATTTGCATCTGTATTTCAGCCATGGCAGCGTGTGCCTGCTTAGTTTTATCACTCCTATTAGATGTGCTAATATTTTCAGTATATATATTCAGTAAATAATTTCTCAGAAGGCTACCTTGTTCCTGGGATCCGGGAAGACCCTCGTAGATAATTATTTTAGGGTAACACCTTTCCTGCAGCAGTGTAGCCATCTCCTGCAACTGCCTCTCGACGCCATGCTCTTCTCAACCAGAGGAACTGACTATATGGTACGGATTTCTTGACGTGGGGGAGATCATAGCTGTCGAAATGTAATACAGAGTTTGTGGCAGTATCTTTTCTAAAGCCTGATGTGACAGTTCTGCCATCCAAAGTTTCCATCCTCACGTAAAGAAAATGCAACCTTTTGTCACCGAATACAGGAGTGAAATGCATATTCATTTTTAAATTCTTATTAAAGGGGTTGTCCGGCGCTAAAAAATTATTCACAGAATAACACACATTACAAAGTTATACAACTTTGTAATGTATGTTATGTCTGTGAATGGCCCCCTTCCCCGTGTCCCACCACCCCCACCCGTGTACCCGGAAGTGTGGTGCGCTATACATACCTGTCACGTGCCGACCACGGTCTCCGATCCTCAGCAGTGACGTCTTCTTCGGGAGGCCGGCGGATCTTCCCGAGTGCCACGTCATCAGCTGCTCAGCCGCGATTGGCTGAGCACAGTTATGCTCAGCCAATCGCGGCTGAGCTTCGGATGACGCTGCAGAGGGCGGCCGGCACTCGGGAAGATCCGCCGGCCTCCCGAAGAAGACGTCACTGCTGAGGATCGGAGACCGTGGTCGGCACGTGACAGGTATGTATAGCGCACCACACTTCCGGGTACACGGGTGGGGGTGGTGACACACGGGGAAGGGGGCCATTCACAGACATAACATACATTACAAAGTTGTATAACTTTGTAATGTGTGTTATTCTGTGAATAATTTTTTAGCGCCGGACAACCCCTTTAAGATACTAAAAAAATGCTGAGAATTGCTCTCGACCCTGACTAGACAATTCAAATATTGTCCATAAATCTAAGAAATGTGATGATATACTTGGCGAACAGGTTGCCGATTGTAAAGATGTTTTTGGTTTTTTTCTCAAGGACGGCTAGGAACAAGTCATGGGAAAAAGCTATTTAAGCTGCGCCGGACTAGGATCTTGTTTGGCTGAGCACCACTGCATGTACTTGGACCTGTGGAGGTTCAGATGCTTATGAGTCTGAATGAACGCAGTCAGACAGGAGTGTCCATCATCCACCATTATCTAACGCAAATAGACATATATATATATACACACACACACACACAGTGGAGCCTTGGATTACGAGGATAATTCGTTTCGGGACTGTGCTTGTTATCCAAATCACTCTTAAACCAAAGCAAATTTTCCCAAAATAAATCACTGATATGTAGGCAATTGGTTCCACACCCCAAAAAATAATATAGATTTTTTTTTTATTCTGAACAACATGTAAAACAAATAAATGAAACATTCAGAAACAGCTGAATATGTGATATTATAAGTTACTGTACAGTATAGCAATCAGCATGCGGTGTATAATGTATAGTAACTGCATAAACCTGAAAAACAGCAGCAGTTTGTAGATACAGGATGGAGCTGCAGATCCCTATAATGCAGTAGTGTAGTACAACAGGCTAGAATAGAGATACAGGGCTGCTGTCAGAGGTCTGTGTGGTCACATGAAAGCAATGGGGAAGGGGGTGTGTTCAGCATGGACCAATCAGGAAGTGAGAATCACTGAGCTGTGCAGGAGGACAGTGACAGAAACTTTTCTATACAGCAGTGTGAGTGGCTGAGTGTGAGTGCAGGCGCATTATAGCAGATGCAGTGTGTATAGCTGAGATTGAGTGCAGACACATTGTAGCAGCAGTGTGTATAGCTGAGTGTAAGTGCAGGCACATTATAGCAGCAGTGTGTATAGCTATGAAGAGATTACCTCCACAGTCCTGTCACCTAATGCAAGCCCCAGACTGAAGTGAATCTGCCATGATTTGGAAGATGAGGAAGACTTTCTGGCTCAGAGTACAGGGCTGTAGACCACGCTATGCAGACCATGTCCCTCTCCCCCTCCCCCTCCCACCCAGTACAGGTAGCTGTTGTGATTGGTTGCTGTGGACAGTTTACACCCGTGTATATTATACACACTTTAATAAATCTGGGTCATAGTTCAATGCAAAAACATAGCCTAAGAGTCCTATTAGACCAATTGATTTTTGGTCTTACTTGGCCAACTGCCACCCTTTCTGGTCGATAATCGTTTGGTTTTATAGGTCATGTTAAAAGGCAATGATCAGCCGACCTGCACAATGTCAGCTGATCGTTGTCTTAAAACATGGTCTATCAAAATGACAACAACAATGATGGTCTGTTGCCCGTTGCTCCGTGCAATAGGAGCGGTGGCAGCAGACAGCCGCTATCTTCTATGGGCTCCCCAGACAATCTAAGGATCTTTTGGGCAGCCGTTTGCGCAGCTCCCCGTGTGTAATAGCACTGACAGCAAGCGGGAATGAGGAGCAAGCGAGTGCCGACCTGACAGGTTGGTGCTTGCTTGCTCCTTAATATTGGGCTGTGTAATACGGCCCTAAGATATGAACCAGTTCTGTTTTCTACCCTAACACATAGACACTGTTTTTTTCTAACCCTGGAAGTTAAAGGTCATGTTCACATGTAGTATGATGGTCAAAACTATGATTTGCCAAAACTAAGAGTGGAGTCGACACATAGAAAAATTATAAATGCTTTCAATACTGACCAAAATATTATGAGTGAACCCAGTCAAATTATTTTTAAAGGGATGTTTACTAGGATATGCCATCACTTTGCTAGGCAAATATAATTGATGGCCTATCCCCAGGACAGGCCATCATTTACTGATTGTCAAGTTGCTGGCACCAGCATCCCTGCTATATAGGGCTATGAACAGGGCTGGTCATTGCTGCTCATCTCCTATTCAATTAAATGGGAGCTGAGCTGCAGTAACATGGCTCCACCACTACACAGTGAATGGAGCCATCTGCTCCCTGACCTGTTCACTGAGTAGTAGGGGTGCTGGATGTCACCAGTCCATCGATTACTGTCTAAGGCTGGGTTCACACACTGTATACTTCAGGCAGTATTTGGTCCTCAAGTCAGGTCCTCATAGCAACCAAAACCAGGAGTGGATTGAAAACACAGAAAGGCTCTGTTCACACAATGTTGAAATTGAGTGGATGGCCGTCATATAACGGTAAATAACTGCCATTATTTCAATATAACAGCCGTTGTTTTAAAATAACAGCAAAAATTTGCCATTAAATGACGGCCATCCACTCAATTACAACATTATGTGAACATAGCCTTTCTGTGTTTTCAATCCACTCCTGGTTTTGGTTGCTATACAGCCTCACAAATACAGCCTCAAATATACATAGTGTGAACCCAGCCTAAGGGTGCATGCACACTACGGAATACGAGCGTAAAGGCCACTGTGGATTCCGTCGCTGGCCCTGCTCGCAGCAGCACGCATCTCCGCCCGTACTATAAACACCATTTTATGGCCGGGCTGGTTCCACCGTCCTCTGAAAGAATTGACATGTCATTTCTTTCGACGGATGGCGGAATCCGTCTGTGCCTAGAATGAAGTCTATTAGGATGATTGATCCCTGTCCTATTGGGAGGTAATGGGGATATGTTCACATATTGTTGCCTGGACAACAATTACCAGCTTGCCCATAGGAATAAAACTTAACTTTTATTTGAATATTTAATTATGAAAACTCAAAGACGTGATAATATGTACAGTGCTATATATTTAAAAATAGTAGCGTCTGAAAAAATGACCAAAAGGACCCATTTTTCCGACAGTAACAGTGTAGATTAAGGGTATGCTATTCAACGTATAATAGCAGAATAAGTATCGAAAAACAAGTACGCACTAATGTGCTGTCTATATATAGTATTGAGTAACTTGTATTATTCCACTTTATTAGTACAGCAATAGAAGGGGGTATAACAGTGTGTGGCTACAGTTGTGTTCAGATAATGGGGATAGCTCTACTGCCCAGACCGCCGGCCAGTCTTGCAGTGGTTAACCCGTGAGTATCAGGAGATGCAACTTGAATCTGCATCAAGTAGTAGCATCAATGGTATTTGTGTGTGAAACGTGTATTAAACACGATTGTTGATGATAGTGGTTAGATGTTAGTTTATCATGTCACACAGTACAATCATTAGTGATTTGAAAACCCTGACCGCGCGATTAGCTTGTCAGAGTAAGCTGACACACTGTAACGAAACAGGAGAAGAAGCACACTATGTCGGTTTGCCGCTATAACTGGCAGTATTAGCCCAGCGGGGATAGCTGCAACACACGAGATTAGTGTTATAGGTAAATTAAGTTCACACACTGTGGTATAACAAGAAAGAGGGAGCGCTGTATCAGTTCGCCGCTTTAGCTGGCGATACTTGCTCACTAAGAGTAGCCGCAGCCACCCAAAGCTAGTGCCACCGGGTGGTGGGGGTGCACCGAAACAATCGTCGGGTGATGACCCGCGATCACGGTGTATCCCGCTCTCTCCTCTGTCTTGTATGTCTACACTGTTATTTATTGCCGATATACTTCGGCTCTAAGTATTGATAAACTCAGGGTATCAATGGACAGACGCTGACTATGTTAAAATTGTCATGCCTTAAAAGACCTGACTAGTTTCACCAACTACGTTGGCTTTCTCAAAGGAGGCATAAAGTGGAATAATACAAGTTACTCGATACTATATATAGACAGCACATTAGTGCGTACTTGTTTTTCGATACTTATTCTGCTATTATACGTTGAATAGCATACCCTTAATCTACACTGTTACTGTCAGAAAAACGGGTCCTTTTGGTCATTTTTTCAGACGCTATTTTTAAATATATAGCACTGTACATATTATCACGTCTTTGAGTTTTCATAATTAAATATTCAAATAAAAGTTAAGTTTTATTCCTATGGGCAAGCTGGTAATTGTTGTCCAGGCAACAATATGTGAATAGAATGAAGTCTATGGCACAGACGAAAATGCCCGCGAGCAGGGGCCATCGACGGAATTCGCAGCAGCCTTTACGCGCGTATTTCGTAGTGTGCATGCAACCTTATGGCCTATCCTTGAGGACAACATACACTAGTGATATGCAGGATAGCTAAAGGTCTATAAATACCTGAACAGTCTATACAAATAGGAAACTTTCTTTTTGGAAAAAATCAGATGTGTTTGAGATTTTGTTAAGCTGTTTTTGTAATGTTGGCTAAATTAAGAAGAATGGAGTCTGACCTACAATGGCCCCCTAGGTGGCACTGTTTCTGAATGTCTGTGTATGATGCTGCTTCTTGAAAGCTGGGACTATGTTCCTGGGAAACTCCTGTCCCCTACTCTGAGTGACAGCTGTTCGCCAGGGGTGGAAGTGCTATAAACATCAAGTTACCTACGATTGCATTAGAAGAGTCAATTAATCAGCGAGGATCGACCGCGCCTCCCACCGTCCTCTTATGGTTTCCCAAACTCATTAATTTGCCACTTATTGGATTTTAGGTTAAAAAAACAACAGTGCAATAACTTTGCAAAGAATAAATTATGTATTACTGCAACAAACAGCAGATGAGAGTACCACAGCCAGGAGGACGGCAGTGACCAGAATCTACATGGTAGAGCACCCAGTAATGGTGACCAACACTTCTTACTATGCTGAATGTTCAACCTCATTTATTTAGAAATCAGTGACATTTCTAGAGACGAGGAATCTGGATGTGAAATCGATGCCTGAAAAGTCACATTGCAAAAAGCATGGAGTGGGCCAGATAAATATACATGTTTCTGAACAGCTGGATTATATAGCTTTCCCCTCACCCACCTTTTACAGGAATGGAAATGGCAAACCTATCTAGTTATTGATAAGCTAGAGCCTGATGCATAAAGATGAAGATTTACCATGTAGAACTCCCCTGAGGAGGTTGTAATGGCGGCCACACTGATGGTCATCAAGTTTTATATAGTAAACCTGCATCTCTATACACAAGAGCCAGATGACTTACCAATTGGGTTCGCCATTTCTGTGCCTGAACATGTCGGATGAGGGGAAAGCGATATGTACCGGTTTTCCCAGCTGTAATGATAGCAATATTGCTTGTCACCCAGCTTTCTTGGAAACAGATATTGTTTAATAAATGGCTAACCAGAATCTTTAACAACTTACCAAATGTGGACAAGTCAAGATGTTTCCACTGCAGCTAATACTAAGGCTGTCACCCAGCTTTCCTAGAAATGTAGAAACTAGGCAGATGGATCAACCCAGAGATGACTTATAGAGACATACTGTATATGTATGTATACGTATTCTGATACTCTGGGAGACTGCAGGCAGCACTCTATGCCACCACCAGGTGGTGCCCTATGCCACAGAAAAAAAACTTCACATTTAGTACACACCCCAGATTGCTGTAAGAATGTACAGGGAAGCTGTTAAATGGTTGATGATGAAAAATAAAATGCTACTATGGGATTATATAATGTAATATCTAGAACATCCATTATAGTGTGCTATATGTGCATTATAGTGCGTTCTGCTGGGTTGGTCCTCTGTAAGATCAGGGGGGAGACACATGTCATGTAAGAATGGAAAATCTGGTACAGAACGATTTAGTGTGGGTTGCCCTTCTGGAGAGGTTTCACAGTGTATATTTACTATCTTTACAGAATCCTTAGAATTTATATCTATATGGAGAGGAGACAATCACTGCCAGACCACTACAGGTTATAACATTTCTAGGAAAAGTGGAGTAATGATGGCAAGCAGGAGGCTGTGTAACTCTTGTTGCTTAGAGCTGTCCCTGGGTATACCCCAGCAACATATCACTTCTATTGGTGGGAAATCTCTTTCCAGAAGTTTGCTAGGACTTGCAGTCTAATGACATAAACTTGGGACTGGTGGGCTGCCCTCTCTGGCAACTCCTTCCAAATCAACTTCACCAGCATCGACTCTATGAAAAGAGCAGAAAACAATAAAATATATTCCTCTTATTCTACCCCTGGAGGAAAGGCAAGCTTCATACTGAGAGGAATGACTCCAACCCTGGGAGACGAGTTTCTTTTGTGTCAGAAAATTACCAGACTCCATTATAAATAGGAAAAATAGACTCTGAGCGACAAGGGAACGCTCCACGCCATGACGCCTATTATGTGTGAGGAGGCTGAGAAATGGCAACACTATACGCAGCGAAACACAGGGTTAACACAAGCTGTGGGTTACAGATACTTATATAACTATATATATCATGTATTCTGAGGCAGGAAACCTAATCCTGCTCACACAACTGAGAAGCTGTTACAGTGTATCAGTACAGTTATCCTGGCGGGTGGGTAGATTTGTACTGTTGCTGCGATTAGTTCACATACTATTGCATACAGTGATAGGCCGTGTTCACACAGTTTTTGAACTGTTTTTCCATCTATAAGCAGCTGAGAAAACAGTTTTTTTGGCTTTTTTGCAGTTTACTAGTAGGCTGGGTTCACACTACGTATATTTGAGGCTGTATGTTTGAGGCTGTATAGCAACCAAAACAAGGAGTGGATTGAAAACACAGAAAGGCTATGTTCACATAATGTTGTAATTGAGTGGATGGCCGTCATTTAATGGCAAATTTTTGCTGTTATTTTAAAACAACGGCTGTTATATTGAAATAATGGCAGTTATTTACCATTATATGACGGCCATCCACTCAATTTCAACATTGTGTGGACAGAGCCTTTCTGTGTTTTCAATCCACTCCTGGTTTTGGTTGCTATGAGGACCTGACTTGAGGACCAAATACTGCCTCAAATATACATAGTGTGAACCCAGCCTAAAGCTGAAAAAAAATACTGTGAACATGTTTCTGTATGGTAACAAGCCTACAGTTGTAAGGGGGCATTCACATGTTCTGTAAATACGGACAATGTGCTACGGAATGGGCTTCGTTATTCATTATGATGCCAAGAGCTAGAAACTGTGTAAATCTCTTTGCTTTTGTACTGACTTAGCATATCAGTACAACAAAACGTGTAAATGCCTCCTAAGGCTAGGTTAGTAGAGGACTGCAGATTCAGGATGTAAACCAGAAGGTTCTCATTCACTGACATAAAGCAGAGATCTCAAAATGGCGTGAAACAGAAACAAAAATTACATGAGATTGTTGCAGAATGTTTCTGAAAAGAAACCACATCACCCAATCTGTAAAATATATATATATATATATATATATATATATATATATATATATATATATATATATTTTTTTTTTTTTTTTTAAAGATATTCTACAGTTTCATACTATTATGACCCGTATCTTCACTCGTTACTAGAGAAGCCAAAAACAAAACTGGTCAATTAGTCGCTGGTTTATTTAGGGCCTTATTACATGGACTGACGCCTACAGTAAGCAAGCTCTTTAGCATTGTAGGTCTGCCAAACATCCCCTATCATGCAGGGACACATGTGGCTAAATAGTTATGGGTTTTTTAGCTGGTTAAAACTGTGAGATCAGCCAATGAAGTAGTGTTGATTCGATCTCCTAGAAAAGTCTGGTATGAGACTTCAGGACTGTGTCATACAAACCTCTCGGGGGAATCCGAAGAGTAGAAAGAGGAAAGGCTTTTTCAAGACAAGATTTCAAAACTCTTACTATAAAGTCACCCAGCTCTAGCTGACGCTCACTTTTTAGCTTAGTTGCCACCAGTTTTGTCAGCCATATTAGCTCTCATAGTTCAAAGTATGAATGCACAGCTCACCCTTCTCCCCAGAAAACCGGATCAGTGCACGGTATCACTGTTGGCGGCAGCCATTCAGGAGACGGATGTCCAGCTCTTGATCTGGTTTCTTGTATAACAAAGCTTATTGAAGATACAATTAAAAGCACTCCATAGTCCTTGTAAAACCTACATGTTTTGGGCTATGCACCCTTATACGTAGCATACCATAACTTGTTAAACACTCCAATAAAAAGGCTCCACGATATCATGACACATGCAGTTTTTTCTCCGGGATACAATTAAAACAGTAAATGGACCATGCATCAAAGGATTTCTACAATAAATTCATCCATCTTAATCATAATAATAACATGTACTGAAACATAGGCTATGTGGTTTATGCTATCTCGCATCTAACATAGAATAAACATCCAGTAAGATTCCCGATTTATGAGTTTTCTTCTATGGTCTCCACACCTTGCCTTTCAATGCCCATAACATGTAACATGTCTGTAGAACCTGCATGGACATCACAAAAATGTTGCGTTAGTGTTGAGAAATTTACAGTAGAACTATGCACGTCAGAAATATGCTCCACAGGCTCTTCTTTTGCATATTTATGTTTCCCAGGGCATAATGCACTTAGGATTTCCCTGCATTGAGCGCCTCGCTAGCAGCTGGCAGTGTTATTGTTTGGCTGGTCTCCCTGAGATCAGCGATCTGTTTCTCTTATGGCTCTACTAGGCATTGCTCCCTCCTACCCAGAATCCTGCTCCACACTGATGAGGGGCAACACCCCGAAACTGGGGGCCACTTAACATGGTGGTTTTGATGGTTTCCTAACAGGAGCCACCCCTTGGCTGGGTCCTTCCCGGAGGGATATCTGGCTAGTCCTGTGTTTCGAGACTCTTGAATGCGGCTCCACAGGCTCTTCTTTTGCATATTCATGTTTTCCAGGGGGCAATGCACCTAGGATTTCACTGCATTAAGCGCTTTCACTAGCAGCCGGCAGTGCTATCGTTTGGCTGGTCTCCCTGAGATGAACGATCTGTTTCTCTTAAGTACAATATGTGGGATGTACAACTGGCATAAAAGAACGCGTTAGGAGACATATTTCTGACGTGCATAGTTCTACTGTAAATATCTCAACGCTAGCGCAACATTTTCATGATGTCTCTGCAGGTTCTTCAGACACTTTACATGTTATGGGCATTGAAAGGGTCACGAGACTGGCAAGGGGTGGAGACCATAGAAGAAAACTCTTACTGGATGTTTATTCTTGCTACTAGAATACCTAACGAACTGAATCTAAAGCCCCTATTCATAGGAGCGACTATGAGGAGCAAACGAGTGCTATTAGCCCTCGTTTGCTCCTCGTTCCCCTCTCGCTGCCGCCGCTATTAGACGCGGCAGCAGCGAGCAGGTGGCAGCAGATCACTGCAATCCCTGTCGTTTGTTTTTCAACATGTTTGAAAGACAAACGACGCAACGATCAGCCGACATAAGCAATGTGGGCTGATCATTGCCTTCTATTCCACGGGAAGATAATCGGCCGAATACGGCTGATAATCGTTGCGTGGAGTAGGGCCTTAAGGATAGACCTAATTCTTAAGTATTAGTAGATTGTAATGGGATATATGCTGACTCGCATCTATGCTAGATGGGAGATAGCATAAACCACATAGCCTATGTTTTAATACATGTTGTTATTATTATCAATATTAGGATGGATGAATTTATTGTAGAAATCCTTTGATGCATGGACCACTTCCTGTTTTAATTGTATCCCGGAGAAAAAGCAGCATTTGTCTTGTGATCTCCGTGTATTCTTTTTATTGAGTGTTATTTAGTGTTCAACAAGTGATTGTTTGCCACGTATAAGGGCGCATAACCCGAAACATGTAGGTGTTACAAGTAGGGATGGTCCGAACCGAGTTCGTACGGAGTTCGTATGAACCCAGACCATCTGCAATGATTACCGCTGTCTGCCCGCTCCGTGCAGGCGGATTCAGTGGGAGGAACGCCTGGAAAACTGGGATACAGCCATAGTCATAGGCTGTATCCCAGTTTTCCAGGCGGTCCTCCCGCTGTATCCGCCCGCTGCAAGGAGCGGGCAGACAGCGGTAATCCGATGCCGAGCGTTCAGGTTCAGCCGAACCCGAACCTCGGCGGGTTCGGACCATCCCTAGTTACAAGGACTATGGAGTGGGAGGCCGTGTTGCACAACTAAGCAAGAAGATAAGCACATTAGAGTCTCTAGTTTGAGAAACAGACACCTCACAGGTCCCCAACTGGTATCTTCATTAAATAGTACCCGCAAAACACCAGTGTCAACATCTACAGTGAAGAGGCAGCTGCAGGATTTTGGGCTTCAGGGCAGAGTGGCAAAGAAAAAGTCATATCTGAGACTGGCCAATAAAAGAAAAAGATTAAGATGGGCAAAAGAACACAGACATTGGACAGAGGAAGACTGGAAAAAAGTGTTGTGGACGGATGAATCCAAGTTTGAGGTGTTTGGATCACAAAGAAGAACGTTTGTGAGACGCAGAACAAATGAAAAGATGCTGGAAGAATGCCTGACGCCATCTGTTAAGCATGGTGGAGGTGATGTGATGGTCCGGGGTTGCTTTGGTGCTGGTAAGGTGGGAGATTTGTACATGGTAAAAGGGATTCTGAATAAGGAAGGCTATCACTCAATTTTGCAACGCCATGTCATACCCAGTGGACAGCGCTTGATTGGAGCCAATTTCCTCCTACAACAGGACAATGACCCTAAACACACCTCCAAATTGTGCAAGAACTATTTACAGCAGAAGCAGGCAGCTGGTATTCTATCGGTAATGGAGTGGCCAGCGCAGTCACCAGATCTGAACCCCATTGAGCTGTTGTGGGAGCAGCTTGACCATATGGTACGCCAGAAGTGCCCATCCAACCAATCCAACTTGTGGGAGCTGCTTCTAGAAGCGTGGGGTGCAATTTCTCCAGCTTACCTCAACAGATTAATAGCTAGAATGCCAAAGGTGTGCAATGCTGTAATTGCTGCAAAAGGAGGATTCTTTGACGAAAGCAAAGTTTGATGTAAAAACAATGTTATTTCAAATACAAATCATTATTCCAAACCTTGTCAATGTTTTGACTCTAGTTTCTATTCATTTCACAACGTATGGTGGTGAATAAGTGTGACTTTTCATGGAAAACACAAAATTGTTTGGGTGACCCCACACTTTAGAATGGTAGTGTATGTAATAAATTTGCTCACCAACAACCAAACATCTCCCAGAGGTCAGTATTAGGTGCACATAACATTAGATAGGTGCACACAGCAAGTAGAAGTTGATATCCTGAGCATTGATCCCTACGGCTGGATCCAGCTATCAGACATCTGTGAAGATTATCAGATCAATGTCTGAAGAATAATCTTTTTATTTAAGCAGATAACGTGTTTCCAGAGCACACTGCTCTCTTCATCAGATCTGCAGGGAGATGAGATCAAGAGAGTATTGCGCCGTCTATACGCCTTATCTGTTTACAAATGCTTATTCTTCAGCCATCGGTCTGATGATCTTCATGGACACCATATTAGACCTCATAGACTGCTTTTTCTGCCACCCAGCTGTTTCTTCTCCCTTTCTCTGCTATCCCTGGCAGTCAGTCGTATGAATTTGCCCATCACACTGTACCAGAATAATGTATTACTAGATCTCTGACGGTAAAATATATAACATGATCTGATTGATAGGAATGTGTCCAGAGCCTTCACCCTGAAACCTATGAGATTGTCCTGCATTGGATTAGTGCATGGGGAAGTACTTCAGGGAGTGAGGGAGTAGCTAACTTCTCCTTCTAACACTAAAGACCTACAGCTGCAGTCTGGAATATGTGTATACAGAAAGCCAGGGAAAGTACAGGATTGCTAACAAACTTTGTGCCTAAGAGAACTCTGCTACCGGTGACTGGCTTCGAGGGCTGGGATGAATTACAGCACAGTGTGTACTTGGCTCTGGAGGAAGAAGCTATTATTTGGAAGCGGGATGGGGGGGAGGTAGTAAATATCTGTTAATGTAGATATATAATGAGCACTAGCAGAAGTCATTTGGGGAGGGGGAGGAAGGGGTACGGCATCATTTTTAGAAGCTGCTCACTTAATACATCTCACAATTCAGAAAAAAAAACTAGACAGATTAATAATAGGCCTGTCACATTAATCAGAAGAGATTTCTTAATTACACATGCACCGGGCTGACATGTTCTCGTCACGAGCTGCGGAGGCATAACAGCCGAGAACAATAAGACAAGTGCCACTTAACCCCTTCATTGTCAGATGATTCAAAACAAAGCATGTTCACAAAGGGTTAAGACGAGTAAAAGCCCCAATGTCTCACTCCATCACCACGTTCTATGGCAGATGATTTGGGCAATGATTGTTTAAAGTTAGATTTATGCTTTTACTGCGGATCCAAGTGCCAAATAACTAGGGTTTATAGTGGTGTTATAGTGGTATACTGGGACTTGTGGTTCTAAGCAACACCAGCAGGGTGCCTGATGAAAAGGGAACAATCCAGCCAGCTTAATTGTACAACTACAAGTTGCAAAAATATTTTGTTTTAGTTTCTCAAGATGAAAAATGGATCAGAACAGGCAATGCTCTGTAAGCTAAACACAGAGGGAAGAAGGCAGAAGACCAGAGCAGATTTTCATTAAAAGCAGGAGCAGGGACTGATCTAAATGGTGACAATCTCTGTACAACGCTATGGAATATGCAGGAGATATAAATGCAACAGGATAAATAAACATCCTCCAGAATGTTATTGGTGCTTTACCCAATCCCAGCCACTAGAGGGCAGTAAAATGCCAGCAGCAGTAGCCACTGTAGCTCTGCAGCAATGAGCTTGGTCTTTTTAATTATTTTTCATAGTTCAATTGCATGGAATAGAGACGCAGAACTGCCCGATACAATTTATATCTACAAATAAAGCGCAGGACTCGGCTTCCAGGAAATTAAATCCAATGCAGTTGAACTGAATTCTTAATATCACCATAATCAAGATGGGACACAGGGGACTCATCTCTACATTATCCATTTGACTGGGTTCAGAACATGAAGCTGGATCAGGAGGTGTGCTCATGCCTAGTGCTATATTTCCAATGTTGTCAAGACTGAAAATTGTAGGTAGGCACTGTTACATGGGCATCACTGTTACTTTAATTTGGATAGTGGTATAGCATGAGCTTTGCTCTACCTATCCAAAAGTATGTGCACCCCCTCCAACTGGAAGAGACCAGGCAAACGGATGCAGTAGTCTGGGTAAGAGACCTTTAGCCTTAAAAAAAAAAAAGAACTGTGATAGGACACATACTTATCTTGTGCCATTTATAATACTGGCAAATTCTTATGTGGCAGAGAGGTATTTGGGCCTGGGTGCAACTTGTACCTCTGCAATCCCTAAAACTACTCTAATGTTGTCAATCAGAGCTTACAGAAACCATCAAGAGCTTCATGGGCTGGACATTCATGGCATAGGAGCCCCTCAGGGACAGGACTTTATGCCAGTATCATTCCATAAGTCTGGTGGAGAAGATATGATCTTAGGTTTATTCTTCACAAACTTATTTAAAAACTATGGGGGAGATTTATCAAACGTGTATAGTGAAACTGGCTCAGTCGCCCCTAGCAACCAATCAGATTCCACTTTTCATTTCTCACAGACTCTTTGGAAAATGAAAGAGGGATCTGATTGGTTGCTAGGGGCAACTGAGCCAGTTTCACTTTACACCATGTTTGATAAATTTTCCCTTGTATAATCATTGTGTAGCAACAGTTTAGGGGGGTCCTCTCCCATATCTGCAGACTGCAGGCAATGCCTCTGGGACCAGTGAAACGTTCCCATATACTTTGCTAGGTTTGGTGTGGACGACCAACATCTTTGGGATAGGTTAAAGGGGAACTTGTTTTCTATTAAAAGTACATTAAAAGTTATATAGATGTGTCTATACAATGCATTACCATATCTGTGCGTTTCTGTCACACTGGTAGCTGATAGAAAAAGTGATAGATAAATGGCATCTGTGCAAATCCACATTGTCTTCTGCTCCTTCTGCTCTCCCCCCTTAGGAGACAAATATTCCATGTCTCTGTCTCACATTGTGTGTGTTTGCTGAGATCAGGCTGATGATGCAGACAGGGGGCAGGGTGTGATGTCACGGGAGGCTGCTGCACGGGAGGCTGCTGAAGCAGCTGCTGCACTGATATCTGTAAGGCTGCATTCCCACGTTCCGTGATCCTGACGGATCACGGACGTGGAATGCATGTACCGGAGTCCCCCGCACCCGGACAGCATCTGTAATTAGATGCTGGGAGCGGGGGAGACTGTATTCATAAGCGCCGTGCTGTACTGAATCAGCCGTGCGGTGCTGTTACTACAGCGCGGCGCTTATGAATACAGTCTCCCCCGCTCCCAGCATCTAATTACAGATGCTGTCCGGGTGCGGGGGGACTCCGGTACATGCATTCCACATCCGTGATCCGTCAGGATCACGGAACGTGGGAATGCAGCCTAATTGTGCAGAGAAATTAGGGCTATGTTCACACATGTTGGAGTGTCATTGTAGTACTGCAGCGTATTCACAAAAATTATGCAGTAACACATGTAAATGATGCTAAATGGCAGAGAGTATCAGAGCCCTATTGTGGGTCTCAACTTAAAAAATAACAGATGCTTGATCATAATATGTGTGTGATAATTAAAAGAAAAAAAAAATCAAAAAGTTCTTTACTTTATTCCAATATCAGCGTTACAGATAGAGAATACAGTGTGCTGTGTGGTATTACAGGTAGAGAATACAGTGTACTGTGTGGTGTTACAGATAGAGAATACAGTGTGCTGTGTGGTGTTACAGGTAGAGAATACAGCGTGCTGTGTGGTGTTACAGATAGAGAATACAGTGTGCTGTGTGGTTACAGGTAGAGAATACAGCGCGCTGTGTGGTGTTGCAGGTAGAGAATACAGCATGCTGTGTGGTGTTACAGGTAGAGAATACAGAGTGCTGTGTGGTGTTACAGGTAGAGAATACAATGTACTGTGTGGTGTTACAGGTAGAGAATACAGCGCTGTGTGGTGTTACAGGTAGAGAATACAGCGTGCTGTGTGGTGTTACAGGTAGAGAATACAGAGTGCTGTGTGGTGTTACAGGTAGAGAATACAGCGTGCTGTGTGGTGTTACAGGTAGAGAATACAGCGTGCTGTGTGGTGTTACAGGTAGAGAATACAGCGTGCTGTGTGGTGTTGCAGGTAGAGAATACAGCATGCTGTGTGGTGTTACAGGTAGAGAATACAGAGTGCTGTGTGGTGTTACAGGTAGAGAATACAATGTACTGTGTGGTGTTACAGGTAGAGAATACAGAGTGCTGTGTGGTGTTACAGGTAGAGAATACAGAGTGCTGTGTGGTGTTACAGGTAGAGAATACAGCGTGCTGTGTGGTGTTACAGGTAGAGAATACAGCGTGCTGTGTGGTGTTACAGGTAGAGAATACAGCGTGCTGTGTGGTGTTGCAGGTAGAGAATACAGCATGCTGTGTGGTGTTACAGGTAGAGAATACAGAGTGCTGTGTGGTGTTACAGGTAGAGAATACAATGTACTGTGTGGTGTTACAGGTAGAGAATACAGAGTGCTGTGTGGTGTTACAGATAGAGAATACAGTGTACTGTTCAAAACAGGACAAAACAGGACAAAACCCCTCAAAACAAATGGATTTTTGGTAGTTTCAAAACTGGAATAGATAGGTAAGTAATGCTTTATGCTTCTGCAGAAGTTTCATTTTTTTTAACCTCTACCTGGAGTTCCGGTTAACTATGGATTGAAAAAGATGAAATCCACATGTATGGGGGGGGGGGGGGAGTAACCCACTGCATGTATGGGGGGAGGTGATCCACTGCATGTATGGGGGGGGGGGGGGGAGTAATCCAGTGAGTGAATGGATTTGAGTGGGATGGGGTTTCAGCTACATATTAATGGTATGCTTTGTATTGATATGCTCTAAAAGTACATATGGAGGCACATACATATTTTGGTCCTCATATTGCAAACAAAACCAGGAGTGGATTGAAAACACAGAAAGGCTATGTTCAAACACTGTTGTAATTTAGTGGATGGCCGTCATTTAATGGCAAATAATTGGCGTTATTGTGGTGTTATAGGTAAGCCCCCGGTGTGTGGTTATATCAGAGGATCGTCCGGTCACTTGCTAGGTGGTGAAGTCTGACACCACTCCTGTGGATGCTGTCCTGTTCTGTTACTTCTCCTAGTCCACGGTGTGGGTTGAGGTTTTCTCTGGCTTGTCCTTTCCTAAGAGGAGTGCATAGTGCTGTATAGCGTTACTGGCAAGTAACTGTGAGCTGAGTACTGTCTTGCTTCCTACCCATACGAGGTTCTAGCTAAGACTGACTTACTCTTCCTGTCTCCCACGTGACTTACTTCCCCAGCGTAACTAACGTGCGCTGTGAGTGGTTGAAGAGTGCAACAGAAGAAATAAGAAGGGAGTTGATAGGAGAGAAGAAAAACAGATTTGTACTGGTCTAAAGATTCATGTAACACATAAAGAAATATTACCCCTTATATGCTTCAGCTGTGCAGCTTCCAAATACACATATATAAACACAGTGACATCTAGTGGCGAAACTTTAGTACTGCTTTCATCACCACACAAGTACAATAAGTACAGACTTTTAAGAAGGGTGTATATAACTGAAACACCCATGGTAGGATACCACATTATTTTAAAACATCGGCCGTTGTTATGAAATAACGGCCATTATTTTTCATAAAATGACGGCCATCCACTAAATTTCAACAGTGTGTGAGCATAGCCTGTGTTTTCAATCCACTCCTGGTTTTGTTTGCAATATGAGGACCAAAATACTGAGCAAAAATAATGTGTGTGAACATAGCCCTACACTGTAAGGCTGGGTTCACACTACGTATATTTCAGTCAGTATAGTGGTCCTCATATTGCAACCAAAACCAGGAGTGGATTAAAAACACAGAAAGGATCTGTTCACACAATGTTGAAATTGAGTGGATGGCCGCCATTTAATGGCAAATTGCTGTTATTTTAAAACAACGGCTGTTATATTGAAATAATGGCAGTTATTTACTGTTATATGACGGCCATCCACTCAATTTCAACATTGTGTGAACAGAGCCTTTCTGTGTTTTTAATCCACTCCTGATTTTGGTTGCAATATGAGGACCACAATACTGACTGAAATATCTGAAATATACGTAGTGTGAACCCAGCCCAAAGTGTGTCCACTGTTGTTAATTTGGAGCTCCCTCTCTGTACACATTACCCCCCATCTGTCATCTTGGGTTTAGCCTGTAACCTAAGTATCTGTTGGCCGGATGTCTTAACTGACTTTGAACGGCAGAAAATCTGCATGAATTAGCGGAGAGCGCACTGTCAGAGCCGAGCACAGCTCCACTCTCTGTGTAATGAAGTTTGGCAGAAAGGCAGAAAAAATCTGCTGTAAATTATCTGTTTGCCTTTTCCATTTCCAACAATCACAAATGACAGAAACTAAAGACAGACTGGAGGAAAGTTTCTACAATAAGGTCAAAATTCATCAAGGAAATGCAGAAGTCATTATCATAATGGGATAACAGACTGGTGCAGGGAGTGACTGTGACCCCTCAGTTGTCATAGTCTGTGGTTCCAGGGGCTGATCCCAGCGTCAGTGGAGAGGTGGCTGAATATGAGTGGTCACTCTTAACTGAAATAACTATTATGGCATGCCCACATGTGGGGTATTCACTGGGGGTTTCTATGTTTACAGTAGAAACAATGTGGATGTGATTTTAAAGTGAATGTACCATCAGGCCCGTGCTGAACCAGTGGCAGGAAACTCTCGCCTCCAGTGCTTCAGCCCAGGCCTGATGTTACATTAAGTAACCTCACATTCCCCACAAATTACTATATTACATGGGTCTTTTTGGGTCCATATTCCGAACACATGTCCCAGCCTGTCTATGAATCTGTGACTTGACTTGTGGTCAAGGCCAGGACCAAAGTCCCTAAATTGACATAAGCCTAACGGCGCCAACACGTGGATCCCGGTGGCACAGCCTTTTTTTTTTTTTCTAAACGCTGCCTTGTTCCCATGCTCGTCGCCATACTTTTGCTGTGCATCAGCCTGGCCCCTGCCCTCTTCACTGGAAGAGGCCCCCCGGTGTGACTATATCCCCTCCCCTCTGTGATGCGGCTAATGTAAAAAAATATTTTAAAAAGTGATGTCCCTGATGGTAAATTTGGTTTAAACCTTCACGCTACTGTGCTGACACAGCAAATCTGCTGAATAAAAATAACAGTGGAAGGTATTCCAAAAGCTGTGTGTGATGCCAGCCTAAATGATTTGGCCTAGAAAATTAAATGACAATGGTGGGTGCTAATGTTTACTGTTTCCCTAAAGGGTTAACATCCAGCTTAGGGTGCCTTTATACTGAGAGGTTTGTCTGTCAGATTTTTTAAGTCAAAGCCAGGAATAGATTTGAAAACAGGAAAAAATCTCAGTCTTTCCTTTATGACCTGTTACCTGTTTATAGTCCATTCCTGGCTTTGGCTTCAAAAATCTGTCAGATCAATCTCTCTGTGTAAAGGCCCCCTAATGCTGCGTTTACACGAACGATTATTGTTTTAATTTTTGCATAAATTATCGCATTTGAGCCATAATCGTACTGTGTAAACGATCAAACGGCGAGCGAGAAATCGTTTATTTTGATCTTTCAACATGTCCTTAAATAGTCGTTTGCTGAAAATTCGCAGATCACTTCGAGTCTTTCACTGATTTACCCTATGTAAAAGATGGGCTTAAGCGATCTTAAAAACAATCGCAATAACAATTTTTCTTACGAATTTTCAAACAATTTTTCTAACTATTTATTTGTCTAACCGCTGAACGTTATAAAAACCAAATCGTTGCTTCAAAATCGTTAAACAATCGATTGGGCAAATTATCGCTCCGTGTAAACACCAGTCTCCAGACGCTGCTTAGTTTCACCCCTCTGCCCTGTATAGCAGATCTGACAAAGCAGAAATCCTTCTACCTACTGGAATTTCTAGGTGAGGTTACAGGAGTGAATGCTCCCCAATACACTTATTATAATAAAGGGGCGCTCTGACCTTTCCTTGACTTCCATTTCATAAATGTTGTTAGAATATGCATTTCCTGGGCTTCACATTACAGATCACATTGACCAAGCTGTGTGTCCTGACTCTCTGACCATCTCCACCTGTAGTAATATCCCAGAGCTCAGACCTCACAAATCACCCGCAAAATCTGGCCCGGCGTCCTGCATGTTCCTCAATGTATTTTCACTACAGAGTCAGCTCAGTGCCGAGGAGAAAAGAAACAGCATCTAAATGACAACACAGGTAGGTGGACATGGCAGCATGGTCTGAAATCACATTAATATACGGTTTTATTTTTTATGTAGGGCATTTATATATGTAAGAATTGTGGATTTCATAGTAATGATGGACACTTTGTTACGGCTGGTGGTGTGGTGAGGTCATGGCATTACAACAACTTCAAAGATGTTTGCAACGGACTATGAGACTGGCACGCAGTCTCCTTTCAATGCTGTATTACGCCATTTTAAAGGGGTTATCCAGGATAAGAAAAAACCCTGCTACTTCCTTGCAAACACAGTGTCATCCCTGTCCCCAGGTTGTGTGTGGTATTACAATTCAGCTCTGTTCACTTCAATGGAACAGAGCTGTAAAATCCATACCCAAACAAGTCAGCAGTTATGCTGTTTCTAGAGGAAAGCAGCCTAGTTTTTCACAACCTGGATAAACCCATTAAGGCTATAGGGTGAAGAGTATCCTAACTGGGATCACCAAAACCCTTTCTTTAATAGGCCCACCAAAGGAGACTGAAATCAATTGGGCACTCTGTAATGATTTTGCACTTATTCTAATAATAATAATAATTGTTTTAACAAAATAATAATAATAATTTTTAAACATTTCTTTCATAAAGGGATTTACATTTGTAAGATAACTCTATTAAAGAAAATGTAAAAAAAAAATTGAATTGACATGGCAGCAGCTCTGAAACAGCTAAAGTTCTATACTGCTGAAATGACAAGGATTGGTAAATACCGGAGAGCGGAGCTTTAACTGTCTCAGAGTGCCCGGCATTGTAACAAATGATAATATCAAGAGTGCAGTCCATGGTATACAGTCAGCTTGCGGAGCGTATATCACGGATGTGTGCATGACACCTAAGGGGCAACAGGGCCCTTCTGCTGCCATCAATGGCTTTATTGGGAACTGCGGGGCAACACAATTCCTGGTCCTGGAACAATACATATTGCTACATATTAGAATTAAGACTACTGTAATACATATTAGCATTAGAGTAGACACTAGACTTGGGGAAGCAGAGTGCGTCAGTAACGCTGCGGACAATAGTGACAGTCTGCTCCCACTAGTCTAATGCTGGTATACATTGCAATAGATATCATGGGAGACTTAATAGCATGCAACAGCGACCTGCATTTCTCAATACCGCCAATGGTGACAGCAGAGGGCTGTGTTGCCTCTTACTGCTGCCAGTCAAGGTAAAAACAAAAATATATACCATATTTATTTTCTTTAACCAAGTTATAATAAAAAGGTATTAGCCTGAATACCCATTTAACAGCTGACTGTAGGGGAAGGGGCCCCCAATATCAGTAATCTAATGTATTTGTCTATTAATATGCCTATATAATTGCATACATACCAACATTTAACTTCCAATATTTATTTCAGGGACTTATACCCCCAATGGATAGTGTGAAAAGAGCCTTTTGCACATGTTGGTTATCATCCAAATAGAAATAGAGCATAAAAATGCTTCTTCCGATAACTGGCTTAAGTAAGAGGGTGGGCGATATGCAGACCAATGAGAAAACACTTGTTCGTCAGCAAATGGGTGATGTGCGGCCAATAATGTGAAGGCTTATTGAATGAGCACCAATCAACGAGATCAACACTCATTATAGGGACCTGCTTGGCCTACGTAAAAGGGCCTTATAGGGAATTTGTCGTTAGAAAATGCTCTATTATTTAAATCAGGTTATGATGGCAAATACATTATTTAAGGATTTTTGGTGATTCCATTTACTATCGATAATCCTGAAATCTTGCAGTTTTCATTTTGACTACTAGGCTTCAAACTAAGCTGAGTCGTCCTGTCTGTAATGAAACATAGGGGGCCGCTAGAAAGCTACAGCAAAACTTGACACCAGTAGACAGCAATGAATATAGGGCCAGCCTCCCCCTCTCTGTAGAATAATATTTGCACAGGTCACAGATGTCATGGTGCATGCTCACAAATGTGTCCCATACAAAGAACAGGCTCTGTAGATGTTCGCTGTGCCTATATCAATGAGGGTCGCTGTAAAATATGTCCCTAAATGCTGTTAAAAAAAAGCTCAGGCAGGATGACTGTCTCCATAATAATGTACAAAAAATGATGACAATCATTAAAAGTATGTGGATCTAAATAGTAAAAACAAGTCTTCCCTTTAAGACAGGAAAGTTGCCTTAGTTTTCCTGCTGTTCTTTTGCACTGCCCCAGCTCATACAGAGTAATACTTATATATTATGGGAATGATAGTTGCGCAATTCCCCAATACAGAAAATTAGGTTACTCAAATAAGTTGGGGGAAAAAAAGGCAAAAAAAAGTTTATCTAAAAAGTTGGTTTTCTGAATCCTTCCAACGTCATGACGTTTGATGCTAGGAGGGGGGTGTTTAACACTGCAAACATTAACCCTGCAGCGATCTCTGGATTCTCTGGAGGTAAACCCATCCCATCTCGGCTGCATTTATATGCAAAATGCAGATTCCAAATTTTCTTTTCAAGATCTCATCGGATGCACTGAGGGCCTCGTAAGCAGCAATTAAAACACACACGGGCGGCAGAGTTAAATTTTTTTTATTATTAATGTCAACATAAAAAAGCGCCGGATTTCTCTGCTAATTAAGCTGTTCCTTTGAAGCCTTCACCAACCACACAGAACGCACCGACGAGATTATGCTGCACTAAGTCCCCAGAGAGGCGCCACTTTCTCTTATAGGGAAAAAAAATTAATTAACCCTTTAAATCAAAGATCAGCTTAGAAGATGTGGATTTCAACACCCCCCCCCCCCCCAGCAAGAAAAGAAAAAACTTGCAATAAAAATGGAAAGCTGTACTTACTATACACCAGAAGACTCCCAAGTAGGCAGCATTAAATTCTACTGTCAAATTATTTCAGCACTGTATTGTGTATGTGATATCAATATAAATGCATAACGTCCATGCCTGGTAAAAAAAAAAGCAGGGAGGCTGCATACCCTTTAGTTTGTTTTACTTTTATGTTGTTTTTATATGTTGTGTAACATTGGCTTTAACATTTATAGATTGTGACACTTTTAGCAGGAGCTGGGAATGCGGTGCACACGTCTGTTCAGTTTATTGTAAGCAATATCTACAGGTCAGTAATCCATCCAATCAGATCATCATCACGGCTACATGTGAGCTGACACACGAGGGGAGATGCATTGCTTTCAGCCGAGCAGGTACACACAGTACAACACTAGATATAAGTAGCCTACTAGCCTGTGCCCTGTAGAATACATCAAAGCCTACAATAAATAAATACAACTCTCAATATGAAACACTACTGAATGTCATTGTACAATAGACTCTAGAGTAGGGATGGGGAACCTTCGGCCCTCCAGGTGTTGCAAAACTACAATTCCCAACATGCCTGGACAGCCTTTGGCCATTCAAGCATGATGGGAGTAGTAGTTTTGCAACAGCTGAAGGGCTGAAAGTTCCCCATCCCTTTTCTGGAAATGCAAAGTGCCAACACCAAGGAGCATCTGCCTCCCATTACTTCATCAATTGTGTCCATATAAAAAAGTTAGCCAGTGTCCCCAAATGTCCCCCCAAACAGGGTCCAAATAGCAGTGGCAACCCAAGTGCCCCAGCAGTTTTCCCACATGGGATAAGTGCATCCCATCCCCTCCCCTCTGCCCACCTGGATGGCACCTCCTAGCCTTACAGAAGGCTACATGAGATCAGACAAGTAGCCAATATTCCTGGAAACAGGATAGAAATAGACCACTGAGTGATCCACATTTACCGCACTCCTATAGTATAGTAAAAATAATCCTATGTGCCTGTTAAGCCATGGACCAATAGTGACAGTATATGTACAGGTAGACGTAGAATCCATGACTCTGACTTATGAAGGATGATTTGGAGTTTGACAGCCATGACGTGTGATACAGGCTGATCCCATCTCACTGCAGGATCTCATCTCCAGTATAAATCCAGGCCTGACAGCCCATCCTCAGAATTAATGCCTTCTATTTATTCCTCTTATTAATTCAGCTGCTCGTCTGTGGAGCTGCGCACGATTTTGGACATCTTTTATATGAAGTGACACTTCTCCAGTAACACCAGTGAAAAATATAACTTATAACTCTGTGTACTTTCCTCTTTTAATCATCACCCCCATCATACAGCAGGATGAAGGTAAGATTTCATATTACTTTTACCCCTGAAGGAGCTTCATTCTGTACTTATTGTTCTTCCTTAGCGAGAAATGTATCTGTATGTGCTGCCAAGGAGTGGTGGAGAGGAAGTGACAATATCTCTGTCACACCAAAGTGGTTGTCATTCTCTGTACCCATTCAGGTGTTCTGCAGATAATACTATACAACAGCCCGTAAGCAGAATATAACTATACAAAAACCAACCCCTCTGTTCAACAGGACTTCTATAATACTGCCTTTATGTACAAGAATATAACTACTGTAATTCTGACCCCTATGTACACGAATATAACTACTATAATACTGCCTCATATGTACAAGACTATAACTACTATAATAATACTCCTATGTACAAGGATATAATTACTATAATACTGCCCGCTATGTACAAGAATATAGATACTATAATACAGTCACCTATGTACAAGAGTATAACTACTATACTACTGTCCCTATGTACAAGAATATAACTACTATAATGCTGCCTCCTATGTACAAGAATATAACTACTATAATGCAAGGGAAAGATACAGCTGACCCGCACCATCCTTCGGTGTTCCAGTGTCTAGGGATCTACGGAGGTAGGCGTGCAGGGTTCACCGCGGCGTATTCGGCTGAAGACCGGGGGTGCAGGACAATAGGACAGAGGTACAATGTGTGAAAGGTAGATGAATCAGCACTCACCCGGTATCTTGAATCAGCTCACTTTATTCCGTCTGCCACGGGTTGCGGAGAGGGAAAGGTGTGGACGCGCACTGGTCGACAAAGGGGGCGTGTCCCCGAAACGGCGTCCAGTGCGTGTCCACACCTTTCCCTCCCCGCTACCCGTGGCAGATGGAATAAAGTGAGCTCATTCAAGATACCGGGTGAGTGCTGATTAATCTACCTTTCACATAACTACTATAATACTGCCCCCTATGTACAAGAATATAACCAGTGGCGTAGCTACCAGGGTCGCAGCGGTCGCCGCTGCGACCCGGCCCGCTACAAAGAGACCCTTCCTATCCCGGAAGTCCCAGTAGCAATAGTGCAGGTACTTCTGCATCTCTGAGGGTTTCTTTTACATATGCATCTAGAATATTGTACCTAGAGATTTATAAATTTTACTATGTTGTTGGCCACACCTGGCGAATTTTGAGATGGGCAGGTTGTAGTGCGGAAGGTAAGCAGAAGGTAGTCCGCTCCTGCACCTATGTATTTATCCATAAGGGCTCCTCATGGGCCCTTATAGTTAAATATAGTTAAGTATACAGTATATAGTTAAATACAGTGGACTGACAGAGCAAGTAGCCATTGACTCTCTAGTCACTTTTGTAGCTTTTACTATAGGGTTGCTATGTTTTTTGTTGTGTGTGTGTGTGTGTGTGTATATATGTGTATATATATATATATATATATATATATATATATTATATGTAAGGTTATGTCTTTGCTATATAGTGTATGCTGTGCATATACCAGGTGTAGTGTATGCTGTGTGAAGTGTCTAAGCATAGAGTATGTAGTGTTTTCTATGTGTGAAGTCTATTTGGAGTGTGTAGTAGTGATGAGAGCAACTTAAACATGCTCGAGTCCGATAATCTGGCATTTGAATACAGTGGCTGAAGAAGTTGGATTCAACCTTAGGGAGTCCTGGAAACCATGGAGACATCCTATGGCTAGGTTCACACTATGTAACTGTGCGGCTGTATTTTTTATGCGGCTGTAAATGTGCGGATGAAACTCCGGCCGTGGGAAAAAATAGACATGTGGCTCAAAACATACGGTCATTTACTTGGAAATCTGGTTCAACTAAAAATAACAAATAAAATCTTAAGAAAGTGATGCAAACACCTCTGGATGCATCCGGGAAAGCAGGGAACACAGTTTACATGAATTGCTATTACCGGGGTTTGCGATCCTCTGCACTAATGCCGATGTCTCTCATGGTTAATATATTAAAATAATAAAACACATTTTCGTTGTAATAAAGTGCCTTTCGTTGTTCACTAATTAAATTTAAACTAATCCATCATTTTGCAATTAAATATACTGTTAAAATAAATAGATATATAAATAAATGTATATTTATATATATATTTATTTTTTGACAGTATATTTAATTGCACAATGATGGATTCGTTAGAATTAAATTATTGACCAACGAAACTGAATTTATTTCATCGAAAATGTGTTTTCTTAATTAAATATTAATTAGTACAGGAAGCTCCATAAGCCGTTAATTCATATTGCCGGCAATAGAGCATTCTGTACTAATCATCACTTTACTTTAATGAAAACATCAAATGTTTCTTCTAATTATGTTATCACAATAGCATTATTAGAAGAAACATTTAGAATTATATGTGCGCTCAGCTGATTGGCTGATCGGCTGAGCGCACATATAATGAGCCGGTCCGCAGCACAGTGACTTCATTGTGCTGCGGACCAGCGAAGAGGACATATCGGGGTGAGTATAGAGCTCTCCCCACCCCCTCCCCAGCACTGCACCCCTCCCAGCAAGGAAGGGGGGGTCAGTTAACCCCTTCCTTGCTGGGATGGGTGCAGTCTGCCATCAGTCTGGCCCCCAAGGGGTTAAGGGGGATGCAATACATCCTCCCTTAACCCCTTGGGGGCCAGACTGTAAGCAGCGATCTGTAAAGATGCTGCATACTGTAAGGTGCACAACACCGCTCACAATGATGGGTGTTGTGCTCCTGTTTGTGTGTTTTTTGTGTGTTTCTCCCTTTTTGTTTTTCAGATATCGGTATCCTGTGGATTACGTGGACTACGTCGATGACCAGTGTTTTTTTAATGTTTTTTTTTTAATAAAATGGTCAATGAGGGGTGTGGGGGTGTTTTTATTTGAATAAAAAAAATTTTTAACTTGTGTCTTGTCTTTATTTCTTTACTTTATAGACTTAGTAGTGGAAGCCGTCTAATAGACGGAATCCATTACTAAGTCGGAGCCTAGTGTTAGCCAGTATAAAATGGCTAACACTAACCCCCCATTATTACCCCAGTACCCAATGCCACCAGGGGTACTGGGAAGAGCCGGGTGCCAGTGGTCCCGGAGCGTCAAAATTGGCGCTCCTGGACCGGGCGGCAGCAGGCTGGTAAGATTTAGGCTGGGGAGGGCCTAAACCAATGGCTCTTCCCACCCTGGTGTTACCAGGCTGCTGTCGTTTGGTTTTTAACCCGGCTGGTAATAAAAATAGGGGGAACCCTATGCGGTTTTTTTAAATTATTTATTTATTTAAAAAAAAAACCCGCATAGGGTCCCCCCTATTTTTATAACCAGCCGGGTTAAAAACCAAACGACAGCAGCCTGGTAACACCAGGGTGGGAAGAGCCATTGGTTTAGGCCCTCCCCAGCCTAAATCTTACCAGCCTGCTGCCGCCCGGTCCAGGAGCGCCAATTTTGACGCTCCGGGACCACTGGCACCCGGCTCTTCCCAGTACCCCTGGTGGCATTGGGTACTGGGGTAATAATGGGGGGTTAGTGTTAGCCATTTTATACCGGCTAACACTAGGCCCCAACTTAGTAATGGATTCCGTCTTTTAGACGGCTTCCACTACTAAGTCTATAAAGTAAAGAAATAAAGACAAGACACAAGTTAAAAAAAATTTTTATTCAAATAAAAACACCCCCACACCCCTCATTGACCATTTTATTAAAAAAAAAACATTAAAAAAACGCTGGTCATCGACGTAGTCCACGGAATCCGACGTAATCCCCAGGATACCGATATCTGAAAAACAAAAAGGGAGAAACACACAAAAAACGTACAAACAGGAGCACACCACCCATCATTGTGAGCGGTGTTGTGCTCCTTACAGTATGCAGCATCTTTACAGATCGCTGCTTACAGTCTGGCCCCCAAGGGGTTAAGGGAGGATGTATTGCATCCCCCTTAACCCCTTGGGGGCCAGACTGATGTCAGACTGCACCCATCCCAGCAAGGAAGGGGTTAACTGACCCCCCTTCCTTGCTGGGAGGGGTGCAGTGCTGGGGAGGGGGTGGGGAGAGCTCTATACTCACCCCGATCTGTCCTCTTCGCTGGTCCGCAGCACAATGAAGTCACTGTGCTGCGGACCGGCTCTTTATATGTGCGCTCAGCCGATCAGCCAATCAGCTGAGCGCACATATAATTCTAAATGTTTCTTCTAATAATGCTATTGTGATAACATAATTAGAAGAAACATTTGATGTTTTCATTAAAGTAAAGTGATGATTAGTACAGAATGCTCTATTGCCGGGAATATGAATTAACGGTTTATGGAGCTTCCTGTACTAATTAATATTTAATTAATAAAACACATTTTCGATGAAATAAATTCAGTTTCGTTGGTCAATAATTTAATTCTAACGAATCCATCATTGTGCAATTAAATATACTGTCAAAAAATAAATATATATATAAATATACATTTATTTATATATCTATTTATTTTAACAGTATATTTAATTGCCAAATGATGGATTCGTTAGAATTAAATTATTGACCAACGAAAGGGACTTTATTACAAAGAAAATCTGTTTTATTAATTTAATATATTAACTATTAGAGGCATCGGCATTCGGCATCATTGCCGGCTATTTTTGAAGTACTCCGTACGGACCGCCTGTCAATCCACGGCCGCATGTCCAGCCGCAAACAATGGTCTTGTTCATTTTTTACGGGTCCGTTTACGATCGGGCCGTAGATTCCTACATAGTGTGCACTGTGCAGCCGTATATCCTATACTTTCCAGCGTACCCATGAACCACCAAAAATACCGCCGCACAATTACAGCCGCACAGTTACATAGTCTGAACCTGGCCTATGGCTGTATCCATGTTTTCCAGGACTTCCTTGGGCGGCATCCAACAACTTCAGCCACCGCCATTCAAATGCAGAATGATCAGACTCGAGCATGTTTAAGTTTCCCTAATTTCTAGTCTGTAGAGCAGTGCCTCTCAAACTGTGAGGCGCCCCCTAGTTGATGGTGAGGCCCAGCTGTGGAGCCAATTTATACAAAGTAACTATGACCTGCACAGTCCTTTAGCTGTTTGCAAAAATCTCAATTTTAGCAACATTATTAATTTATTTTGTACTTACTTTATTAGTATATAGAGCTTGGGATATGGGTGAAAGTTAACCTTAGCATTATTTCGGCTTTTAAATTGACTTTTACCACAGATAATAAGGCCAAGGCATCCTCTTGGTCAGTCTGGTGAGGCCCAGGCATTGCCTTAGTCTGTTGGGTGAGGCTCCAGTAGAAAAAGTTTGAGAAGCACTGCTGTAGTGCTTACGTATACAGTATAATGTATAGAGTGTGCTTCACCACACCTCTGAGTACAGCTTTATAGGCCCAACATCAAGTTTTACAGCACAAGTTGCCAAAAAAACTGTGTGCTCAGAAATTAACTAAATGTAGTTGCTACTAGATTATGTTTCATCCACTGGAATAGATCTGGCATAGGTGTGTCGCAGTATAAGGCTATGTTCCCACTACGTTGGTTTTTAAAAAAGAACTGATGCAGATTGTTGATTCCCACTTCGTTGTTTTAACATCCATCCTTTACAACAGACGTTAAAATAATGAACATGCCTTTTATTTCCAAATGCTGTTCGCTGTTCACACAATGTAATGTACAGCTGGCGACCATACTATCTATTTGTACCTCTTTCCTGTTTTATACAGTTCAACTACTTTTTACCGTAGATCCGTTGACAATTCTTTTCCTTTCCCCATGACAATGACCAGGGTAAACTTTTTATCAGGGTCATTTGGACGTTTTTAATTGATTTATAAAGAAAAAACACAGTAGTTTGCCAATAAATGGCTTCACCCAACCACTAACCATGAATGGAAAAAAAAAATTGTTCATATTCATATTCTCAGAAAAAAGGTCAAGAAAGCAAAAATTCTGCCAGGGTATGTAAACTTTTAAGCACAACTGTGTGTGTGTATTTATATAATATGAGGTTATTAGGCACTTAGTAAATATACTTCCAATTGCTGCTGCAGACATCCCACTGCTACATGGCATCAACACATGTTTTGTAGCTGTACCTGGGAGGTCAGTGCTGGAAAGGAAGAGTGGAGTATGGTGGGAACTAGGGAGATATCCCTTTTTTTGAGAGAGCTTGTAAGTATGGTGTTGTCAGGGTATCCAGCTACTCCTATACTCACCAAGTCCCCACTCCATGCCACCCTGCTTTTCTGCTCTCTCAGGACTGCTGCTGGGTCCTGGTGCATGCTGGCTCTCTTAGATGGACAAATATTTTAGGATTCCTCCCAGACATCTGTTCCTGAGCAAAAGGGACTATATCTATGGTTCTCTGCAAAGGAATTTTGCTTCTGTTTCTCCTGTGTCAGCCTGTTACTTGACCCCTATTTTGTCTGCTCCCTGCCCTATGCTTGTGTACGGACTCTACCTGCCACCCACCTACTGCCTGTATGACTGAGCTTCTGCCTCACTTTTTGGCACCCACAATGTCTAGTAATTGATTTGGAGGTATATTATTTCCTACATACATCTAAGAGCCCTATTACATGGGGCAATTATCATTCTTTATAAATTTAACAAATTCCTACTGACTTAAATGAGATTTACTGAGTGATTTCAGGCATAAATCACTCTGAATACAAAGCAAATTCCATATCAAATTCAGTGTGAATTCCTCCTGGTATCATATTCCCATTATTTGCAATGGTATTTCTAAAACCACAAACACACATAGTAATTTGGTTGTATACAATTATGGTCTGAATTCCCCCAGAAGGACTGACATGCCAGGCAGAATCTTACTGAAGTCAATAGGACTTTCCTCTCCAAATCTTTCACATTCTGCGTCAATTAAAGGGGTTTGCCACTTTATATTAACATAGTTCAGTGTACAGTATTAGTAAGGCTGGGTTTACATATATAAGTTTGCATCCGTTGCGTTTTTTTTTCTAAAAACTTACCACAACTGATGCCAAAAATGCATCAGTTGTCATCAGTTTTTCTATCCTTCTTTTCATTAAAAACCATCAGTTTCCATCAGTTGCCATCAGTTCCCATCAGTTATCACAAGTTGCTCTCATCAGTTGACATTTTTTTCCCCAGTATGTTTTCCTGTCATTTTCAATGGGATTTGCGGGGGAGCGCACAGGGGGGCTATATACTAATTGGGGCAGCTCACAGGGGGCTATATACTACAAGGGGAGAGCGCACAGGGGGGCTATATGGGGGGGGAGAGCACACAGGTGGGGCTAACTGGGAGGGGGAGAGCGCACAGGGAGGCTATATACTAATTGGGGGAGCTCACAGGGGGCCTATATGGGAGGGGGAGAGCACACAGGGGGGCTAATTGGGAGGGGGAGAGCGCACGGGGGGCTAATTGGGAGGGGGAGAGCGCACAGGGGGGCTAATTGGGAGGGGGAGAGCGCACAGGGGGGCTAATTGGGAGGGGGAGAGCGCACATGGGGGGCTATATACTACTGGGGGAGAGCACACAGCAGGGCTATATACTACTGGGGGAGCAACAGGGGGGGGCTATATACTACTGGAGGAGCAACAGGGGGGGCTATATACTACTGGGAAAGCAACCCCTCTGTTGCTTTCCCAGTAGTATATAGCCCCCCCTGCTGCTCCCCGAGTAGTATTTAGCTATAGGGCTATAGGGGAGGGGGAGAGCACACAGGGGGAGAGATATGTACTGTGCTACTCTTTGGCTGAACGCCGGATGCCAAAGCCGAACGGCATGCGTCCTGCCCGACGAGGCATCCGGTGCTCTATTTGTTTGAATGAGTGCGGCGCCGCATCACCGGAGCATCCTGACGCACCGACGGTCCGGCGATGCAGCGACCACTAGTTCACCGCCGCATATTTTGAACTGTCCCATTCAAAAGTGTTCAGTGATGCGTTTCCCTCCGGCGCTTTTCTCCTGCACCGGAGGGAAACGCAGCCGCACTGACGCAGATATGTAAACCCGGCCTAAGTGTACTCTACTCTACTGTATATGCTGAAAACAGGTCTCTGTGTGCCTCATAGAGGTAAAATCCGGCTCCCCTCCTCCAGGCTGTGCTGTTCTGCTCTGCGGTGAGTCTATCCATAAGATGGCTGATATATAGGAACATGTGACCATGCCCCACCCTCCAGTGTCCACCATGGGCATATACAGGCCCAGTGGTGGAGCCTGTGGTTGGGGAATGGTCACATGCTCCTCCATGTCAGCCATCTTATGGACAGCCTCACCACAGAGCCGGACAGCACAGGCTGGAGGAATGGAGTTTGATTTTAGCTCTATGAGGTACACAGGGAGCTGCTACTTACTGAGGCCATGTTCACACAACGTATGTTTTGCATAAATCACGGCTATTGTTGCAATTTATACACAACGTGATTTATACAAAACATACGTTGTATGTAAATGAATGAAATCCCAACTGGAGCGTATACACATAGGGGGACATTTATTGAGTCCGGCGTTTTCTGCGCCGGACTTAAAAATGCCCCCGCAGCTCCGGCGCTACGGAGATTTATGTAGAGGCGGAATTACTCTACATAAATCCCGTGCGCGCTGGTGCGCACGGCAGAGAACCTACGCCAGCTGAGAGCTGGAGTAGGTTTTCTGCGTATCTTTTGGCAAAATGAATGGTGAATTGCGCAGACTCTGAGTCCACGCCCTCTGTTCCGCCCCCTCCACACCCCCTCCCCGCCCCCCGGCGTACGTGGCGGAGAGTGCTGATTTGCGAATATTTTATTCACAAATCTGCCATTTGCGAATAAAATCATTCGCAAATCGGCACTTTCCGCCGAAAAAACACTGTACGCCAGTTGATACATGTCCCTGATAGTATACGCTCCAGCTGGGACTCCATCTGGCTGCACGAAAACTGATATGTCAGTTTTCTGTGGCTGCTATTAATTGAATGGTGGCTGCACAAGACATTCACACAATGGAGCCTGCGGTTGTGCCCGCATCCAAATTCACCAGAAGTGAAGATCATCGGGCCGGTACTGCAGTACCAGACACGATGATCTTCAGTAACACAGTTTTGTGACCTGTCACATAACGGCCAGTGTTATACCTAGTGTGAACCCGGCCTCATACTGTATATTGAGCAATTTTACTATAAAGTGGCCAACCCCTTTAAGCTCTAATTCCACTTCATTTCTGCTTTATTGCAGCATGGAGCAAATAGGCCCAGTGATCAGCTAACAAAAAGCAAATGCTCGGTCATTGGCAGAATACTTGGTTTTAACCTTTAAACAAGCATCAATCAGGGAGTTCATCCCTTATGTAAGGCTATCTAATACAGCCCTAACATCCAGAGCTACATTCACAATTCTGCTGGTGGCCATTTGAAATCTGCCATCAATACAATGACGGACACTCCTCTAACTCTATGGAACAAGGTACTGATGATCAGTGGCATGCCAGGAGTTGGCCCCTTAGCCATCCATTATTGATAGCCAATGCTGAGAATAGGCCATCAGTTTTTTTCACCACAACATGACACAAAAAAAACAGCAAAACAGGATGATCAGAGCTAAACCAAACCAGGGCAATTCTAAATGCAGCTTTGGATGTGACTGGAGCACAAGATATGTTATAACAGAAGATGAGAATGAAACAATAGCCCCAGGTTATACAATAAGCAAGATTGCTGGATCAAGAGCCAGATTAAGAGGTGATAGTTGTAATATACTGTAACATATGCAGTCTATACTAAAAATTGCAGCAAACCAGAAAAGCCCTACACATCAGTATTCCCTAACCGTGGCAGCCTTATACCTGTCTACATCATTTTCCTAGCATCAAAAGCTTTTAATAAATGCATCCATATACATATAACATTATTTGTGTCCCTGAATCCCTGTGGTGCATTGCAGAGTCGCCTTCACAATAAACTATTCCAGGTATGTAGCTATGTTTCAGCATTAAAGAGACCCGGCCTGTTTCTACAGAAAGTGCAGACTTTTCAGTCATTATCTTGTCCTACTTACAAAAGGAACTTGAAGTCTGCCAGAAATGATCGAGGAGAAACCAATCCATAGTCTGCAGCTTATAATAGTGCAGCAGAAGAGCAGCTCAGCATGGATCTAGTACAGACTACACCTGCCACATGATGACCACTCCATCAGTCATGCTATTGATTATTACATTCAGCCTCTCCCCAGCCTGAAATGGCTGATACCATGGAACAACTGCTTGCATTAAAGGTTTAGTGAGTCCCTTAAAGGCACGTACTCACGTACTCAAACAGTTAATATGTTGATGCCTCTCGTCTGGCATGCGGCAGCTTCTGCTGCAGGTCTAGTCATAGTGGTTTCATACCTTTCACTCGTCGCTTTATAATCCCCAGTCGACACTTTAGTGATAAGGAGAACATAGGTGCCCGCTGCTGCCACCTCCCTTGCCCTGTCCAGGTGTGCTGTGCCTGGGCAAGGCAGTCACGTCATGTAGTGCAGTCGCTCAGGGCTCATACTAAGATAGATGGGGAGGAGTGTGCTACAGAGGGTGATGGTGAGAAGGGAACATAGGAAGCAGAGAAAAGCGCAGGGGATACAAAAGAGTTCTTTAAGATCAAAACTATTGGTAAAAGAAGAAAATGTAAACAAGAACGATGGGCATAGCAGAGAGAATGAAGTGAAAGAAAAGCAAGGGAGGAGAGGAAAAAAGACAGAGAGGAGGAGGAGGTAAAGAGAGAAAGCGATAGCGGAAGAGAGGGAGATATAAGGCAGAGGGAGAGAGATAAGGATACAGAAGAAGAGAGGAACAGAAAGGGAGAAGATGTGTTACAAAGAGGAAAAAGAAAACTGTTGGAAGAAAAAGGAGAGAAATACTGTAGAAAAAGATGGACAATAGGAGGAAGCGTGTGATACAGGACAGAGGAGTGACAAGGGAGGAAGAACGACAAAGAAGAAACATGGGAAGATCAAGAGGGATTGATGGAGAGAGATGAGGAAACGGGAAGAAAGGAAAAATGGGTAAGAAGGGAGGATGAGAAGGTGGAGATAACAGGAGAAAGTAAGAAGAAGAGATAAAAAGTGCAGGGTGATGTGAGCGACAAGGGGGAAAGGGGTTAGAGACAAGGATGGAGAGTTATAGGAAAGGAGATACAACGTAAAGAAAAAAGACAATGTACTGAGGTACACGAGAGCGAGATGAGAAGGACAGAGGGTGAGAAACAGCAGACAGAAGAAAGGGCTGTGAAGAGAGAAAGCTCAGGGAAGAAATCTTCGCCTCTCAGCATCTGTCTCGCCTTCCTGTCCAGCAGATAATGAAATCGCCATTAATATTAATAAGATGTTTATTTGCTCCTTGCCTCTTATTACAATTCTTCCTAATAACAGCAAAGGGCCATTAACCCTTCCCCTGCCCCTGCTTATGGTATAACCACATGCAGTCACTTTCCAGAAATATTTATTTTCTATATTTTTATCAAATGTTTTAGTTCAGAAATAGATGCAAAAATGCAACCTTATTACGGTTGTCTTAGACCTGTCTTTCACTATTCTCCGAGCAAAGGGATATTCAAAAGACTCCTATTAGGAGCCTTCTAAGGGAAAGTGATGGGTAAAGTCCGAAAACAAAGATCTGTCTAACCACTTAGGGCCACATGTATCATCCTGCGAACGGATGATTTTCGGCGGAAAGTGCCGATTTGCGTATTATTTTATACGCAAATGGCCGATTTGCGAATAAAATATTCGCAAATCGGCACTTTCCGCCGAGTACGCCAGGGGGGCGTAAAGGGGGCGTGTAGTGGGCGGAACGGAGGGCGCGGACTCAGAGTCCGCACGATTTACCATCCGTTCCGCCCAAATATACGTCGAAAACCTACTCCAGTCCTCAGCTGGCGTAGGTTTTCGGCAGTGCGCACCGGCACGCACGGGATTTATGTAGAGGCAGTCCGCCTCTACATAAATCTCCGTAGCGCCGGAGCTGCGGGGGCATTTTTAAGTCCGGCGTAAAAAACGCCAGACTTAATAAATGCCCCCCTTAGTGTCCTTTCACTGTGTGCACCTAGCACAGATAATGATAAATTTCCCACATAACATTATTTGATAGAAACATGTAGGATGCTACCAGCCAAAAAGAGACAAAAAAAAACCTGGAATATATAATGTGCTGCCAAAAAGCTGCTGCACAATGAGGGGAACACAGACCCGTGGGGATAAATCTTGGGATAGGAGAAATAAGGGGGTCTGTCTCGGGTGGTTAGGCACATGAGCAGCCAGGTCAGGACACTGTAATGGCAGTAATACAGCTACTTTTTCTACGTCTTTCTACAGTGAAGGATTAATAACCTAATTAAAAGCAAAATATAAGGACAACGCTGGGAATCTACTTTTCTTTTTACCCCAATTTTTTTCTTTCATCTATTCTTTTTGCTTATGACAGTATCCTCCCCTGATAGGGTGTGTATGGCCATCATCCTCTTAAGGCCATGTCACATGGTGTAAGAGAACGGCCGTTCCGTGACCTAGCCGGGTCACGGGACGGCCGTTCTCTAAAAAGATCATCCTGGCCGGTACTGCGGTACCAGCCGGATGATCTTTAGGGTCACAGTGTCCTGATATGGGCGCATCCGTGCACGCCCGCATCAGAACTTTACACTGCACGCTATGGAGCATGCGGCCGGATCCGCCTGCTCCATAGTGTGCACCGACAGGGTTTTCTGCGGCTACTATTTAATGAATAGCGGCCGCTGAAAACTGACATGTTTGCAGCGCCGCGAGCGATCCCAGATGGAGTGTATACTATGGGGGACATGTATGAAAAGGCATAAATGCCTTTTTTAGGCGCAGATCGGCGTAACAATATTCGCAAATGGTATTTTTACGAATATATTTTTTGCATGTGCCCCATCTGCGCCACCTTCGCAAGTGGGGCGGAGGGGGGCGTTACTGGGGGAGGGGGGGGCTGCATTAATCATTTTTCAGTGGAAAAATGATACTGAAACCTACGCCAGCTCTGAGACGGGCTCCGTGCGCTCAGGATTTATGTAGAGGCAGTGCACCTCTACATAAATCCCCTGAGCTCCGGAGACATTTGGAAGCCCGGCGTAAAAAATGCCGGACTTCATAAATGTCCCCCTATGTGTATGCGCTCCGGCCGGGATCCCATAGACAGAAAGGTAACATATTTTCGTAATAATCACGGCCGTTGTATAACGGCCGTGGTTTTACGAAAATATACGTTGTGTGAACATAGCCTTAGGGTGCGTTCACACGTACAGGATCTTCAGCAGATTTGAAGGCCCAGATTAGATTCAAAGCCAATCTGCAACTTCAAATCTGCTGCGGATCCTGTACGCGTGAACGCACCCTAAATCCATCTTTGAAAGAAAGTGTTACTGTCATGTTATTAATTTCTGTTTATAATACCAATTAAACCATTGCAAACCAAATGAATTTCAATAAGAGGCCTGTAACCTCCACAGTGCTCTCATAGGAAACATAAAGGGCAAAGATCTGCATAAATATATAACAAGGTTGTCATTTGTATAGACGGCAGCCTCCCCAGCCACAGGAGCGATAACAGCGACCATCACATCAAGTCTTGTGATACAGATTTCAGGGAAATTTTACATGGAATCTATTCATGCTATAAATGTAATACTACTCAATCTAAGAGGCAGGTCCATGTGACATCAATGTTAATTCTCACTGTTTCAGCTGCCAGGCTTGGGATTTCGACATGTCACCCACAAACCTGATATGTGAGAAACTCTCTCTGAAATATAAGTGTACTCATGATGGCCCACTACTACTTTTAAGTTAATACATTCCTAATATTAAAGAGGTTGTCCAGGCAAAATTAACTGGGGGGGGGGGGGGGGGGGGGCTGATCTCAGTACTCACCTTCCCCCTGATGATCTCTGTATCCCGCCCCCCGGCTTCTTTGTTATTAATGCAGCTGCGAGTACGTCACTTGACCTGTGACTCTATTCATTCCTATGAAGCCGTCAGAAAGTGTCTCTTTAGGAATATATGGAGCGGCGGTGACGTGCTGTATCTGCGCCTGTATCCATAATAAGGAAGCCAGGGAGTGATATGGAGCTGTGACTCAGGATCAGTACAGGATTAGTAACTTAATGTATTTACAAACTGACTCACCTTTTTACATGGATTAATCCTATAAATATATACTGTAAAATGGACTTGAACAGGTGAATATATCTTTAACCTCATTATTATTTTGCAAAAACCCAATGTACATGTGTGTAGATGTTAGAACCTTCTTCCACCGTGGCAGAATACGCACCTCAGCGCTATTTTATACAATTTAAAGCCCTTTAAAAGCTGACAACATTCCCCTTTTAAAACCAGCCCCAAATAGGCAGTAAATATCCTGGCACCTCAATTATCTCAGTGCTTCTTAGCAAAAACACACAGTGCATTACATCGCTTACAGTATCCAGCGCCTAATACTAGCTGTAAATTAAGAGGATTTGCACACTGCCTTTTGCATACATATTTATCTTCTGCACTTGTACAGGGGCAGTGCTGTAAATCCAAACATGAACACTTTGCCTAAGCTATTACAGCAATGAATATGCTACGTGGCTTCAAAATGTATACACAATCAGCTATGTGCTCAATGCAGCGGCTGCTATGTGCTTCTCCCTGCTGAGGGCTGGAAGTCTGTATGCAAGACCATAAAATGTGGCGGAAATGGCAACTAAGAATCATCAAGGTCTGGGATGTGCGTAAAACAACACTCAAGACATGCTGCACTTGCAAGGGTGCCACATCTCCTTCAGTGTACTGATTAGAGATGAGCGAACTGGGTTCGGGTTTGAGTCCTTCCGAACCCGAACGATCGGCATTTGGTTAGCTGGGGCTGCTGAACTTGGATAAAGCTCTAAGGTTGTCTGGAAAACAAGAATACAGCCAATGACTTTATCCATGTTTTCCACATAGCCTTAGGGCTTTATCCAAGTTCAGCAGCCACCGCTAATCAAATGCCGAGCGTTCGGGTTCAGATGGACTCGAGCATGCTCCAGGTTCACTCATCTCTAGTCCTGATCAATAAGGGGGTCCTGGAGGTCAAAACTCCACCAATCAAACGATGAGGCTCATCGCAGTTCACACTGTGTTTTTTTTATTTGTTTTAACAGAAAACACATTACAAACCTGTTTTATGGTTCCATAATAATGTGCTATAGAGCATCAGGGATTTGATGAACTAATTGTGTTAAAGAGGATGTACCACCAGGTACATCCTCTTTAGTCTGAACCGACGGATCGAAAGGCGCTGTGAATGGAGCCGCGTCATAGAGGGGAGGGAATTGCCTCCCACTGGGGGCGGCTCGGCCAGCCTCCAGTGCTTAAGCACCGGCCGGTTCCGATGCATAGAACGGCGCCGTGCACCGGCTTTCCTGTGACTGCGCCGTTCGATCCATCGGTTCAGATTAAAGAGGATGTACCTGGTGGTACATCCTCTTTAAGGTCCTCATACACATCTCAAAGCCGAACCCTCAGATTAATGTCAGGGGAAAGAAGAAATTGGGGCATGTTGGATTTCACCTGCCCAGTGTTGGACGGGGGGTACCTGGAGCCCACCGGAGGAAATGATCCTGGGGGCCCACTAATAAAGAGCCAATGAGAAATGACATGTCAGTCAGAGTTACTGCAGGTTCTGAGCGGGGGGCCCATCAAAGGATCCTCTGGTCCTCTGGTGGGCCAGTCTCACAATGCACCTGCCTGATCCTTTTGTTCTCAGGGAGAGATGTCTGGCAGCGGCTTACCCCATCTCTGCCGCTGCTTGTTCAAAGGGGATTGGGGGAGACAGCTGTCACATAAATAAACATTCGACTAAAAGATACAACATGTGTATGGCTACCTTTACTTCACTACTATCTGTTGTTAGCACAGGAGGGGCGTATCAGACTACATAAGGTTTGGCTGTAGTCTGCCACTATAGAGAACCATAAAAACTGTATTCCCTAAACTCTACAAGATTTGTATTTAAGACACTGCAAATTTGTCTTTTCCTTTTTATTTCTTTATTTTTAGATGTACTTGAGCAATATAAAACGCACTTTACAGAGCTTGTCCACAACCGATATGGGTTTATTAAAGCGACTCTGTACCCACAATCTGACCCCCCCAAACCACTTGTACCTTCGGAAATCTGCTTTTAATCCAAGATCTGTCCTGGGGTCCGTTCGGCAGGGGATGCAGTTATTGTCTTAAAAACTATTTTTAATCCTGCAGCGCTGTGTCTAATGGCCGGGGCTGGCACCACCTCTCCGTCCTTTCTCCCCACCCTCAAAAGTTGTTTTTATGACAATAACTGCATCCCCTGTCGTACGGACCCCAGGACAGATCTTGGATTAAAAGCAGCTATCTGAAGGTAAAAGTGGTTTGGGGGGGTCAGATTGTGGGTACAGAGTCGCTTTAAGCTACAAGATCCATTAGAAGGACTCTGGAGGACTGTACTGCATGGTCACCCACTGCCAGCTTGTTAGGCTCTTTGTACATCATGTCAGTGGTGTCATTTTACCATATGCATTGGGAAATCTCCTGGGGCATATGGCAAATATATTTATAAAGCTCAGTCACCAGATGTCAGGAAAGTTATTTTTCCCTCCGTTCAGGTGATTTGTATTTTTCTGCTGGCGGCATGGCATAGATCTGTGCCCTATTCTATACAGCAGGATCCTGTAAAGAACAGTGGTACCTTGGTTTAAGAGTAACTTGAATTGAGAGCGTTTTGCAAGAAGAGCTCACAGTTTTTCAAAATTGTAACTTGGTTTAAGAGCATTGCTTTGGTTTAAGAGCTCCCTGTACTGGGTGGGATGGGGAGTGAGGGAGGGGCACGGTCTGCACAGGGTGGTCTACAGCCCTGTACTCTGACCCAATTAGTCTCCATCCCTTCAAATCATGGCACATCCACTTCAGGCTGGGGCTTACATCAGGGGACAGGACTGAGGAGGTAATCTCTCCATAGCTGTAACCCCTCTATGTGACCACATCTGCCCTGCTCATTCCTTCATGCTCCCTGCAGTCTCTGTCAGCTCTTGTGTTTCCCTTCCTCTCCACTAATGCTATGATGTGCCTGCACTTACACTCAGTGATACACACTGCTGTATAGAAGTTTCTGTCATTATCTCCTGCACAGCTCTGTGATTTTAACTTCCTGATTGGTCCATGCTGAACACACTCCCTTCCCCACTGCTGTCATGTGACCAGACAGACCTCTGACAGCAGCCCTGCTTCTGTATGCTAACCTGTTGTACTACGCTACTGCATTATGGGGATCTGCAGTTCCATCCTGTATCTACAAACTGCTGCAGTTTCTTCAGGTTTATGCACTTACTATACATTATCCTCCACATGCTGATGGCTATACTGTACAGTAACTTATAATATGACATATTCAGTAGTGATGAGCGAATAGTGAAATATTCGAATATTCGATATTTGTACGAATATCTCCGAATATTTGATCCCATTAAAGTCTATGGGAACAAGTATTCAATTATTGAAAAACATCTACTCGACCACTTGGAGGAAAAAAAACGGAAGCTGGGGGATTTGAACGCTTATCGAATATTCTGCGAACTACTGTATTCGATAGATCGAATACCTTACTATTCGATCGAATATCTATTCGATCGAACAGTATTCGCTCATCACTAATATTCAGCTGTTTCAGTATGTTTGTTAAATGTTTTACATTTGTTTTTAAATTTTTATTTGAATAAAAAAAAATCATTTTTGGGGTGTTTAACCAATTGTCTGCATTTCAATGATTTTTTATGGGAAAATTTGGTTTAAGAGTGATTTGGATTAAAAGCACGTTCCCAGAACGAATTATGCTCATAATCCAAGGTACCATTGTACATCATGCAGTATGTTGTTTTTTTTTTTACATTTGAGTGTTATAGATTTATCATTGCTATAAGGTTGATGTATATGTTGGGGAGTTCCTTTACATATATGCCTGCCAGACATCATAAAAACATGGCGTGAAAGGAGCCTTAAAGGAAATCTGTACCACTCGATAGCCACCTAAACTGCCACTAAGGTTTATAGTCTTTATAACAGCATGTCTGGTCCCAGGGTCTGCCTGTCTCCTGGGGACCGTATTCTGTCTTAAAAAACTTTTATTTCAAGTGTAGCACAGTGTCAATGAGGCAGGGAATAAAAGAATGCTGGCCCCAGGAAACAGGCAGACTTCAGGACCCCAGATGCCGTGATGAAGACTAGGAAACGGTAGAAAACACCAAAATTCCTGTAATGTACACTTACTAGCAGGCATAGGTAGTAGTGAAAGTCTACATCCACTCTGAGCCGTCATCGATTTCCAAAGCTGCCACACTAGCAGCCTCATATGCCCCTGGATTTGTCATGATATGTGCGCCTCTTGATAAATCCAGAGTGACGGTACATGATCTTACTACTGTAAGCCACCGCCTTCCCCACTCCATTTCCCCTACTATTCATGATATTTATGAAAAAGGAAGCTCATGATGAACAGATATTGTTAATATAACATGCCTTTACTAAGTAATGTTGATGGCTGCTGCCATCTATAGCGGCCTCTGAAATAGTTGTGCATAAAATAAAATGCATAGTTACTTTCCTATGACTGGAATTATCTTCAGGGTGGTGGGCACCTATGGCACTCATTGTCTCAGATACCAACGCCACGCGCTGTGGTATCCACCCCCCGTACCTATAGGCTCAGGAACATGCCACCCCTCACTATTATTAAGCTGTCAAAGAGCTGACAGATGATTGTCTTCCTTTCATGTATGATTCTCAGCAATAGGTAGTTTCAGAATAATCTCCCACACAAGCCGTACAAAACCTCCCACTCTCACTACAAGGTGAACGTAATCTTCATATTCTGCAGAAATTTCAGCAATGTAAATCGGTATCTGAAGTACACAATGTATCTGCTGAGAACCGCTCCCCTGCCGCAGAGAGATCATCACTTTATACAGACGATAAGATATAGGGAGATCAGACATCATGTGACCTGCATATAACTTCTGCCATTAGATTCTAGAAGCAGGAGGCTCAGGATGAATACCATTGTATATAAGCATTTATGGTGTTATGGAGAGAGTGATCACCACAGTGACAGCCACTACTAATTCTAAGGGACACAGCAGTCAGACCCCCCACTGAATGGATATTGGCATTTGATTATATGTCATCAATGTCTGTAGTGAGGGAATCCCTTCATTACTGACATTCTATTTAGAGAAATAATCCGTTGTTAAGTGGACACCATCAGCAAACTGCTGATATTATGATGATCTGGGCAACTGTCTAGGCTCCCTATCCAATGCCAACCTCTAGGTTGGCCCATTCCAATGGCTGTGGAGGGGGTGGGGCCTAGACGCAGATGACAGCATGGAGGGGGCGGGTCTGTGGCATCGTTGTGGGCGGAGATGTGGGTCACTCACTATGGCCAAGAAATCCTTTATACTGTAATGAATAGGGATATGAAATGTTCAGGATATAAGCTTCAGAATGGTGCTGAGAACTCCTTACATGGAAAGGAGGAACAATATCACTTTAACGTGGAACTACTTTGAGTGCTCAGCGTTTTATACTACTTCGCTATATTATTTCTAACTTTACCACCTGGAATTTTGCAGTTTCCATTCTGGCCACTAGGCCTAATAATGAGCTGACAATTCCTGTACCATACAGAGCACATTACTGCAGTGTTCTCACTATCATTACAGACAGGAGTATAGTGATAGGGGACATCAGAATATACATGTAGATAACATATGAGTTAACTTCCTGAGTAATGACCTCTCCACAGGTCACACAGCATGCCCAGAAAATGCTCCCATGCTAGGGAATATGGTCTGCTACAGACCACTTTGTCCTATGTCCGTGGGACTTTCACTGAACTGGATGACTTTAACTTAAAAAGAAGTAAAATGTTGTTGTTTTATAAAGCTCAAATAGTTTATATCTTTTCATCTCTGCGCTATAGAATCATATATATTATGTGAAATGGATGTACAATCCTATTTATCACCCAAATATGCCTAGTGTGTCTAATATATAGATTTATATATTGTATCAATTAACAAATTTATTTGAAAAAAAAAAAAAAAAAGTATAAAAATATTTAGGAACCATGCTGAGTACACAGCAAGACAGGGATGAAGCATGACCTTTGTGGACATGAACAGAACTAACATGTTGGAGTAATTGACCAGTCCTCCTCCCCCAGTGTAAAATACACCTTTCTGAGAAGACCCTGATACGGCTAGAGAACAGATTACAGATTTGCTATCTTGTTTTTTTGGGCAGCTGCTTTTTACAGCATTGATTTTAGTGTTAGGAATACATAAGCACAAGTTGTATATCCTATAGGGATGAAATCCGTCATTGATCCCAGAGAACATAAAATGAGATGAGAAGAAGGGAGAAGAATAAAACAGAAATGTGAGGTTGTGTATCACCAGAGGAAATCTGTCTGAGTAGCAAAGCAGACATGGCGATGACTTGTGGGCTGCAGTAACAAGAAGCTATTACCTCTAATTACCAACTGCAACTCATTCCAGCCCTTCCACCTCCCAAAACCCGTGCTACAGGGCAATGTATGAGAAACATTACATATATTTTGTGCACAAGCCAAAAAGACAGAAATGGCTGCACATCGCACCCATGGCTGACACGAAAGCTTATTCAGCTACATTTAAAACCAACATCAGAAGTTAGTATATAATTTGGCCAAACCATATTGCCTCATGTACCACGTGCAGGTCTTCTGATACACATGAGTCCCTAACCAAAAAACATCACTGTGCCGGTCAGCGACCACAATCCCCGCAGAACTACATATATTTTGTAGTTCTGAAAAAAATCATCCTGTACATATATACTATCCATATAATATCCAGTACAATCATATCAACACCAATAACACCAATAAACACAGACTAAAGAAAAGGACAAAAAAAACTATAATCTGTTCTCAGGGAAAAAAAGTTATCATCACTTTTTAAGTCCGTCCAGCAAATGTCTTAATAAGCATAATTCTTTTTATAATTCCAACTGCTTAATACTGCTGCCCCTATGTACAACAGCATAACTACTATAGTACCGCCTTCTGTGTGCAAGAATATAACTACTATAATACTGCTCCCTACGGACAAGAATATAACTACTATAATACTGCCCCTATGTGCAAGAATATAACTACTATAATGTAAACAGTGAAGACAAAGGTCCGGGCAACTCACCGATCTTCAGGAATCTTTATTGAGGCACAGTATACATCAGGGAAGGGAGGACAGGTGGAGGTGCAGGCATACGCTACCCCAGGACAGCTGTTTCACGGCTAATTGCCGCTTCCTCAAGCTAGGGTATCACGTGACTGGAGGGGGGAAGGTGCTTAAATAACAAAGCGTGACACTAAGCAAAACAAGTGATAAAGTAATAAAGTGACACAATGTTAAAAACAACACTACAGGCAGGCATTGAAGTCGTTGCGCTCATTAAGCCCTAAGGGGCCAGTGGCATTGAGTTTAGAGATCCAGAATACCTCTCTGGCGAGTAATAACTTATGTCTGTCTCCTCCCTCTGGGGGGGTATTAACCCTTTGCAGACCAAAAAATTTCATGCAACTTGTGTCTCGACTGTGAACCTGACGCATATGTTCAATGAGTCGGGGGACACCTTTCCCTGATCTCACCGAATACATGTGTTCCTTGAACCGGACCCACATGCACCGCTTCGTTTTCCCCACATAATATCTAGCGCAAGGACACGTCACAACATAGATGACAAAGCTTGTCTTGCACGTGATAAAGTGGGATACTCTGCACTCAGTGCCATTGAGGGAAAAATAGGCTCTATCAATCAACTGATCGCAGTAACCGCACTGCTTGCACTTTTTGTTGCCCTGCGGTAATGTGTTTTGTAGCCAGTTGGTCTGTTTAGTGTGGCAGTTCGTTTTGCTATTTAGTTCATCTTCTAGAGTTCTATTCTTACGGAACGTGATCAGTGGGTATTGCTCAGTCATCTCTTTGAGGTCAGGATCTGTACATAACAGGGGCCAGTTTCTCTTAATTGCTCCAGCAATAACCTGGTTCACAGGGGAATTCTGGAACGCAAAAGAGTATCTCTTGGCCTTGTCTCTCTCATTCTTAGACTGGCTGCAGAGCATTTCATCTCTACTTTTAGTAATGATTCTGGAATGGTTTTCTTGGATAACTCTCTGTGGATAGCCTCTCTGTTCTAGACGGTCCTCTAGCTCTTTAAGCTGCCTAGTGAACCCTTCTTCTAATGAATTAACCCTTCTGGTCCTGACCATTTGTCCATAGGGTATGGCGTCTCTAACCTGGGGGGGTGGGAGCTCTCATAGTGCAGCAGCGAGTTACAGGCTGTCGGCTTCCTAAATATGGATGTGGTGAGTTCATTGTCAGACACTTCTACCCACACGTCTAGGAACTCAATTTGTGAGCCCCCAAACTTGTGGGTGAAGGCCATATTCAACCCATTTTGTGTGTTCAAGTATGCGACAAAATCGGAAAAAGATTCCTCTGACCCCTCCCATACAAAAAACATATCATCAATGTAACGAAAGAATGCCTTAATGTGGATAGCAAACGGGTTAGTGGATGAAAAAATAAGCCTGTTCTCCATGTGAGCCAAAAATAAATTGGCGTACGTGCAGGAGACCGGCGTGCCCATCGCAGTGCCGATCTCCTGCACATACCACTGCCTCTCAAAAGTGAATGTATTATTGACCAAAATAAACCGGAGGGCGTCCCTGACGAAAGCTCTAAATGCCTCGGTATTACCCGCACGACCGAGGATGTGGTCAATCGCCTCCACACCCGCATCATGTGGGATGTGGGTGTAGAGGCTCTCCACATCCACGGTCGCTAGTGCATACCCTTCCTGCCAATGGAGCTCACAAAGTGCTTTTAAAAACTCAGTGGTATCTTTGAGGTACGATTGTGTGACGTCCAACAGTGGTCGCAAAGCCCAGTCTAAGAATTGGGATAAGCCCTCAGTCACTGAACCGACCGCCGAGACGATGGGACGGCCCGGCGGCCGGTCCTGCGACTTATGCACCTTGGGCAAAAAGTACCATCTGGGCTTGCGGGGGAAGTCCGGTAAAAGCCTTTCGGCTGTTTTCATGTCCAAGGCTCCAGACGTAGTATATGTCCTTAACAGGGACCGTAATTGTTCCTTAATTTCACAACTGTCGCCCCGCCTTTGTCGGCTCTCTTGATCGTGAGATCTGGACGGGACTTCAACCACGTGAGTGCTCTTCTTTCTCTGTCGGGGATATTGTGCACTGCTCTGGGATAAATCAGGGCTTTGACATCTGATTTTACTGCCCTTTGGAACTGGTCTATGGGGCTACCAGGAGCTATCTGGGGTGAGAATGTAGATCTCTTACCACCCGTAAACACATCTTTGTTGCGATCGTTGCCATCAACATACACAGGCATATCTGGTCTGTCTAAATAGGCTAGCATATGTACACATGCATTCTCTGCAGTGGTGAAATCACTCACCACCTGAAAGCATAGTGAGCCAACCTGACATCTAGACACAGACTCAGTTTCACTGCGATTACAATATTTATTAGTGGCAAAATATTTAGTTAATCGCAGTGAAACTGAGTCTGTGTCTAGATGTCAGGTTGGCTCACTATGCTTTCAGGTGGTGAGTGATTTCACCACTGCAGAGAATGCATGTGTACATATGCTAGCCTATTTAGACAGACCAGATATGCCTGTGTATGTTGATGGCAACGATCGCAACAAAGATGTGTTTACGGGTGGTAAGAGATCTACATTCTCACCCCAGATAGCTCCTGGTAGCCCCATAGACCAGTTCCAAAGGGCAGTACAATTAGATGTCAAAGCCCTGATTTATCCCAGAGCAGTGCACAATATCCCCGACAGAGAAAAAAGAGCACTCACGTGGTTGAAGTCCCGTCCAGATCTCGCGATCAAGAGAGCTGACAAAGGCGGGGCGACAGTTGTGATGTCTACACAGTATTACAGGGAAGAAGCCGGACGGCAGCTCAACAATCCAGATGTTTACAGGAGACTTAACCAAGATCCTACTCCAAAAATTAAGGAACAATTACGGTCCCTGTTAAGGACACATACTACGTCTGGAGCCTTGGACATGAAAACAGCCGAAAGGCTTTTACCGGACTTCCCCCGCAAGCCCAGATGGTACTTTTTGCCCAAGGTGCATAAGTCGCTGGACCGGCCGCCGGCCGTCCCATCGTCTCGGCGGTCGGTTCAGTGACTGAGGGCTTATCCCAATTCTTAGACTGGGCTTTGCGACCACTGTTGGACGTCACACAATCGTACCTCAAAGATACCACTGAGTTTTTAAAAGCACTTTGTGAGCTCCATTGGCAGGAAGGATATGCACTAGCGACCGTGGATGTGGAGAGCCTCTACACCCGCATCCCACATGATGCGGGTGTGGAGGCGATTGACCACATCCTCGGTCGTGCGGGTAATACCGAGGCATTTAGAGCTTTCGTCAGGGACGCCCTTCGGTTTATTTTGGTCAATAATACATTCACTTTTGAGGGGCAGTGGTATGTGCAGGAGATCGGCACTGCGATGGGCACGCCGGTCTCCTGCACGCACGCCAATTTATTTTTGGCTCACATGGAGAACAGGCTTATTTTTTCATCCACTAACCCGTTTGCTATCCACATTAAGGCATTCTTTCGTTACATTGATGATATGTTTTTTGTATGGGAGAGGTCAGAGGAATCTTTTTCCGATTTTGTCGCATATTTGAACACACAAAATGGGGTGAATATGGCCTTCACCCACAAGTTTGGGGGCTCACAAATTGAGTTCCTAGACGTGTGGGTAGAAGTGTCTGACAATGAACTCACCACATCCATATTTAGGAAGCCGACAGCCTGTAACTCGCTGCTGCACTATGAGAGCTCCCACCCCCCCAGGTTAGAGACGCCATACCCTATGGACAAATGGTCAGGACCAGAAGGGTTAATTCATCAGAAGAAGGGTTCACTAGGCAGCTTAAAGAGCTAGAGGACCGTCTAGAACAGAGAGGCTATCCACAGAGAGTTATCCAAGAAAACCATTCCAGAATCATTACTAAAAGTAGAGATGAAATGCTCTGCAGCCAGTCTAAGAATGAGAGAGAAAAGGCCAAGAGATACTCTTTTGCGTTCCAGAATTCCCCTGTGAACCAGGTTATTGCTGGAGCAATTAAGAGAAACTGGCCCCTGTTATGTACAGATCCTGACCTCAAAGAGATGACTGAGCAATACCCACTGATCACGTTCCGTAAGAATAGAACTCTAGAAGATGAACTAAATAGCAAAACGAACTGCCACACTAAACAGACCAACTGGCTACAAAACACATTACCGCAGGGCAACAAAAAGTGCAAGCAGTGCGGTTACTGCGATCAGTTGATTGATAGAGCCTATTTTTCCCTCAATGGCACTGAGTGCAGAGTATCCCACTTTATCACGTGCAAGACAAGCTTTGTCATCTATGTTGTGACGTGTCCTTGCGCTAGATATTATGTGGGGAAAACGAAGCGGTGCATGTGGGTCCGCATGTGGGCACCTTCCCCCCTCCAGTCACGTGATACCCTAGCTTGAGGAAGCGGCAATTAGCCGTGAAACAGCAGTCCTGGGGTAGCGTACGCCCGCACCTCCACCTGTCCTCCCTTCCCTGATGTATACTGTGCCTCAATAAAGATTCCTGAAGATCGGTGAGTTGCCCGGACCTTTGTCTTCACTGTGTACATTACACATTCTTCTGTTGTACGGAGCACCCCGTTGGAATTTCTGTGTCACTGCATATCCTCCTGCTATCACAGCGTCAGTGGTGCCGACCGCATTCTGCTTCAGAGAATAACTACTATAATACTGCTCCTATGTACAATAATATAACTGCTATAGTACCGTCTTCTATGTGCAAGAATATAACTACTATAATACTACCATTAGAGATGAGCGAACCTCGAGCATGCTTAAGTCGATCCGAACCCAAACTTTTGGCATTTGATTAGTGGTGGCTGATGAACTTGGATAAAGCCCTAAGGCTATGTGGAAATCATGGATATAGTCATTGGCTGTATCCATGTTTTCCAGACAACCTTAGAGCTTTATCCAAGTTCAGCAGCCACCGCTAATCAAATGCTGAGCGTTCGGGTTCGGATCAACTTGAACCCAAACCCGGTTTGCTCATCTCTAACTACCATCTATGTACAATAATATAACTACTATACTTTATTTTCAAGATGCCATCATGCAGGTACGTTAAGGGCAGGGAGACAGGTCCAAGGGTGCTGTGCGCAGGTCGAAGTGTGGGAGTACGCTACCCCAGGACAGCATTCTGCTTTAGATAACTACTATAATACTGCCCTCTACAGTATGTACAAGAATATAACTACTTTAAAACTGCCCCCTTCCTGTTCACAGCAGCAACATATATATATATATATATATATATATATATATATATATATATATATATAAAAATTCCTACAACACAGGGCATCAGAAGTAGGAACGTAGATATACGTATTGCAGACTTGAAGGGGTTAAAAAATATTTGCTAATTTATTAGAAAGGTAAAACTTGTGCGGAGATCCCTGCTGATTGCTAAAACAAAGGGGCAGATGTGCTCAGCGATGCGCGCTCTGCCTGTTCTTCTCTGCCTCAAACTGCTAATTTGAGCAGAGTTTGACTATAATAGAAGTTTATGAAACTTTAGGTAGACTGTAGTGATGAGCGAATAGTGAAATATTCGTACAAATATCTCCTGAATATTCGATCGAATATTCATTCCCATTAAAGTCAATGGGAACAAGTATTCGATTATTGGAAAACATCTATTCGACCACTTGGACATAACAACCGGAGGCTGGGGGATTTGAACGCTTATCGAATATTTATTGAATATTCGGCGAACTATTCGATAGATCGAATACCTTACTAACAGTATTTGCTCATCACTGAATTACTGGAAGTTCCAAAGGCTCCCATTATAATTCCTTTGACTGGAAGTTTACAGTAGAGCAGAGATAAATGGGCAGATTGTGCGCTGCTAAGCACATCTGCCCCTGTGTTCTAGCGATCAGCGGAGGTCTCAGCACCGGCACCCTCATCTAGTATGACTTCATATTATTTCCATTCTTATTATCTTAGGATAGATATATGTTTATCCCAGGCATGTTTAACCTCTGTTATTGTAGATTTACCAACCACATCTGCTAGAAAGTAGTTTGAAGCATCTACTACTTTTTCAGTAAAGTAATATTCTCTCACGTAGCTTGCTTCTGGTCCTTCCTCCAACTAACCTCTCACTGTGCCCCTTTGTTGTTGAGTTCATTTTTTTCATAAAAACTTTTCCCTCTTATAACTTATTCAGTCCTTTTAACAAGTATAAATGTTTCAATCATGTCCCCGCTTTCTCTTCTTTCCTGCAAACTATACAGATTCAAATCCTTAAAGCGAATGTACCACATTAATACATATATTAAGTTCTCCTGATTCTGCCTGTGTGGCCCCGGCTTCTGTGGCATCTCTGTCCCTGGCCCTGCTCATCATCTCTGTATGTTTTATGCCTGACACCCTGCACTATTTTTGTAGCCGGTCTTTGTACCCATTATATTTTACCAGAATCTTTTTGTAGGCGAGGTCTCCAGAACTGGACACAGTATTCCAGATGTGTTCTCAGTAGAACTCCATACAACGGGATCACAATCTTCTGGGTATACCTCCTAGCTTATAAAGCCCGCATATGACATGTTAGGAGTTTGTTTAAATAATAAACTTAAAGCTCTGCGACTTTACATTTCTTTTGATCTTCATTTGTAAACTTTGACACAGGTTTTTTTTTAATCCTGAAAGCTCACAATTATAACAATTTTTGTTGGTCAATAAAGGTACCACTCCTAAAATACATTGATCGAAAGTATTTACCACCACATGGATCTTCTCTGAGATGTTTCTACATTTTGATCAGAGGAGTCACTAGTGGTAAACTTCAGTTTATTGGCCATAATTTGGAAAGACACCTGTCTATATAAGGCCTCACAGCTGACAATGTATATCAGAGGAAAAACCAAGCCATGAGGTGGAAGGAACTGCCTGTAGAGCTCTGCAAAAACAATTGCGTAGAAGTATAGATCAAAAAAGTAAAGAAAAATTCCCAAGAGCACAATGACCTCCATAATTCCATAATTAAAAGGAAGAAGTCTATAATAACAAGGACCCTTCCTAGAGCTGGCTGCTCCACAAAAATAAGTAATTGAGGAGAAGGGTCTTAGTGAGAGAGGTGATCGAGAACCCAAGAGTCCAAAATAAATATAAAACAATTTAGCTCACCAATTTATATTGCCAGCATGCCCAGATTCCCTGCGAAAACAGCTCACCATATGATAAAACTTGTATCCTTTATTCATATTCTTTAAAATCCATATACCTGACTTGCAGCAGACAAACCAATAAAAATTAAGCTTCAGGGCCAATCACCCTTAGTCTCAGTGTCACAAAGAATCCAATGTCACGCTGGCTGAGCTCCAAAGATCCTGTATTCAGACGGTGATGCAGCCTCCACCAATGTGGCCAGTATGGGAGAAAGAAGCCTCTCCTTAGTAAATTACTTTGCAAACAAGTACATAAAGGACTCTCAGACTGTAAGAAACAAGATTCTCTGGTCTGATGAAACCAAGATTTAACTTTTTGGCCTCAATTCTGAATGCAATGTCTGGAAGAAAATTGGGCACTACCCAATACCATCCCCACAGTGAGGCATGGTAGTGGCAGAAGCTGCTGGGTCTAGAAAGAACACAGCTAGGAAGTCTTTCAGTGGCCCCAGCCAAAGCCTTGACATGAATCCAATGGAACATCTCTGCAGAGACCTAAAAAATGACGTCCACCGACAATCCCCATCCAACCTGACAGAGCTTGTGATCTGCAATGAACGAAAGAAAATCCCCAAATCCAGGTGTATAAACCTTGTGGCATCATATCCAAGAAGACTGGAGGCTGGAATCGCTGCCAAAGGGGCTTTAACTAAGTACTGAGTAAAAGATCCGAATGCATTGCAGTTCCATTGCTATGGCTTCTCAGTAATCACTGTGATATCTCTTGCTGCACATGGCGTCTGATTTCCCCAAGTTACTTGTGCTTTAATTCTGTGGAAATAAGCCATACACAATTTCTTTGGCTACATGTCCAACATTTCCTCCTATAAATGGAGCAGTAAAACTGTGCCGTCCCTCGAGGAACATTCTGCCTGAAGAAATCCTCTGCTTTTATTATTGTTATGGTTGGTATTAGTGCCTGCAATCCTTCATCACCTCTATCTCCATCGTCATTCCCACTGCTTCCACCCTGCACGTGATCCAGCACTGCGGCTTCATACAAACCCTCAGTGCCAAATTGTTCTTTGCAATTCAATAGTGGTAATAATCACCAACCATTATAAAGAGAGGCTTTGTATGATTTATAAGAGGATAATATTTCCTTTATAGGGTAATAAGATATGGATGCAGCCCCCTGGGTGTTCTCTTAATATATAAATTAAGAAACTTGTTCTCTTTTGTCTTAAGAAACAAGTAAAACTGGCTCATAGTTAGTGTTTAGTGGACCTGACAAACAGTTCGACAAGTCCGCTCAACACTAATCATAATACCTTAGTATTATCAGAGGAACCCTACTGTCAATTGGGTATATACCCAGCAGCATATGTTTCTTCTATGGACCCCACATTAAGCTAACCTTCACATGGCTCTCTCTCTCTCTTGTAAAGCAATGTAAGCAAAGGATGAGTGCTTCCCCAGCCCCTCATCTGTTGATCTGTTCTAGTAGTCTCCAGATTAGATGTTTAGAGCTCTGGGCACTTTACATTAAGAGCCCTTCTTCTGAGCACTTTCCATAGCTGTTGTCAGGATATCAAGCAATGCTGTGTACATTTGTATGCAGTGGGCTCCTCCTAGTGGTTGCTGTAAGCATTCAGAATTGTATTATTTGACTTCTGGATCTTCTCCAAATGACCATCCCCTTATAAAGGGCATATTTCTTGTCACAAATTTTTGGTTGCATAAAATATTACACATACTGACCACCTTTTTTTGAAGAAGGCATCCCTCCAGGAAGACTTTTGATGCAATTTTTGGTTCACTGTTTGATAAAATTAATCAAAACAGAAGTTGACTTTTAGCCACTTTAAGTTGATAATACTCAGCTGTGGAGTCAGAATCATGGAGTTGGAGCTAGTTTTGGCTGAAGTTGGCTGGAGTCCAACTCCACCTTTAAAAAAATTCTTTGAAAACGTTATAATTGTTTTCATATGAATTTTATGAATGTTCCTCAATAACATAGTTTATGTTCTAACAATCTAAGGAGCCTTATTAATAACAACCAGAAAAACCCTTTCTCACATACATTTTAGTTTCCTTCACAGTGGCGGAACTACCGCCATAGCAGCAGTAGCCGCTGCTACGGGGCCCGCCTCATCAAGGGGCCTGGCGGCAAGGTCAGCCTGGGTGATGTCCCCTGGTTAGCCGTTCAGGACTAAGCTAAACTAGCTAACCAGGGGAGAATAGTTTGCAGGGGAGAAGCCTGTGCCATAGCCGCCCACACAGGGCCCGTCATGACTGACACCTTCACAGAGCATAGAGAGGGAGATAACGCATCCACTTTCCCCCCCCTTACGTCACTGTGCGGGGCAGGGCTGATTGGAGCAGACACTTACCTGATTCTGCTTTCTGCCTGCACGGAGGGATGACCTCTGACCCTTTCCTGCGGCCGGACCTCAGACAGTGACAACTCCTTGAGTAAGTAAACTCTGTCACTGATAAGGAGGGAGGGGAGGGGGGAGCATGGTGGCTGCTTACACACAGCTATTGCCAGCAGCTTAGTGTGGGTTTTACTTCTACAGGAGTTGTAACAGTGAAGGACTACAACTCCCAATGTGGCCTGCTGTCTGTGCCCCCCTCCCCCCAAAGACGCAAATGAGGCACAGATTGCATAGAGATACCACACTGGGAGTTGTAGTCCCACACAGTCTATATACAAAGCTAACCTGTGACTAGCTCCTGTAGAACTGAAAAGCTCATCCCTATGCATAATAATAGTCTTTCATGTATATGAATATGAATTGTCCCATTTTACTTGAAATTGTAAAAGACAAATAATCATTTTTGGTATCACCACACGTGGGGGAGGGGGGGGCCCCATTGAAAAGGTTTGCTATGGGGCCCAGCTATTTCTAGTTACGCCCCTGTTCCTTCATATATCAGTAATAAAGCACTGGCCCTATTAGATAATGGTGGTTGAGGAAAGTTGTCGGTCACTATTTGGCAGTTTGTTTCGGAGCTGGAAGAGTCCATTGTGTGTGGAGAGATCTGTGCTGTTCATTTTCTGGATGCTGGATGATTGTATATGAGCAGCAGTGTAATATGAAGATATCCTGTGTAATATAGAGAAGGAAGAGAAGACATAAGTAGTGTAGCTGTAACCTATGTATTCAATGTGGTGTTTTCCCTCTGGGAGAAGATTGTGAGTTTTTTTTCAGCGTGCTATGGCTGCAGCAGGCTGTGTGTGTGTGTGTGAGAGAGAGAGGCAGAAATTAAAGGGGAATTCTGGGCAACAGTGAAAAATTCAGGGGGACAGGGGATGATGGGATCATAATAAAGAAGTCCTATTTACCCATTTCTGTTTGAGGAGTTGGAGTCGGAGCTGCGGCTTACTGACTCCACAGCCCTGAGTAGAACTCAGTCTATTGCTCCCTGTTATCAGCCACATCAGGCTGAGGAGGAGGGAGGTTATAGTGGTTTCACAGTCACAATGACCACAATGACAGAAAGTCCAGGAAAATGCCTGCTGCCAGCACACTTTAATGCTGCATGAATCTTAAGACTGGGTGGAAGTGCTCTTTAATCCTGACTGTGCGATGACAGGTGCTCCAGGTCTATACTTTTCCTCTGTCTCCATCGACCACATTTCCTTCCATACAATTTGCTCTTTCAGCTCTCAGATGCCAGAACGCAACAGAGTAATTACCGTCCTCCTTTAAGGGCCGCAGGAGGGGAGATACAGTGGAAAGGAATAACCGGAGACGCAATAAAGAGAAAAAGACCCTCATTAAAATTTATGAGACAAAGAAAATGCTAGGTTAAAATAATAGAGATAAAAGACATTCTGTACAGGGCGCACTCCCAAATTCTCAGCCAAAAAAAAATGACTCGGCTTTAAAGGATCACTAAGCTTTCAAGTTTAACATTATTGCTACAGGCAGTGGAAATGAAACACACCGTTCAGGATAAAGCTGATATTTCACCGAAACAGCTGAAGCCTATCCACCATCTTTAAGATATCACCCCAATGGGGGCAGCTCCCCGTCGCATCACTACTTGATGTGTGAACAGACAAAGGGGCATAACAAGTCAGCTGGATGAAGGGAAATGAAGGAAACTATAAGCAACATTGATTTAATGTGTATGATCAGCATAAAGGGGTCCACAGCTTTAAGGGACCCTCAGTTCTTTTGATCCTTATGGAGCCGCTGGAAAGAGCTATGTTAGCACTTTCCAGCTTACTCAGCTTATTCCGGCAGCTCCATAAGAATGAATAGAGACGACGGAAAGTGCCAAGTAAGCCCTTTTCAGCTTACTCGTCTCTTTCCGGCGGCTCCATAGGAATGAATACAGCCACAAGTACAGCATGTGACCCGTGGCTGTATTTATAGAAGAGAAGCCAGAGGCCCAACATTGAGATCAGTGAGGGTACAGAGGTTGGATCCCCTGTGATCTCTTACTTGTCCCCAGTGGCGCCGCAATGATGAGGCGACCTGAGTCGTCTGCCTCAGGCGGCGCCACCAGCTGTCATCATGGGGGCGGCATTCAGTGGCAGATTATAATATGGGCGGTTCGGGCGGCCGCCCACATTATAATCCGCCACTGATTGTACCATGTACCGGAGACCCCCGCGCCCGGACAGCATCTGTAATTAGATGCTGGGAGCGGGGGAGACTGTATTCATAAGCGCCGCGCTGTAATGAATCAGCCGCGCGGTGCTGTTACTACAGCACGGCGCTTATGAATACAGTCTCCCCCGCTCCCAGCATCTAATTACAGATGCTGTCCGGGCGCGGGGGTCTCCGGTACATGCATTCCACGTCCGTGATCCGTCAGGATCACGGAACGTGGGAATGCAGCCTTAGTCCCCTGGCTGATGTGCGACTGCCGGGGGTGTCCTGTCCTGTCCCCGGCAGCGCGCGCATCAGAGAGCTCCCCGTGCGCCTGTGGCTGTGACTTCCGGCGCACGGGAAGCTCTCTTATGTGCGCGCTGCCGGGGACAGGACGGGACACCCCCGGCAGCCGCGCATCAGCCGGGACCAAACCAGAGAGACTCGACAGGGGAACGGATGGTAGGTGAGTTGTGTGCTGTTTTTTGTTTTTGTTTTATCTGCTGTGCAGAGGGGGGGGGGAGGAACATCTATAAGGGGGGGGGGGGGGGGGGGGAAGGGGGACCATCTATAAGGGGGGGGAAGAGGGGGACCATCTATAAGGGAGGGAAAAGAGGGGGACCATCTATAAGGGAGGGGGGAGAGGGGGACCATCTATAAGGGGGGGGAGAGGGGGACCATCTATAAGGGAGGGGGAGAGGGGGACCATCTATAAGGGAGGGGGGAGAGGGGGACCATCTATAAGGGAGAGGGGACCATCTATAAGGGGGGGAAGAGGGGGACCATCTCCTAAAAGATCAGCACCCTCCTCTCCTGACATCCTCTGTGCTGCTGAGACTTCTCCTATAGGATTAGCACCCTCCTCTCCTAACATCCTCTGTGCTGCTGGGACCTCTCCTATAGGATTAGCACCCTCCTCTCCTGACATCCTCTGTGCTGCTGGGACTTATCCTATAGGATTAGCACCCTCCTCTCCTGACCTCCTCTGTGCTGCTGTGACCTCCCCTATAAGATCAGTCCCCTCCTCTCCTGACATCCTCTGTGCAGCAAGGGACCAAACATTATTTTTATTGGGGACAGCAGTTCGCCTATAGTTCGCCTCGGGCAGCAGAGAGGCTAGAATCACCCCTGCTATCCACAGAATAGGGGACAAGTTAATTTAACCTGGACAACCTCTTTAACATGGCGCTTCAGTGCACTGTTTTTTCAAATAAGTTGTATTAATATGCTTAGCACAATTTTCCCAAGTGTACGCCAAAGATTCACAAACAAATTATGAATGTAAAGTAGAAGCATACGTTTTGGTCTAGCAGTACACATGCGTACGCATCAGGTCAGGTGCAGTGTAAAATACGTAATAACGAAAATTAACGATAACTACAAATCAGTAGTAGCAAGATAAGAGGTATTATCCCACAATCACAGTATACAGCCGTATACCGGATATATAATTGTTTTTACAACAATAAAATTAAAGGGATGGTCTACGACTCTGCAGGACGCAGACTGCGCAAATCAATAGTAGCAAGATAACAGGTTTTATCCCACACTCACAGTATACAGCCGTATACCGTACATATATATATATATATATATATATATATATATATATATATACTGTGTATATATATATATATATATATATATATATAAATTTTTTTTACAACAATAAAATTAAAGGGCTCTTCAACGCCTTTACAGGACGCATACTGTGCAAATTAGTAATAGCAAGATAACAGCTATTATCCCGCACTCACAGTATACAGCTGGGTTCACACTACGTATATTTGAGGCTGTATGTTTGAGGCTGTATAGCAACCAAAACCAGGAGTGGATTAAAAACACAGAAAGGCTATGTTCACATAATGTTGTAATTGAGTGGATGGCCGTCATTTAATTGCAAATATTTGATGTTATTTTAAAACAACGGCTGTTATATTGAAATAATGGAAGTTATTTACCGTTATATGGCGGCCATCCACTCAATTTCAACATTGTGTGAACATATCCTTTCTGGGTTTTCAATCCACTCCTGGTTTTGGTTGCTATGAGGACCTGACATGAGGACCAAATACAGCCTGAAATATACATAGTGTGAACCCAGCCTACAGCCGTATACACTATCAGTAGATATCTGAACATACTGCCTGTCTCACAACAGCTTCTAAATAGTAATAATAATAATAACAACGCTTTTATTTGTATAGCACACACAGATTCCGCAGCACTTTGCACAGTTTTTGCCAATTATTGCTCCCTGTCCCCATTAGGGCTCACAATCTAAATCCACCTATCTGTATGTTTTGGATGTGGGAGGAAAACTGAGTACCCAGAGGAAACCCACGCATACACAGAGATACAGAAATACAAACTCTTTGCAGATGTTGCCCTTGGTGGGATTTGAACCCAGGACCCCAGCACTGCAAGGCTACAGTGCTAATCACTGAGCCACCGTGCCCTAATAAGGGCTTTTGGGGGTCCCTCCCTACCTAACTTCACCTAAAAGCTTTCTCTCCCTGGTGTACAGTCTGTCCCTCTCTAGCTCCAACCAGCAAGTGACACGAATCTGAAATCACTATTCTTATATTTAGGAGGTGACGTAGTTTAGCCAGCCAATCACAGTTAGAGGTTTTTTTTTAAAGTGTCACTGTCGTTTATTTTTTTTTTATTTTTTTTTCAGAAATCAATAGTACAGGCGATTTTAAGAAACTTTGTAATTGGGTTTATTAGCTGAAAAAAGCATTTTTATCATGAAAAAACAGTTTGAAGCTGTCCCCCCTATCGTCATGGCTTGCTTATGGAGAGGGGAGGGGTGGAGAGAGATGAGGCACCAAAACAGGACAACAAAGAGTAAATCTACAGTTAATCACTCGGCTATCTCCTCTGACAGTCAGCACTGACCTCTCAGACCTCTGAATACCACTGTCACCCACCTCAGTGTTGTGTAATCCTTTGTTCTCTGCTTTCTGCTGCCGACTCATCTCCCTCCTTTCTCCTCCCCCCTCCTCTCTTTATAGAACAGACAGGGTTATGTCTGATGCAACAAGTCACAATTTCCTGATATTTTGCAGTGAACAGAAAAGAGGAGGGAGGGGGGACCTGGGAAAAGGCTTTTTTTAATGCAGATAATGGTATATTTGCCTAACAAACCCAACTACAAAGTTTCTTAAAATCGCCTGGACTATTGATTTCTGCCAAAAAAAAACAAAAAAAAAAACCTGACAATGACTCTTTAAAGTCCTGCCTATTCCTAATGCCTGTCCCTCCCCCCTGAATGTTTTTTTGGCTGGAAAAAAGCGATTCGAATTTTTACTGCGCTATCGTTCGACTATTCAAACTTAATCGAATAGCACGAATAGCGTAGTATTTGATCGAATACTATTCACTCATCACTAGTTAGTAACAAAATATTGTATAACTATAGTGGTTTCATGTTTATTATATGTTCTTTTATTAAAAAATATAAATTAACTGATAAAAAAAGTATTACATGCCATGGTGTGAGGTCCCTTATTAGGCTCTATGAGCAGGTTAGGCTGAGGGTGAAGGCAAAAAAATTACCTTCATGCTCAGCTTCCATGTGCTATGGGAACATAACAGCAGGTTAGACATTTCTAACCTGCTGTTAATTTCCCTTAAAATTAACTTATCCCCATCTGCGTGATAGGGGATAAATGCGAAATTACTGTCCCCCTTGTGATCTTGTGAATGGGGTCCTGAATCCTCTGTTGCTCCATTAATTCTCTACAGAAGTTTCTGAAAATTGGGCTATCTCTGACAGCTCTATGGCCAATGAATGGAGATGCAACACCTGTACCGACCCCCGCGTGGGGTGGGGGCAATCTTAAACCTATTTCAGACCCTGTGAAGGAGGTAAGATAACTTCTGAACTATTGAATATAGAAGAGAATGTACTGTAGCTGATTGAGAGTAATAATAGTATTACCAGTGATGAAGCACAATATCACAGAGTAATCCACTGTGCCCAGGCCTTAGAACCCTTTATTATTTAACACAGATTATCATGTAGTGTGGTAGTCTAATGGAAACTGAGGATATGAAGGGGGAGTGTTGTGAAATCGCTGGGGATATTTCTAGCTGTGAAACGCATTGCTAAAGGTCTTCCCCCTGTGATTGCAGGCTCCATACAATTCTCACCGCTCCTTGTAGGTTCCATGAACTGAAGTAGCTCCGGGCTCGGAGGATGCACACAATTCCCTCATTATCTTTCATTTTTATCCTTTCCTACAAATTCTCGACGGGAAAGAAAATTCATATTACACAATGCTGACTATAATGTACTATATATATGGCGAATGTTTATCCAGCGCTCCACAGACCTGTAATGGCATATGAATCTACATTGTTATGCAGTTATTACTCATTTCTCTGCTCTGCCTGTGTTAGTGCAATTCTGGAATTGTGTTCACAGACTTCCATAACTATGAATACGGTCAGTAGGCAATGCTGCCTCCAACAATCCACCAACCAACCCTCTGGATTCATGCTGGTTGTCACCTCTACATACCATCATAGGAACATAAAAGATTGTTGGCAGTAAAAGACAACCCGCTCCTTCTATTCGGCCATTATATTATCCTTAATTATTATCGTAGGATAGTTATACACTATGTTTATACCTATGTTTATAACCAGATCTGCTGGAAGTTTGTTCCAAGCATCTACTACTCTAAAGTAAAGTAATATTTTCTTATGTGTCCAGTGTCAGCCTTACAGTAGTACACATGACACTATGGGCAGAATCTTCTATAGATGCCCATAAAACACAATGACATATACCCTCCCCAAACAGCAGTGCCAGACACTTCCCCATCAGTAAAGGAGGAAATGTTGCTGGATATCATACATTTGTTTTTTGTTGATTTGTGCACCGAAAGTGCGGATACAAGTTCTGGGTGTCCTGTCTGGTCCACATCCCTTCACTAGTGGTAAGTGATGCCAATCCCAGGATGCTAAACCCCACCACAGACTCAGTGATTTTAACCAATAAAAAGTACACAATATACACGCATATTATATACAGTACACACAATATACATAAAGCATAAACACACACACTGCACACAATACATACACATGCACACAAATTACACATCCGCCATAGACTACTCACACGATACATACACATTCCATGAATACATTATATTTGCACATAAGATACATATACAAGATATATACATAAGAGGCACACATGATCCATACACATATGGTACATACACATACAATACACACAGACCACATGCAAACATGTGATGCATTCACATAAGATACATACATATGTAGTATACACATTCTATACATACACACATGATATACACTACACACATGACAAATACACATAATGCATTCAAACATTACATCATGCACATGGCATACACATAATACATACTGACCTGGGATACACATACAGTACATACACACAATATACACATATAATACATACCGTTCTATACAAAAACCAATACACATCCATTCCATACATGTGAGACACACAGATGATCAATACATACAAACGATAATCCATGAATACATACAACATATACGCATACAAGACACGTATGATACATACATACATACATGGTATATACATACGTACTAAAAAGCCCTTTATTACACTACACAGTATAGTAGTACCAGTATAGTAGTACAATAAGTCTGTGTTAAGTCCTTTGCAAAGCCACAAACAGTGATATATAGTGTGTGTGTGTGTGTGTGTGTATGTATGTATGTATATATATATATAAAATTTATTTCCTATCGATCTAAATCTGTAGTACAACAAGCCAAGCAGAAAAGCAGCTGCTATAACATCACTACATCATCATAATATCCAGCTACAGGACCCTCTCATTCTATCACTGATGGGGATGGGGTCCTGTACAGATATGTTACATTGTATAGGATGACATTCCATAAGGACTTTTCTATCAGTAACAATGCTTGCTGTCAGTGAATCCTGAAGCCATTGATGGTGTC